>NC_067146.1:65550815-65854704 GCF_903995435.1 Acomys russatus | reverse complement strand
TGACAAAGGTCTAATATCCAAAATATATAAAGAACTCAAGAAATTAAACAACACAAAACCAAATAACCCAATTGAGAAATGGGGCTTGGAACTAAACAGAGAATTCTCAACAGAGGAATATCAAATGGCTGAGAAACACTTAAAGAAATGCTCAATCTCCTTAGTCATCAGGGAAATGCAAATCAAAACAACTCTGAGATTCCATCTTACACCCATCAGAAGGGCTAAGATCAAAAATTCAAGCGACACCACATGCTGGCGAGGATGTGGGGAGAGGAACACTCCTTCATTGCTGGTGGGAATGCAAACTAGTACAGCCACTTTGGAAATCTATCTGGTGCTGTCTCAGAAAACTGGGAATAGGGCTTCCTCAAGACCCAGCTATTCCACTCCTTGGAATATACCCAGAAGATGTTCCAGCACACAACAAGAAAATTTGCTCAACCATGTTCATAGCAGCCTTATTCATAATAGCCAGAACAGGGAAACAGCCTAAGTGTCCATCAGTAGAAGAATGGATAAAGAAACTGTGGTACATATACACTATGGAATACTACTCAGCTATTAAAAACAAGGAATTCCCGAAATCTGTGGACAAATGGATCGAAATAGAAATGATCATAATGAGTGAGTTAACCCAGAAGCAGAAAGACCCAAATGGTATATATTCACTTATATCTGCATACTAACCCAAGGGGCATGTCCCACGAAAGCCTTCACTTACCAGGAAACTGGGACAGGGGGGAGGACATCCTATTGGGACTCTAAACGAGAGAAGCATGGGAGAATAGCAAAGTAGAAGGATCCAGAGGGTCCTAGAAACCTACAAGTAGAACATTATGATAGGCAGATTTGGACCCAGGGGTCCCGCTCAAACTAAGGCACCAGCCAAGGACAATACAGGCGGTAAACTTTAAACCCCTACCCAGATCTAGCCAATGGTCAGAACATTCTCCACAGTTGAGTGGAGAGTGGGATATGACTTTCTCGCGTACTCTGGTGCCCCACATTTGACCATGTCCCCTGGAGGGGGAGACCTGGTGGCACTCAGAGGAAGGACAGCAGGTTGCCAAGAAGAGACTTGATACCCTATGAGCATATACAGGGGGAGGTAATCCCCCTCAGGAACAGTCATAGGGGAGGGGAATAATGGGAAAATGCGGGGGGGGGGGGAGAATGGGAGGATACAAGGGATGGGATAACCATTGAGATGTAACAAGAATAAATTAATAAAAAATTTCAAAAAAAAAAAGAATATAAACTGGCGAAGCCACCTTAAAAATCAATCTGGTAGCTCTTCAAATTTTAAATACAGTTACCATGTGACTCATCAATTCTATTTCTTGATACATACCCAAGACAAATTGAACATACATTCACACACACACACACACACACACACACACACACACACACACACTACTAAAAATAAGCACAAAGCACAATTTTAAAAAATCTAAAGTAAAGAAACCACCCAGTGTGGGTGAAGTGCTGACTAGATAAAGGAATGTGGTACAGCCATTCGATGGGGTCACACTTAGCCATGAAAAAGGATGAGTGTTGAAATGAAGCCTTGAAAACATTACACAACAAACAAACCTGACACAGAGGATGGCTGAAAAGCACTTTCACTCGTGCTATGATAAATTCCACAACACACTAACCTAAAAGGATAAAAAGCCAGCTGGAGCTTGACTGGTGCCAGGGCAAGGAAAATATTGAAAGGAAATGGTATGTGAGTGCCCATACTTAAGGAATTTCCTTCTGTGGTGCTGGAAAGGTCACGACGTGGCTAGAGCCGTGTTTGAGATATTCCTGAATGCCCGGGAACCACTGGCCTCTAGGCCAAATTCTTTGGCAACCCTTGCCTGGAAAACTGAAACCTGTGTTCTTTACGGTTGAATCTGGGTGCATCTGCTACATACTCAAGTAAAAGAGTCAGAGAGTAGCTCCCAGGCCAAATATTGACACGTGCTACCTTAGAAGTTTGGCTCGCTGAAGGCTGTGTACTGAGAGGAAGCTCAAGCCACAGGGAGAGGGAGACTTGCTCTTAGTTCTCACAGTTGGGCAGCTGGCATGGAAGTGTGTGTGTGTGACGTTCAGTAGAGGTTCCAGTCCCAAAGCACAACTCACCCAAATCTCGCACCTCAGCTGCAGTCCTGAGCATCACATAACAAAGACAACCTCTGCCTGCTCTGCTGCCTACTTTCATCTCCACTAGGACTGGTTTGAACTATTACATTTCGGGGTACTTTCTTTTCTAACAGAACAGTGGTAACGGGAAGCCTAAAAGCCTTGCTCAAAATCAAATTTGTTCTGAATCCCTGACATCACAGGAACTCAGTGTTCCTACAGGTCATCAGTTGATGTCATGTCCCTCAGTTACAAAAGCAGGCAACATGGTGAGTCACACATGCGCATCATCGCTCTATACTAAACAAGAGGCAGGGAGTTGCCAGGAGACAAGTATCCCAGGTGTTTGCATCACTTGGGTCCTATCAGGAAGCAGGGAGGGTTGCTATAAATCTAGTGGGCACATAAAAAGGGATGTTTCTACCTATTCCACAGTGCTCACAAGAGCTGCAACAGCAAAAACTCTATCTCAAATGCCTGTGGTCCTCAGGTTGAGAAATCCTGCTATAGAATATTCTTGGAAACTTCTGGTGCTATGATTTGACTTTTTGGCTCTTGCTCACCTGGTAACAACTTGTGCCTGGGTCAGTGATATAACCTTCCCTGAGCCTCTTTCCTATCCATTACATTAGGATCATAATGAAATAGGATCATCTCTCTATGGACAAAATACACTCTTGATCAAAGATCTGACCATTTAAACCTTGAATAATTCAAACTCAATCCTGGTAAACAATAGAAAGAAGTTCTGCCTACAGCAGGCCGCATGCTGCCATATGGCATACACATAAATATCATTTGTAGCTCCATCTGCTTGACAGGTTTGAAATTATATCATTCCTGCTGGATTTTTATACTTGGGAGAATTACATTACCTTCACATATAAAGCAAAATTTATGTTAATATTTTATATCATTCTTTTTTTTTTCAGATTCCCCTGGCCTGCTTCATAGGGTAAATGAGTGGGTTAGTATATGGTCTTTAGTCACAGAACTGCACAGTCTCAGAAGAGAGAGCTACTGCCCTTGGTGGACTCACCATGCCAGTGACTTCTCTAGCCTTTCTCTGCCCCTAGCCTTCAAACCATGTATTTTCCTCAGTAACTAATCTAATGGACTGAATTAGCACATGGTCTTTTCTCTTTATGAACATAAAAATATGCAAATTTTCTTCCTTGTGCAAAGATTCCATACACCATCCTCACGATGACACGACTGTCTAACCCCACTCCCCGATGCTGGGCACCCAGGAAAGCATCAGGAATTCTTGCTACAGCTTTGTCCTCTCAGGACCTGTACACTCCAGAGACCTGTACAAGCTGGAGAATGAAATCCAAAGGGTTAGGCTGTGAGCCCAGAGCAGTAAATAACTAAGCAAAGTGGCAGATGCCTAGAGGTGGTCTGATAGCCTTAAGTGTGCAAGAGTGCACCTCTCAAAGATTCAAGGGTGGTCATCCTCCCTCTTCTCCCCCAAAAAGCAAAGGGAGGGTGCTTCCTCTGTCCCTCACGGCACTTCATTCACATCACTGCAAAAGCCACAATGAACTGCAATGAGTTGGCCTGCAGCACTTGTTGTAGATTAGTGCTCATTTTGCAGTAGCTGTTTTAAAGCAGGACATGGCCCCATCATGGCCTATTTGGTATCCCAGTTGGGAAGAAACTTTTAGCAAGTCTATGGTGGCTTTCCCTCGTCATTAAGAAACATTGCTTCCCTGCCTTGTCATCCCCACATGTTTAGTCAACATTATGCAAAAGCTATGACATCGAAGTCTTAACATGGGCAAGCCACATTCGAAGTGTTTGGCAACCATGACAGGTTGCTATTATTGGACTCACTTTAGGAATGGAGAAATTGAAGAAGGAGATGTTAAATGCTTGGTTAATGGTAGAGTTGGTCAAAATGTTAGAACCAGGAGATTCTAGTTCCTGCTCTCCACCACTGAATTCTACCATCTGTCACCAGGTAAAGCCAAAGAGCAGAAGAAGAAACGTCAGAAACAGTATGCAACACACAAGTTCTGCTTCTTCGCAGTGGCCCATAGATAACAACTGTGATTCCTGGGTCACAAGTCAATAAGAAAGGTAAGCCTGTCACCCAGGCTAGATGAGGAGAAGTTGTACTGTGTCAGTGCCCACACTTGAGAGAACAGAGGGGAACTGAGTCTGTGGGACATTATGTTCAACAGCATAGGTGGGGATGCTGCCTGCTGAGAGTGTTCACTCTGTTTGATGTCTGACCTTCCTATGACCCTCTGCCCTTCTCTGGCTCAGGCGGGTACAGAGATCATTTGAGACTCTGGTTTATTTGGCCTGTAACTAACTTCTCAAACTCTCTGTGGTTCCCTAAGGTCCTTACTATAAAACCTAAGCTACTTCAAGAGATTTAGCAACGCCTCCTCTGATCTTCTGCTTCCCAGTCCAGCTCAAGTGAAGTTCATGAAATGCCCTAAGTGAAGAATCTTGCTAACATGCCTTCTCATCTCTGCTGTGACTGATCTCTCCACTCACTGTACCTTGATTCCCAAAAGGATGCCCAAACTGCCCCAAACTGACGCCCATGGGTTCGCCTGTGTCCCGCTGCCTAGCTAAGGTTTGGCCAAGAGTAGAGTCTCTGGACCAGTTGCAGGCTGATCCTGAGAACCAGGAAGAGATCCTTAGAAGTCACGCCCTTAATCCCAGCACTTGGGAGGCAGAGACAGGTGGATCGATGTGAGTTTGAGGCCAGCTTGGTCTACAAAGCAAGTCCAGGACAGTCAAGGCTACACAGAGAAACCCTGTCTCAAAAAAAGAAGAAGAAGAAGAAGAAGGAGAAGGAGAAGGAGAAGGAGAAGGAGAAGGAGAAGTCAAGTAGAACTCAGCTACCACCCCTTGTTAGCATGCCATTATGACAGAGAGTTGTCAGCCAGCAGACTGCCAAAAATCAACAACAAAAGAAAATGAGCAACAGCAACTAAGAATAGTAGGAGGCTGTGGATAGTGGAAAGGCCATCCTCTGATTCCCTCAGCTCCACCCTCTAGCAGCTGAGATTCTCCCCTTTAGGAGAGCTGTGAGGACATCTAAAAACAACCCGCTGATGGCCTCTCCACTCACTGTGGTTTCTCTCCGAGCCGCTGAAACAGCAAACACAGCTGAGGGGCTGCCGCATCCTTAATTGAGCTGTTGATGGACGGTTGCGTAAGTTGGAGGCCAAGAATTTCCTCCAGCTGCTGTTAGTGGCTGCCCTTTCTGGCTTCTGTTTCTAAGTTCATCAAACTCACTTTAATTCCAAGTCCAGAAATCCAAAGCTGGAAAGACTCATCTCTACTGTCCCGGAGTGAGTCTTTCAATAATCCCTGCAGAAGGCGCTGTACCGCCTCTGCCCTTTCTCCGAAGGAAGCCCCAGAAGAGCCAAGGGCTCCTGTGCTAGGTCTGTCCCTCTCTGGGCCCTGTAAGACCATCCTTGCTGTGCTCTCCAGTGGTCAACCATTGCCTCTCGCCTCACACATTTGACTGCTCCCTCTCCAGAAGATTAGTCCTATTAGCGCACAAATTATTTATTTCTGAAAGAAAGGAAGGAAGGAAGGAAGGAAGGAAGGAAGGAAGGAAATCTGCTGCCATTTGAGTGCATATTCTGGCAGACGTGGCTTTGTCTCTTCACCGCCTCAAAGCAAGCATCTACAATGTCTACTTTCCCTTCTCTCCTTCCATGCTTCCCTGAATGTCGCCTATGCTGCTCTTCATCCCAGGTCCCAGAGTGCTGCTTTTCTCAAGGTCAGTGGCCCTGTCATCTATCTGCAGCTATGAGACCACTGTCCTCCTGAGAAACACACACCTCCAGTTCCTGGATCCCCACCCCTTCCACAATGCCCTGGTCACCCCCTTCCCAGCCTCCTTTAAGGATTGTCACATCTCTGTTATCTCTGACCCAGGTTGAGTCCTCCCAGGTGAGCAAGCCCAGGTACAACAGCCCATCACAGCCCCCTCGCTCTAATGGTGAGTCTCTGCTAAACAGCTTCCTGGCAGTTGCAATTAGAAGTCCCTTAGGTATCCCAAGTGTGACACATCTACAGCAGAGGCTAAAACAGGCCCACAGAACCTTCTACTTCCCTCAGTCTCCTTTATATCAAAATGACAACCCCACGGTTCAAGTTGCTCACACCAAGAAAGTGCTGGGGCCAGCCTTGACTCTCCTTTCCTTCTTACTCCTCATCTATTCCACCTTTAAAACACAGGTAGATGAAGACTTCTCTTCTTTTTTCTTGTTTTCATGTTAGTTTAACTTTTTATTAGTTTATTTACTCACTTTCCATCCTGATCACAGCGCCATCCCTCCTCACCCTCTCAGTTCCGCCCTCCCTCCCTCTTCCCTATCCCCCTCCCCTATTCCTCAGAAAAAAGGAGCCCCCACTTCCAACCTACCCCAGCTCATCAAGTTGCACAAAGACTGAGATTGACCTCTTCCCCTGTGGCCTGGTAAGGCAGGCCCACCCGGGGAAAGTGATCAAAAAACTGGCGACAGAGTCCATGTCAGAGAGAGCCGCGCTCCCTTCACTAGAAGACCTATGTGAAGCCTGAGCTGCCCGTGGCAATGAAGACTTCCTATCCCCACAAGCTCTCCTCAGCTCCAAGCCACTATACCCTCTGGTGACATGGAAGGCCGATCCTTTACCTCCTCGCCCCACATCACCTGACTCTTCACTCAGCAGTTCACTCACAGCTCTGTTCATATGCCTCCCCAACCACATGGCATTTCATCTCCCTTGTGAAAGAGCTGATGGCCCATACTGTGACTTTCACCGTGCCTATGTGGACTTCCTCACTAACTCTCTGCCTTTAACCCCTCAGATGCATTGCTTCCCCTTCAGGCTCTCCAGCTCTTCTCCACCACCACCCCTGCCCCTCCTCAGCCTGCACAGCCATTCCCCTCTTGGCTGGCATAGTTCTCTCTACTAGGCATGTCACTTTTCAACTCTCTTAACCAGCTTATAGAAATGTAAACTTGAGGGGAGGGGAATAGGGTGAAAATGGGAGGGAGGGAGGGAGGGAGGGAGGGAGGGAGGAACAGGAGGATACAAGTGATGGGATAACAATTGAGTTGTAATCTGAATAAATTAATAAAATAAAAAAAATAAAAAATAAGAAGAAATGTAAACTTGTGCAGCCATTACAGAGTTCAGAATGGAGGTTGCTCAGTCAATAAAAAAACAGAGCTACCACAGGAGTCAGCACCCCCCATTTCCGGTGTCAGCATAGCACAGAGATATCTGCACACCGTGCTTGTTGCTATACTAGTCACAGTAACCAAGGCATGAAGCCAGCCTAGGGGTCCAACATGGATGGAGGAAGGAAGGAACTGTGATAAGTGTGCATGGTGGAGTTTTATTTGGATACAGAGAATGAAATGATGGCACTCACATAAAATGGATGAAATTGGAGGTCATTCTGACAGGAAGAACAACCTATCACATTTTCTTTCATATGTGAACTCCAGATTTAAATGTGTTGGAGGGGGTGATGTGAACTTATAAAGGAAGCTATGAGAAGGGAGGATGGGGTCCAAATGCAACAAGGAGGGAGGACAAGAGATGGTGGTGGGATGTAAACAGAAAGCAGAAAGGAGAGTAAGGCGACCAATAAATAAGAAGAGGAAAGACAGAGGGGACTGGCAGTGAGATAGGGGAGTAGGAACAAAGTACAATGGTTTAATGTATTAAAATGTCACAGGAAAACCTGTTTCTTTATAAGCTGACCAAAAGTAACTTTTAAAAAAATGTTCCTAGTTAGAGAGGCTTTCTGATCACTTTATTCAAAATAGCCTGCCCAGCCTACTTAGCTTCTCTTAAAAGTATATATAGCATGATTTTCCTTCTTGCCCCACACTTTGCAGTAGAATATCAACCTATGGCAGAAGGCAATGTGCTTGATGCCCTGTCACACTCCCAATGTCTACAGTAGTGAGTAAAACATAAAAGAACCGCTGTAAGTGCATTGGGAGTGCCATAAGTGCTTTATACAAATTAACCCTTTCACCTAACCAGGAGACCACAGAGCAGGTGATAGGATCATCACTCTCATTTCACAAAAGTCAACACACAAAGGTTGAATATTTTGCCTTTTCTCACAGCCTTAGTAGTTGCAAAAAACAATAATTGAGCCAATATCCTGCCCTAGTTCCAGCTCTCTTAGCCACAGCAGTGTATCTCCCTTAAGGAGTTGATTTTATGGTCTGAAGAAATGTATGAAATACCATCTTGCCTGGCTTTTCTGTCCTCACTGTCATCACCTTGGCCCTGAATGGAGTTCTTCTACTGCTTTCAATATATGTGAGTGAATGATGGAAGGATAGATGGATAAGAGAGATGGATGGATAGATGAGTACGTTGGTGGGTGATGGGTGGATATACTCACTGATTCATTCAATCATGACATAAAAGGCCAATCTGCCCTCTTCTCCATCACTGACTCTAAAATACAGGCCTAGCTTTAAAGTCAGTCATTCCCGGGTTGAATTCCCAATTTCTCCTCTGATAATCAGTGTGACTTTTGACTGCTCTCATCTCTGAAGTTCAGTTTCCATGCCTTTAAAATAATTCTCATTGCCTCCAATCTCCAAAGGTTAACACTAAACCTACTTAAATACCCTAGTATCAAAGGAAGTGAAAGGTTGCCTCCTCTTATCTGAGAAGTTTATATACATACATAGGACTTCTAAAAGAATGTCTCCCTGACTCACTAGATGTTATTCTCTCTATCCACTCACTGCATGTTTTTAGTGTTGATATAATGCTAAGCTCTAATGGATTATGATTGAAGAAACAGGCATGCTTTTGGTCCACATCAGGCTTTAGTCTAGTCTAGAAAACCTTAAACCAGCACCAGGCATCCAGCATAACTGAAGTAACTTGAACTCCATCACAAATCAGACAGGTGCTGTAAAAAAATATATGTATTTTTTTGAAAGTGAAAAAGACTAAAAACAAATGAATTTTGTCATTAACAAGATAAGTGACATATAGAAACCCATGGAAGCACATAGGAGAAAAACATAAGCTACACATTATAGGACACATGTGTCCTTCCAGAAATGTTTCAAAGAATGTTTTAGGTAAGGGGAGAATCTTGTGCAAAGGCCTGAAGGGAAGACACAGTGCTCAGTCTGTCAGAACAAATACATTCCAGTGTGATCATTGCTCAGGGCCAGAAACAGAGAGTAAGAGATGGGCTACACAGGCACTAGATCCCAAAGAGCTCTGTGACATCTTTTAAGAATGACAGGGTGGTTTTTTTTATTACATTTCCTCCTTCCCTTTCCTCTCTCCAAAACCTGTCATATACCTCTCCTTGCTCTCTTTAAAATTCATGCCCTCTTTTTTTTATTAACTATGTTTTACACACACACACACTGCTAAATATATAAATGCAAACCCGTTTATTCTGTGTAATGTTACTGTATGTATATAGTTTCAGGGCTGACCATTTGGTGTTGGATGACCAATTGGTGTGCTCTTCCTGGGGATGACTATGTCTCCCACTCTAAGCATTCCCTGGTTGCCTCTAGTTTTTTGTGTAGACTTGAAGCCTCCTGTCCATTTCAGTATGTCTACTTGTTGTTTTCCATGTTCATCTCATGTTTAGGCAACCATGTTGCTGAGAGTTTAGAGATGTAGTTTCTGCCATTACTGTAGTAATGATGTGAGGAACAATCTCACATCAAGGTCTTTGAAAGGATGATGGGTTTTAATGAGTACAGCAGGGATCCTAATGGCCCTTTAAGGTAGAGAAATATAAGTATTTATTCTTAGAGATATGAATCTCAAAAAATTTAATGTACTAAGGGACCACCTGGGAATTGTGACACAGAAGACTCTGTATCCAGTAGATTTGGAGTAGAGCTTGGGATCATGCATTTTTAATGAATTCCCACAAAGTACCAATGGTGCTGGCCCACAGGTTTGAGCATTGGGGTTTTGAAGTGCTCACTCTGACTCATTCCAGAAAGTGGGTTAGAGTGCATGACCAAGAAGGCAGAAGCCTCAGCTGAATGAGTGTTGGCGAGGAAGTAGGCTAAGGGAGTGGCCAGAGCAGCAGGCGTAAGGATGGACATGGTAGGAGGAAACAGAAAGACCAGATTGCTGCTCTGATTCCTCACTTAGGTATCAAAATGAATCACAGCGACCTTCCACAGGACAGGGACAGAGAAAGAGCAGCTGAATTTGAGAGAGAAGATGAAAGCTGCACTCCTTGGGTTCTCCTGAAATTGTTCAATATAAATAGTAAAGAAAAAGATCCAAAGCTCAGAAAAGAGATCTGGACACGAGGCACGTATCTGGGAACCATCACAAGACTTTTTCTTTTCCTTTCTTCCTTAGTCCAAAAGACTAGAACCGCCGTTTCCTTCATTCTAGACTCCCCTAGGGTTCCAACATGATGGACAGAGAGTAGAGCTCCATATGACTCCGTCTCATGAGCCTGACCACTCAAAGGTTCTTCACAGCCATTATCCCTGGGACCTGCTGGGGAACAAAGTGCCCTTCATGGAGACTGATGGAGCTCACCTGGTTCTTTGTACCTTCACACTGAAGGCTAAGCCCAGTCTCCTTCACAAAATATTTGAGAGCAGAAAATGAGAAAAGACTATGAAGAGTACCTGGCAAAATATCTGGTAGAGAATGGACAGAGGGCAGGAGAACGAGGCTATGTACCATGCCCAATGGACCCAGTAAGGATGTAGCAGAACTCAAATCCCAGAAAATGGGTAAGGCACGTGAACTGGAGAGGGTACAGGCAAGAGCTGTCCTTATACAGACTATGTACACACTGACCGTGACAAGAGGGACAAGGCCTGTAGAACTAGGAGCAGGACTACCGCTTCTGAGAGACCAAGCTATTGACCTGGGCTCCAGAGAACCCCAAGACAGACCAGGGTTGTGATAGACAGTGGCATGGATACCCGAGTGACTTTGGCCATGGAGTTTTCAGGGTCCTTTTGCACATGGTCATGCTTTTATTAGCCCACCCTCCCTACTCTTCTTTTAAATACCAACTCAGTAGTCAGTCCTAAGACTTCACTGGCCCTGCTGCTTAGATTACCAAGAACATTTTTCTGCTATCTAGTTTACCTACATTGATTTGGTGTATATGAAGGAATGTATCTGCATCCTACAATGAGCTATAAGTTCCACATGACTACTGTACCGAAATAATAGCAGACAGCATCCAAGAGTCAGAGCCAGATTATGCTGCAATTAGGTGTGCAGCAGTTTGACAGACTTGACAGTCAAAAATGACTCCCAGTACTGAACTCCCAAGATGTCAATAAGGCATTCTTTAAATCTCTTAGACTTATTCCAGTTGGCATGAGAAGAAAAGAAATGCTTAGAGACAAGGATCAATGAGAAATGATCAACCCAGAGAGAGGAAAGCAAGCACTGGAGCTCACATTTCTCAAGAGCTATCTGGCAATCTCTAGTGGCCTGGGAATTACTTTAATGGGGCATGTGTGCACCTGAAAAAGGAAAGCCTAAAACTAGAATGGGCAAAGGCCTCATGAAATCAAAGACTTTCAAAATAAACAATCTCATCATTGGGGTTTTCTAAAAGCCTTCCAAACTATCACAGATAGGGGAGGGAAGAGGAACAGGAATACAGAAGGTTCTAGAGGAGAGCGGAGATTATTGATGAAGTGTATATGGAAGAGTCATAATGGACCCTACTTTTGACTAAATGATACCAAGGGGAAGCGCTTTGATTTCTTTCCTTAATGCAACACTGATGCATTATTGGTGACTCAGTGTTTATTATTAATGCACGCAAACCAACTGCCCATTATTAGGTAGTTTATTTGTGCTCTTTCTGATTTTTTAATGTAGTTACTTAAAGCCTTGTGCTTCCTTTGTGGTACTGCTTTTAAATATGTTCCAGAGATTTTACTGTATTGTTCTTTCATTTTACTTTATTCAAGGAAATTTTTATTTCTTTCTTGATTTCTTCTTTGACCAGTTGTTTAGTCTCTACTGTTTCGTGTGCTTACTAAAAGATTTTTTTTGCTATGGATTTAAAGTCTTACTGCTTTATAATCAGATGGGATACACTGAGTTATTTCAGTACCTCTAAATTTGTTAAGATTTGTTTTGTGTCCCAGTTTGTGGTCTATTTTAGAGATGCTTCCATGAGCTGCTGGGTAGAATGTATATTCTTTGGTGTTTTGGGTGGGATATTCAGTAGATACATGCTAAGTTTATTTAATGTATGATGTCAATGAACTCTAATGTATCTCTGTTTATTTTTTCTGGATGACCAGTCTGTTGGAGAAAGTAGGTATTGAAATCACCTACTATTAACATGTACACACACACACACACACACACACACACACACACACGTTGTTAAGAGAAGGAGTTTAAGGAGCTCCCAAGGAGGCACACCCTGTCTCGTCCTAGCCCACACTCAAGTGCAGGGCAGAGTCTAGAACTATTGAGAATATCCCCTTAAAGGCACAAGCTTGGGTGCATCCCAGCCTCATGACTCCTGGCTATAAAATCATCATACGTCCTTTGGTGATCACTCAAGTATCTAATATGTAAGAGAGAATTCACTTACTATCATTACAGACTTCTAAACTAACAAATAGACTTTGTTTTAAAATACAAAACTGTGGAAGACACATTACAAACCATGCTTCCTGGCTGGCTATGTGACTCTAAAGCATTGTTTATTCCCACCTTTCTCCTCTGTGGACTTCTATTTTATAAAGCTTCTAAAATATCCAGACCTTTTCCAGGCTCTAAGACTATTGCAAATAAGTCTACCCACCACTTCCTCCCTAAATAAATAATCAATACTGGCTCCTGAGCAGTGAGAGTCAGGTAGAATATGTTTCCAAGCCTTAAGACAGTGCAAAAGAAGAAGCCAGTCACAAATGTAACATATTCCTAACAGTGAGATCACTGTCATTGAACCACTAAATAGGACCTGAAGCATGAGAAGATAGATTGTACCAGTCACACTCTTCTCCAAATTTAAAGAAGCATTGCTTCAATTTATCTTTCTCCAATTAACCAGAACCTACTCCAAAATTTGGTGAGATTCAATACTGAGAACATTGTAGCTTACACCCTGACACTAGAGCATGGTGCCGCCTAAACCTTACTACTAATCACATTTCCTTTATTTCAACAATACAAACAGTAATTGTTTTTACATAGTACCCCTGTGTTAGGTACTGAGGAGAGGGGCATGAAGTGACAAACCTAGAGGATTCCCTTATTTTATGCCTTCCCACAAATATAACAAGAAATAATGATGAAAAAAATAATGATAATGATGATGATGATAACAACAACAACTTAAAGGCTAACCGGGTTACTACCACATGACTCTTCACTATTCATCAAATCCTCCATTGCTTCTTGACTGTGGTAAAAAATTGAGTTATGACTCTGTGTCTTAGGTTCCCTAGAATAGGAATTGTCCCTGAGTTCATGCTTTCACCTGGAGATTTTGATGAGAGCCCCTTCTTCACAGTGTTGTTCCAAAGGCTAAAACATGAAAAAGCATTTGGAAAATATCTGCCACACAGTAAACAATACATAATAGAACACTGTTAATTATGACATGTTAGGGACTACTTTTCTACAGCTGTTATTTATTTTGTAAAAGGGAAAACTCTTCAGATTCTTTGTGCCTATATGTTTCATACCTATGAGGGTACAGAGAACTTCTTGAAGTAGCTTGACTCTGGAGTAGTGTGGTGGTTTGGATAAGTATGGGCCCCATAGATTCATATAGTTGAGTGCTTAGGGAGAGGCATTAAGAGATATGGACTTGTTGGAGTTGGTGTGGCATTGTTGGAGGAAGTATGTCACTAGGGGTGGGTGCTGGGGTTTCAAAAACTCATGACAGTCCCAGTGCTCTCTTTCTCTTCCTGAGGCCTGTGGATCCCGATGTAGAATCCTCAAGCTGCTTCTCCAAATCATGCCTGCCCATATGCCACCATACTCCCCACTGTGATGTAATGAATTAACCTCTGAAACTGTAAGCCAGCCCCAATCAAATGCCTTTCTTTAATAACAGTTCCCTTTGTCGCCGTGTCTCTTCACAGCAATAGAATGTTGACTAAGCAAGTAAGATGAAGAAACAAAAGCATTCTCCCATTAAAACACTATGTGAGGTGGTATAACTTGGTTAGGAAGAAAGACTGATTTGTCACATAGGCCTCTTCATACTTCTATGTTCTTTGCCACTTCTTTTTGCAATAACCCTTTTTAGGGTTCAGCCATGTGAACATTAATGTCATTTCAAGATGTATCAGTTCCAAAGAGAGATAATAGAAGTCCAGTTGGTCCTCTGTGCCCATGTGTTCTACTCTGGTGGGTTCAACCAATGGTGGGTTGGGATATTCAAAAAATATATTGTACCTATCATGAACATGTACAGGATATTTTCCTGACATTATTCTCTAAATAATAAGGTATAGTCACTAATCACAGAACTTTTGCATTGGCTATAATTAGTTGTTCAGTACTGACTTAAAGTATATGAGAGGATATACTATGCTTTTGCTATAAGGGATTTGAGCATATATAATTTTGGTGTCTGTGATAGTTAGATTTAATTGTTAACGTGACACAAGCTAGAATCACCTGGGAAAAGAGTTTCAGTGACGGTCTGTGTACATTGGGTTGGCCTATAGGCATGTCTATGGGGGATTGTTTTAACTAAGTTAATTGATTAGAAAGACCCAGCTCACTATAGATGGCACCATTCCCTAGGGCAATGAGTGAGCATGCATGCATTCATTTCACTCTTCTTTTGATGTAGATGTGATGTAACCAGCTCTTTCAACCTCTTGCTGCCATGATTTCCCTGCTATGATGGCCTTTCACCCGTGAGCTAAAATAAGACCTTTCTCATCTAAGTTGCTTTTTGTCAGAGTATTTTTATCATAATAACAGAAATGAAACTAGCAAAGCATCTAAGAGGGCTCAAGATCCAAGCTTCTGAAGAAACTGAGGTATGAGCGCATGTACCTGAAGGGTCACAGTTTCTGCTTTAAAATGAGGTTGTGTTATATACATTTCTGTATCTAGTGCTTTTCTCACTTAAAGTCACTAAGGGTGATTTGTCTTTGTGGATCTTTATAGTTTCACACGTAGCTTCATTTCATCAAGGCTTTACTGAGACTGGTATAAGCTGCAGTGACGTTTCATCTCTAGAGACATTCCCATTTCCTCTGTTTGGAGCCCAAGATACAACTAAACCAGCAAGACAGACCTGCAGACATAAAGTCTTAAAAGAAACTTTATTTCTATCACCTGAGCCCAGACAATAAGGTAAGTAATTACTGCTTTTAGTCCTAAAGCTGATAAGGAAAAAAAATCACATTTTTCACCTGTCTGTGCCACCCAAGTGGCAGTCATCACTTTTCTTTGGTGGGGGTGGGGGTCTCACTTTCATGTAGGGCCTCAGTTCCATCTCCCCAGTTAACTCAGTACTACAGCACTGTCATTGTCCCCCAAAGTGAAAACCTGGTTTTGTAGATCATCAGTGAATGCACACAAGCATGGACACACAGAGATGTACACACAGAGAGACATACACAAATACACACACACACTCACAAACACTCATACACACACACACACATACATAACTCCTTGGTGCCCAAGAGAATCATAATTTTATGAAACTCAATTCTGTATTTAGAAAAATGATTAGCATGATTCACCAGTCATTCTAGAAACCTGAAAGACAATTTTCCCTACAGTGTCTAGTCCACTGTAAAGATCGGAGGGAAGAAGCTGAAGAGATAGCTCAGCATTTAAGAGTACTTGCTTCCTTTGTAGAGGACTGGGGTTCAGTTCCCAGTACCAGCAGATTGGACACCCTGCTCTGGCTCTAAGGAAAGAGGCACACACATGGTACATATACATACGACGTTCAGGCATACAGTCATACACATAAAATAAACCTTAGTAAATCTTTTTTAAAGATCCAAAGGAAGTTACAAGCTTATTTGAAGAGCTGGGCATCCACCAGACCCTCATCTGTCCTTCACACAATAGAACATAAGTCATCACTCCCATGCAGTTTGGAGTACTTTCCAGGGTGCTTTTGTGCCCATCACTATTTTGGGTGGGGTCAAAGGTAGGCAGAATAGGTATTAATATCATCACGCTACAGGGAAGGACTAGATGCCCAGACATATTAGTGCCTTATCCACAGAGGCCAGTAAACAAAGGAGACGTGTAGTCAGGACTAGCATCTTGGTTTCCTGTGGTCCAGTTCCCGACATCATCAGGATCCTTTTATCCTGGCTTCCACCACACTAAAGTCTCTACAGTGAGCCAGACCTAGTGTCAGGCACCCAAAACATAAGGGAAACAAAGTTCCTGCTAAAGGGCTCAGGGCAGTGGGACAAAAAAGTAAGTCTTTCCATACAAGAACGTCCAGGTACAGATCAAAATGTGGAAAATTGGGGGGGAGGGGCTCAGTTAGCCCAGATGTCACCGACAACCATTATGTCTAATATATGATAGGGGTGAGCAATCCTGTTCAGAGCTGCCTGCGGACTTCCTCTTGCTTAGCAAAATATATTGACGTTCATAATGATTTTTTAAAATGCTATCAAATGAAAGTAGAAGTCAAAATAATCCAGTGACATAAAATGCTGATGCTGTTTGTTGGAAAGTTAATAAAAGGTGATGTTTTCCAGAAGGGTTCCAATTGCTCTATAATGGATACATGTGTCATGTGCTCCTTGGAGCTCTTTTGTTCTTGGCTGAGCTGGGGAAGCAAGGAGTTGCACACTCTGGTCAAAGCCATAGTTGGGGCAGTGAGGGGCTGGGGAGGCAGGGGTTAACCTGCATGGGAAGCCAATGAGAGGGGCTGGGATGGCAGAGTGCAGCCTCCTCAAGGTCAGTGTGCGGAGAGTCCTGTGGTCTCCTCCCCTAGGAAGACAGTTTTCTAATGAGAGTCAGTGGTGCTTTGTGTTAAACTGAGAATGTTCCAGATGAAGGCAAAAGAGTCCCTTCCCTCTCTGCCCTTTCTCATCCATACAAATTGCTGGGATTAAAAACAGCTTGGCAAAGGCAGGTAAATGTTGTCAAATATGTTAAATTTGAATTTCAACATCCCAGAACACCATTATAAATGCGTCTCATATTTAATTGTGGAAAGAATTCATAGAGCATCAAGTGGAAGAAAAGCAGGTGGACTAACAGAATGCCATAGAAAACCCCTCATAAGAAGCTTGAAGACTGGGGAAGATGATGCCATACAGGATAAAGAGTAGAGCCTGAAGCTATGCACAGAGACGAGAGGAAGTAAAGAACGGGGTCTTTTAGGCTGTTTAAACGAGCACACTGACACAAGCTTGTAAGCCTAGCACTAAGGAAACCAAGACAGACAGGGGAAGAGGACACATACGGTCCTGATGTGACTTGATGAGCTGGGGTGGATGGGAGGGGGGGGCTCCCCTTTTGTAAGGAATAGAAGAGGAGAGGGGAGATGGAAGGAGGGTGGGACTGGGAGGAGAGGAGGAGTGGAGCTATGAACAGGATGTATAGTGAATAAAAGGGAAATAATTTTTTAAAGAAGAAGCCGTAGCAGGAAAACCACAACTCCCAGAAGAGAATGGACTACATAAGACCCTGTCGTTCCCTATCCCCACTCCCCCCCAAAAAGTTTATGGCTGCTCAAAACCCCATGTCACCTTCCCCCTCTCTCTCTAAGACATCTATAAGCCATCGTGGCCAGTGATGCCCTCACACATCACAGAACCAGAATGTTATTCAGTGAGGATGCTGGCATGCAAAAGGAGTCACAGGCTAGCACCAGAATCATGGAGGAAGAAGAAGAAATAATTCAGGTGATTCTCAGAGCCACACCTGGGAAGGCAGCTTGATCCCAACCTGCTTAAACATTAAACAAAACTAAGAGAGACCTCAGAGACTACTGAAGTCTGCATGACCAATTTAAAAATCGGAATACAAGAGACAATTTTGTAGAAGAACAGAATTTCCCTAATATTCCTTCAGAAAAAAAAAACAAAAATATAAGTATCCCAATTTCTCAGGGAAGGGATAAACTTAAAAAAAAAACAGAACAAACAAAACAAAACACCACTACCTCAAAAAAAAAAAAAAAAAAAAGCATCAACCGCACAATTTCCAGAAGACTCATATGAATATTCAAAGACTAGACATTTCAAATATTTTTACAATTTTCTAGACTATTTAAGAAAAATGTCTATTCATTTTAGGTGGTATTATGTTAATAACAACATCTAATAAGTATTTCATGCACAGTAGACTCTATAAGCAAATCTCATTTAAGAAGGTCAATAAAAACTCCTAAATAAAACACTAACCAACAGACTGCAACAGTGTATTCAAACAGTAATACTCCATGTGACTAAAGCTCATCCTAGAAAGTCAAAGATATTGAAGTGTTAGGAAATATAATCATTTGTTCATATTTGTAATCAAAGGGTAAAAGTCATACTGATCCCTTAGAAGCAAAAGGGTGTGTTAAAAACTGAAACACTTGCCTTGATGAAAAGAAAAAAAAAAGATTAGGAGTCATTGAAAAATTCCTTAAATATCTATTATGAAGTATACAAACATACACTAAACATATACGATGCCACATATATATCCTTTACACAATGCTATAATCCCTTAACATATTCGTTTCCATATGTATGTATGTACATGCACAGATACAGCACTTTAATAAAGTCACAAATAAGAAGACTTAATCTTGCTATTTACCATTTAACGTAATCCCAGAAATGAGAAGAATGCAGTTATATACGTAACTACACATGAGAAGAAATTGAGAAACATGAAAACTGGAGCTGTGCAAGCATAAGGATTGAAATTCAAATCCCCAGAGCCCACCTATAACCTCACATCTGGAAGGCAGAGATGGGGATGCTAGGGCAAGCTGGCTACCTACACTAGATAGAACTGACAAGCTCTAGACTCAGCAAAAGGCCCTCCTCAATAAAGACAATAGAAAGCAATCAAGGACAACAGTTGACTTCAACCTCAGGCCTCAATATTTGCACAGATACGTGTGGGGGAGGGCATGTATGCATAAAACTATGGCTATCATGTAGCTTTGCAATGGAAAAAAGACCATGCACATAGAAAAACTCCTATACCCAAGAGAAAACCTCAGTTGAATAGAAAATTATGAAATCAATTTCAGATAGTTTGAAAACTAAAACCCACCACTTTCTTCACAATATGTAAAAAAAGGAAAATCCACTTGAAAGAATAACCATGACAAATGTCTATTAATAAATAACACTCTGTAATGACACCTCTTTAAGAATTTATTCCTGAGGCTGACACAGGGCTGACTATATGACTATATAAACCATTGTAACCCAAATAAACATCTCAACAAGTGGATTTTCCTTCTGTATTTTGAAATAACAAAATTAATTCTAACATTTGTGTGGAAAATTAAACAGTCAAATACAGCCAGAAAAATCTCTGAGGAAGAAAATAAGGAATGTAGAGGCATCTTATGTAAATAAAAAGATAGCCTTCCCAAAACGTAAACAGCCAGGAGCAAGCCAGACAGCAGTGGCTAGACAGGGACAAGTGGCCTGTGTTGCTTTTCCCCATCTACCACGACCCACCCACCATTTTCTGGCCTTTCCTGCTGTACTTTCCCATGCTCTAGAGCCTTCTGCTGACCTCCTTTGCCCTCTGTTCCCTTGGGAGTTCAGCCAATAGGAAGTATTGGTAGAATCAGAGGCCTAGGAAGAAAGAGCTATGAATGGCTTTTTCTTAATCCTCCTGAGAGAAGAAGAACGCTTATGGGCCTTAATAGTCCCCTCCTTCTTGTGAATGTCTCGATTTCTTGACATCAAACACCATTCCTGCCCCTCCTACTTTACGATTAATACCATCTGACCTGACAGAGAAGGTCATGGCCCCTTCTGGAAAAACCCAACCCCTCTCAAACTCTAATAAAAATACTGCCTATAAGATAAGCGCTCTCTCTCTCTCTCTCTCTCTCTCTCTCTCTCTCTCTCTCTCTCTCTCTCTCTCTCTCTCTCTCCCTCCCTCCCTCCCTCCCTCCCTCTCTCTCTTACCTTCTCTCTCTCTCTGCCCATGCAAGCACTTCTCTGATTTATCCTCAAATATTCTCTACTTCAAATAAAATTGTAAAACATTTCTCATTGGCTGTGATGTGTGGGGAGATAGAAATAGGATGGACTTTAAAGGGGAGGAAGATGAAGGAAACTTCTGGAATGATAGTGAAGATATATCTACACAGGTACTTAGTTTGTGAACATTTCTCAAACTGAACAAATGTAACTTTGATTTGATATTTTTTTCACATTGTGCTTTATAAGATAAATTTTTCATCAACTTTTTTAAAAGGTCATCAAATATCAAATTTAATAGCATGTAGACTTTTAGCAGAAGATTTATGGTGTTAGAGCTCAGGCTCTAAGATCAACAATTAATACATGGGACCTTATGAAACTAAAAAGCTCCTGTGAGGCAAAGGACACTGCCAATAGAACAAAAAGGCAGTATACAGATTGGGAAAGGATCTTCCCCAATCCTATACCTGACAGAGGATTAATATCTAAAATATATAACGATCTCAAAAAATTAAACACCAACAAACAAAATAACCCAATTAAGAAATGAGGCACATGTCTGACATGGACCCTGTTTCCCACTCATTGATCACTCCCTGCTGGTGGGCGGCCATGCCAGCCAACAGAGGAAGAGGATGGCAGCACTCCTTATGAGAGTCGATAGGCTGGGGTCAGATGGTAAGCGAAGAGAGTTCCCCCTGTCTGAGGATTAGGTGAAGGGGGAAGAGGAAGAGGGAGGGAGGGTAGGACATGGAGGAGATGAGGGAGGGAGCTACAATCAGGATATAAAGGGAATAAATTAAAAATAAACGAACAACAAAAAAGAAAAAAATTTAAAATGAAATGAGGCACAGAGCTAAACAGAGAACTTGCAACAGAGGAATCGCAAATGGCCAAAAGGCATTTTTTTAAAAATGCTCAGTGTCTTTAATCATCAAGGAAATGCAAATCAAAACTCCTCTGAGATTCCATCTTTCACCTGTCAAAATGGCTAAGATCAAAAACTAAATTGACAGCACATGCTGGCTAGGATGTGAAGAACGGAGAACTCTCCTCCATTGCTGGTGGGAATGCAAACTTATACAACTACTTTGGAAATCAATCTGGCGCTTTCTCAGAAAATTGAGAGTAGCTCTACCTCAAGACCCAGCTATAGCAATCCTAGGCATACACCCAAAAGACGTTCTACCATATAACAAAGATATTTGCTCAACAATGTTAATAACAGCTTTATTTGTAATAACCAAAATCTGGAAACAACCTAGATGCCCCTCAACCAAAGAATGGATAAAGAAACTGTGGTACATTTACACAATGTTATACTAATCAACCATTAAAAACAAGAATATGATGAAATTTGGAGGCAAATGGAGGGAACTAGAAAATATCATCCTGAGTGAAGTAACCCGGACCCACCTTATAAAATTTGGTAACATGAAACTTAGAAGGCTGGAAAAGAATGTAAATTACACAAGATTCCTGCAGACCCTCCACAAGGTTAGGGAATAAATGCAATTGCCAGAGGCAAAAACTTTCACCAGTCCAGTGAAGCTGCATGCAAGCTGTGCAGAGAATTCCAGGGATGCACCTTGCCGCCCATGCTGGCTTGGGTTTGGAGTGATACAGCTGCCTTTGCGTCACCCATGTGCCTCACCCATGTTCTGTCAGTAACCCAAATAAACTCACTGGTTCATTCAGCAAGACTTGAAAAAGAAATAATGTCCTAAATTAATATAGTCTCTTCAACTCAAGATTTCTAAATACTTGTAAAAAAAAAAAAAAGAAAGAAAGAAAGAAAGAAAGAAAATAAATATAAAGAATACTCATGTATGTTTTTCCAGTCTCTTTAAGATTTAAATATTCAAGTAAGCCACAAAATAAAAAGAAAATAAAAGAAAAACCAACACAGTTTGGGCTTAGTGCCAGCATTCAGAAGCTGAGGAGCAAAGACTATGGATTCAGTGCCAACTTGGGCATGTAGCCCATACATATTTCACGTACGCACACGCACACACACACACACACACACACACACACACACACACACACACACACATATTGAGGAATGTTGTCAGAGGAGAAAGATGAGACCCATGTTATATGTGGGGTCATTTCACTGGGAGACAGGTTTAGAAACATCATGAGTGAGGGCGAGTCCTAGGCTCCCATCTACCTGTCACCCCTATGCTTCCTTTTGCCTGACCCTGGGGAGCCTGAAGCCCACTATTGATAACAACAAAGCAAGGTCTGTAAAACAGGTCTGGGAGCAAAGCTGCCAGCTTCCCTTCTCCCCAGAGAGCCCACAATTAGTATGGCTGTGGAAAAAGTGACAGAGTGGAAAAAGCAAGAACTCAAGCCAGCCAGCTTTCAGCCTAGACATCTCCAAGGCCAACTGACAAGTATAAATCCCTACAGAAGACAGAATTCTTCCACCCTGACCTGGGCAGGCTAGCTCTTAGAGAGCAATGCCCAGGGACTGGGGGCCAAGCCCCAAGGAGGACAGGCCAGGAAGCTCTTAACTCTCCATTCCAGCAGCTTTCAGATGCTTTTTGGCTTGACCAGGCCTTTGAACAGAGCCTGAGAGTTGGTCAGGGGTACACAGGTAGACACATGGCCAGGCACTGGGATGGCATAGGAGCCAGTTTCCTTGCCAGCAGGATACATTGAATATCTTTGACCTGAGATAGGGAGTTTTCACAGGAACCATGTATCAGGCTCCCTGTGGGATGGGGGGGTGGGGCAGAGGGTGGGGTCTCCACTTTATAATGACCAGAGCAGAGGAAAGTTGAGGGCTTCTGGCCACCTCCTTCCATGTGTTTACATTACAAACTGTGGACACTTTAATGGCTATTGACATGGCTTTTGAAGTGGCCCATCATTTACATTATTTTAAATATGTAATATATATATATATATATATATATATTTCTCACTTCTTCAGTTAGCCTCATCCTCAGATGCTCACCCAATCCTAGTCCTCACAGGGTCTACATTCTCCTTCCAGTGTACCAGTAGGTGACCTGGGATGAGGGACAGGCTGTAAAGATCAGTGAGATCAATATAAAGTAGGGACAATACAAGGCAGGGCAGATCAGGCTTACATGGAGTCTAGTGAGTATTTGAAAACCCAACGTGCTTGGGGAAGGGGAGACAAGTGAAGATACCCACTCAGAAACCACTTCTCAACATAAGAATAGTTTTTTAGAGTGGAAGAGAAGTAGTGACGAAGAACCACAGAGGGTGGTGGCCCTGGGAGGCCAAGGGTGATTAGTGGCCATTGTGATAAAAGAGCACAGGGGAGAGCTAGCCTCAAACCCCTACCTCATGCCTGGCTATCACAGCCAACACAGTGCAGTGTTCAGGGGAGCAAGAGCACTTTTAGATGCTGCTTCCTCCCTTGCTGCACACTGGGCCTGCCTGTATGCAGAGAAGCACAAGCTTCCTTCTCTAATGAACTTGCAGTGCCACCGGAAGCCAGGTGTCATGTGCACTTCCTTCCTTGGCTCCAGCTGAACACAGAACAGAGGCTCCAGGTGGGCATTGCCAGTTTGGTGGCATAAGCACCAAATCAGGAAAGACCCAAGAGTGACTAGCAAAGCTGTGCACAGCAGAAACCCAGGCAAGGTTAAATCTTCGTTCTTACAGGACCCTTTTATAAAGTGGTGATGGCGGTTTTGTTTTTCAATTGCATGGTATTTTCAAAACAATCATTTATTGTGTGCATGTGTACACACATGAGTCCATGAAGGTCAGAGAACAACCTGTGGAAGTTGGGTCCCCCCTTCCACCATGTGTGTTGTAGAGACTGAATTCATGTTGTCAAGTTTGATAGCAGCCACCTTTACCACTGAGCCACCTTTACTCAGTTGGCCACCTTGGCCTTTTTAGGTGTCAGGAACCCATACTAAAACAGACTTTATTACTGTTAAAAAGAATCATGCATCTAGTAACAAAAAAAAAAAAATATTAACTAGCAGCGTGTCTGTACTGAGAAAATAACACTAAACTCATCCGTGCTGAGAAAGTCACACTAAACCCGTACACAACAGTGCAATTGCACTGTTGAAAAAGAAAGTCCCCATTTTACAGGTGAGAAATCTGACTCTATGAAGGGTTTGAGTAACACACACAAGACAGCACAGTTAATGAGGACAGAACCCAGATTCTTCATGCCTCACTCCAGAGCCTGGCTCCCAGATCGTAGTAGGAATTCCCAGAGAAAACCTTGAGATTTTTATGCCATAATCTCTTCTAGGTGAGGACCCTATTGTGTATCTGAACAAAAAAGAGAGATTATACATAAGTGGTAAAACCCCTGTTTTAGTGTGGAGATCATGTTTTAGGAGATTTTTTCCTTATCTCGCCCTTTTCTTGATATTAGTCATACCATTTTATTACTTTAACCCTCACCAAATAGAAACTATCGAACTCAAGAGTAATTGGATGTTACCTGTCTTCCACCTGCAAATGTGTTTATATCTTACTTAGATCACATAAATGAAAAGAATTACAAAGTGAACGTTTTGCATGTGTTGTGATAAGTGTCTGCATGTTCACATATGTGGCTGTACTTGTGTGCTCATGAGTGCAGAGGCACAAGGTTGACTCTAGGTGCCTTCCTTAGTCACTCTCCACTCTGGATAGTGAGACAAGATGTCTGGATGGACCCAGAGATTGCCAAGTCTGGCTAGTCTAGGTAGCCAGCATGTCCTGGGGAAGCCCCTGCCTCTGTCTTCTGATGGATGGAAATGCAGGTGGCCACAACCCCAGCCAAGCTGTCTCCTGGCTTCCGGGAACCCGAACTCCATTCTTCCCACTTGTGCAGTGAGTACTTTTTTCCACTGAGCCATCCCTGAAATGCGCTTGTAAACATAGCATATCTCCAACAACACTGCATTCCTTCTTGGGTACTGTTGCTTTCTGTGACAATAAGTTAGCCAGTCTTTTGCCAGCGGATATAGAATGGAGGGTTTCTTTCTGACATGTACATAGTGTGTTTTGATTGTATTCAGCCAACTAACCAACTTTTATTGGCATATATTTATTGCAAGTAGTGACAGTTTTCATAAGAACATCTTCATGTTTAGAAATGAATCTGTGTGTCTGTGTAGACATGATGTGTGGGCAGGCATGTGTGAATGTCACCGTGCACATGTGCGAGTCAGAGGTAAACTGTGAAGTCAGTTCTCTCCTTCTACCTTTGCACGGGCTCTAGGGATTGAACTTGGGTCTCGAGGCCTGTGCTGCAATCACCTTTTCCTGCTGAACTATCTTACAGCCTATAAGAACATTTTCACAAAGAATGCTGTAATTTGATGACATTCCTTCCCTACTTCCACATACCTTTTCTCTCCCTTCTCTCTTCCTAGTCATCTTTTCAAGGGGTGGTGGGGCTTGAGGAGCAACCATGGAGGAAAAAACTTGACACTGAATTTGGACTTCTAATATAATTTATTGGGGCTTAGAAAATACCATAAAATATGGTCCCCTAGAATATATTTTTAGTTAAAGGCACTTATGTGTTTTACTATTCTTTCCAATAGATATGAATTTAGTTCATGAAAACTCGAACAAGGGACCAAAGCTATCTATTTCTTAGGTGGGTCTTTAGACAAAAGGGGAAATATCAGCTACCTTTTCCAACACATGGTACATTGTGTAAGTGCCTTTATCTGAGTAAATTAGTCACATGCTGTTTTCTCTCTGCTAAGTATCATTCGTTTCCTCAGGATAATAATATACCATTGTCAGAGCATCAGGCTTATTCATTCACCTATTGTCATTTGTTACTTCTCAAAATTGTCATAGTTCCCATGTGCCTCTCTTCTATGAGGAGCGTTGTAGAAGTATAGTCCCCATTGGGCTACTGTGCAATCACATTCCTGTGACTGTCCCCTCCCGTGGTAAGTAAAGTTGTTTACCTTCTTCTCCTATTGATATGCCTATTGTTGCCTCAGCCCAGTGAACATACAGCTAGTAGAAGACTTTTCCTTCACCCTGAAAATTCATATGCCTACATTAGAGTCTTTCTAGTACATTCTAGAGCATTTAATGAGGATAGTCGTAACTAAGAAGGATTTCTGGAAAGTAATAAATGTGGAGAGAGTGTTAGAGAAAAGCAGTCCCTCCAGCTTCAGAGATGATCCTCCAGGGGATCATTCCTGCTCCATCCGGAGAGTAAGCACTCAGGATGTGAGGAGATGCCCCATTGGCAGCTTCACACAGAGCCAGCCATCTGAGGAGATATGCATGTATGCTGGAGGCATGCAAAGGTCCATGGCTCACAACTTCCATTCTAGACTCTTCACCAGTATAACCAGGACCAGAGAACATTCTGGACAAGAGCAGCTCTGGGAATCAGCTCTTTCCCTCTGGAAAAATACTTAATAATTTGGTATCTTAGTCACTGCTCTATTGCTGTGAAGAGACACCCTGACCAAGGCAACTCATATGAAAGAAAGCATTAAATAGGGGCATGCTTACAGTTTCAGAGGGCTCGCCCATCATACCATGGTAGGGAGCATGGCAGGATGCAGGCAGCCATGGTTCTGGAAAAGTTGCTGAGAGTTCTACAACCTGATTCATAGGGGGGGAGAGAGAGAGAGAGAGAGAGAGAGAGAGAGAGAGAGAGAGAGAGAGAGAGAGAGAGAGAGAGAGAGAGAGAGAGAGAGACTGGCCTGGCCTAGGCTTCTGAAACCTGGAAGCCCCTAGTGACAACACTTCCTCCAACAGGGCCACACCTACTACGAGAAGGGCCACACTGCCAAATCCTTCTAATCCATTTAAACAGTTGCTCTCCTTGATGACTAAGCATTCAAATATGTTATATAAGAATATAAAATACAAGAATGGGGGCCATCCTTATTGAAACCACCCTACTTGGCCACATATTTTTTAACTGAAAAGAATATCTCCAGTCCTTTACTGTTTATGCACATGCTTGCAACATGCTTCCTTCAATCTGGGAACTCACATCATATCAGGATGCTTAGGTCGATAGCAAGTGCAGAGCTGTAGGCAGGGACATAAACATCAGAAGTGTGGATGGTAATATCAGCTCATACTTACCACAGTGTAGTCTCAGCCAGTTCCCACTTCAAGTTCTTCACTTATAAAGTGGGATCACAGCAGTACCATCTCGGTGGCTTGTTGTAGAGTTCAAGTAAATTTGTAAGTATTCACATAATAGAAAACTAACTGTAAAACGAAATCATTATTATTTTTAAAATAATTAAACTAAAATTAGGAACTTATAAACAATTTTTTAAAATTTCTTTTACTTAGGTTCAAGTTGTGGAAAAATGGAGATAGTGTCTAGGAAGTGCTTTTTAAAGCAGAACACACCTTGGCTTCCTGGAATATTTGTTAATCAGTTTTACTTCCTCCCAACTCTGATTCAATGTCCATTTTCCTGGCTCCCATCATTCTGTGAAAACCAAGCTTCCTCCCAACTCTGATTCAATGTCCATTTTCCTGGCTCCCATCATTCTGTGAAAACCAAGCTTCTGTCTGGTGTGTGCTTACTGCTTCAAAGCCCTTCAACATACACAAGCTCACTTGACCCAGTTGTGACTCATTCTTTCCACGAACAAATCATTTATGCTTTCAATGAGTGCTGTGAACCCCCTAGGCAAACTGTTTTCAAAGATAAAGTGAATTAAGATTCACTTCCCTTTCTGGTTTTGAAATATAGATTCCTGGTATTCACCTCAAGAAACTGATTCATCCCAACTGAGGGTCCTGAGAGGATACACATGAACAAAAACCCATGGAATTCTTGGGCAGGGGCTTTCCAGGATGCTGTGAAAGATGGTGCTTGCAGTTTACTGAGCCAAGATTCACCTTGCACTATTCTTCTTTACTTGACTTAGATTTATCATCTTTCTATCCAAATTACCAATATGAATCCTAGCTTTGCTGTTTTCTAGGTCCAAGCAAGTTGTTTGACCTTTGTGACCTAGCTGTGAGATATAGGAAATAGACTCTAAACTGTGCTAATGGACAGTGTGCAGAATATTCATGGCTTTGTCCTTCTTCCTGAAATCACAAAATATGACATTCCCAACTTCTTGTGCCTAGATGAGACTATATGTCACATGTGACATATCCAGTCAGCCATGTGACAAATCCTCTGCCAGTGGCATCCATCCAGGGATTGCAGCATAGGGAGCACTGAGACAGGCACACATGGAATAAATATTTGTGGGTCAATATGGATGAGACAGGGACCACTGGACAGGCATTGATGGAACTGACCAAAAGAAACTTGGAGATGAAAAAGTTTATCTCAGCTTACAGTCTATAGTCCATCACAAAAGGAAATTAGGTCAGGAACTCAAGGCAGGAACCTGGTTGGAGGAACTGAAGGAGGTGCCACGGAAGAAATCTGCTTACTGGATTGTTCCTTATGGCTTTCTCAGCCTGCTCTTATACAACTCAAGACCACATCCTAAGGGGTGGTACCATGCACAGTGAGCTAGCCCCTCTCACATCAATCATTAACCAAGAAAATACTCTACAGATTTGCCTACAGGCCATCTGATGGCGGCGCTTTCTCAACTCAAGTTTTACTTCCCAGATCATTCTACCTTGTGTCAAATTGATAAAAAAAAAAAAAAAAAAAAAAAATTGACTCCGACAACAGACATCTGTTCCATCTATTCAGAAGGTTGTGAAGATGGGATGATAAAGAGACTTCTCTGCATCTCTTACACTATTAGTACAGTAGAGATCACAAGCATTTCTTCCTCCCAACTTGTTCACCCAGCAAGAACAATTGCATTTCTTGTGGTTGGGGCCAGGAAGTTTGGTGCCCTCTGTCCTAAATTGACTCTGACTCTGGAACAAAATGATCAGTGGAGAGACTCAAAGGAAACTTGTTCTGTAACTTCTTAGCTGTGATAGGACAGAGTCAAGGACAGGCCCTCTAGGGTGAAGAAAGAAAGTTGGGAGGGCAGCCCCTGGAAGTGAGTCCAACACTTGCTCATCACATGGCCTTGTTCTTTATTACCAGGCACCATCAGTATCGCCTGTCACTAGCCTAAAAGCCTTAGAAATGTGCTCCTGTCTGCTTAAATTAACTCATAATATGGACACACATTAAGAGATGCCCTGAGTGTTCATGAAGGAAGCACTTGGAGGTAGCCACCTACCCATCCACCCACTATTTTAAGATGATGAGCGTCTTGTTCTATTTTCATACTAGTCAGTCTCTTTAATTCAGATGAAAATTACCAAAAAAAATTAATCCCAAGTTAAAAGCTTGACTGGTAAAGGTTCGTAATTACTCTGACATATTAGAAAATGGCATGAGAGTGGTTGCTAAGGGACTAGGGAGGTGAAGGAATGAGAGTGGCTTCCCTGACTCCAGAGCATCCACCCAGGGCTCAGAGAGAGGACTCCTGCTGCCAACACCACGTTCCTGGCTAACGCTGCCCTTTGGGTCATTTCTACTGCACTCTTCCAAGTGTGACCATTTGAGCAGCAGCAGTGGAAGTATCTGGGGACTTGTCAGACATACAAATTCTTGAGTTGCTCACTTGACTTATGAATAAGAAATCTGAGAATGGTCCTGAAATGTTATTGAATGATTATAATATACACTTAGGTGGGAACAGAGTCACATGACAGAGAGTTGGCTCACATACTAGTGCTCCAGTCCTGTCCCATAACCACCAGCCCATGCATCTGGAATTGTCTGTCTGGGTGAGAGGCACTGATCCTAATGCCTGAGAGAATCTAGCCAGAGGCACACAGTAGCAATTTCCTTAGGTGTCACAAAAGATATAGATGGAAGCCAGGAAGCAATCAAAATCTCTACAACACAATGCTTCAAGTCTGCAGCTTGAAAATATTGCTTGTACTGTGTGTCTGTATTTCTGTCTGCATGCCTGTGTGTGTGTGTGTGTGTTACTGGTGAGTATACACACACACGCATATGTGTGTGCACCATCAGAGCAGGACCTTGGGTGCTTTTCTCTATCATTCTCTGATTTACTGCCTTGACAAAAGACCACTGGTCTTTTACCAAACAGAAAGCTCAACTTTTCAGCTAAGCTAGTTGGCCAAAGTTCTCTTCAGACCCACCTGTCTTCACCCCAGTACTGAGGTTATAGGCAAACACAGCCATGCCTAGCTTATGGCTTCTGGGGATTCAAGCCCAGGTCCTGATGGTTGCAAAGAAATTGTTCTTATCCATTGAGTCATTTCCTCAACCCCTTGGTTGTACTTTTAAATGGATACTTAGAGATTGGGGTGTAACTTAGTGGTAGAGCACTAGTCAGGCACTTGAAAGGCCTTTTGTTCCACCTCAGAAAGGAACCAAGGGAAGTAGGGAAGGAGACATGGAAAAATCAGAGGTTTAGCACTTATAATACATACAAATGTTAAAATAAGACCAAAAGAATGGCATGTGGAAGTAATAAAAATTGCAATAGCCTTCTAAGGCTTAATACACAGATTACTAACCTTAATAAAATGACTTTCACCAACAGTATCAAAATGCCTGCTCATCCAGAGAAGTTTCTAGTAAAAGCTAGGAGCCACTGATAATCATCCATAGATGCTTGAGCAGTACACAGAGAGCCATGGGAAGCTCTTTCCCCCTTGTTTGTCATTTATTCTGAGTTAGATTCTCAGTTGAAAACTAGATTGAACTTTGATCTGAAAGCTAATATATAAAACACCCATGTTTGGGGATTAGCGAATAAAAGCTATGTCCTACAAGCATGAGGCACTGAGTTCAAATCCCATGAGCCCATGTACAAAGTTAGACATGGTAACACCTTCCTGTAGTCCCAACACTGGAGGAGGCTGAGGCAGCTGTATACCAGGAGCTCACTGGCAGTCAGCTTAGCTCAAAGAGTAAGCTTGTGGTTCAGCCAGAGGGCCCACCTCAAGGCAGCAGGGTAAATAGCAATGGAGGAAGACACCAGACATCCTGCATTGCTCTCTTCATGGATACAACATGAATAAACACACCACATACAAAGCAAATAAATAAATAAATAATGTGAACACCTATGCTTACTGTACGCCGGGTCCTCTTCTGAACCTTGATATCAAATTTTTATCACAAAATGGGAGAGGGGAGTCCCATCACCATCCTTAGTGAAACAAACCTCAGTAGCTCAAAGAGTGTAAAGTTCCACAAGGAGACACAGCTGACTATGGACCCTGAGTTCGGCTCTCCCCTAAAGTCCCCGGCTTTAATTACCACCTCGGTAATACCCAGGCCGACCCTCTCTCCCTTATGCTCTGACACTCTCCTTCCTGAGACTAGATTCCTGATGTTGCTAGTTGTTGAGTAGTTAGCCAGCTCCCTGTGCCTAGTTGTCTGCCTCTGGAACATGGTGGTGCAAATTTGCATGTGGCAATCTCACTCATACACAAAATCACTTAGGATCCAGCATGCCAAGCTAATGTGCTCCTGGAGTTCACAAATGCTGTGCTATTTTTCCCAATATCATAAATGTATAATGAAATCCAATTGCAGTTCAGCCAAAGGCCACCTGACATCATGGGGGCAACTCATCCCATTTCTTACAGAAGGTAAAAAAATGAACCTGGCTCACAAGCCTAGTTATCTAAGCAACTGCACTTTAACGATGTGACTTTCTCCTCTTCACATGCTAGAAAATACCTCCAAATGCCTTAATAGTGCTTCGCTTTTGTACAATACTGATACTTTACTGACCACTTTACCTCTGATACTTCCTTTGATTTTTGTAACAGAGGAGGCAATGGAAACAGATCGGTACTAATTTTAAAACGGCATCCTCCACTTCTGTCACAGGCCTAGGGGAGGTGGGGTAGGATGAAAGAGAGAGGGAGGAGGAATGGGAAGATACAAAGTGAGGGGATAGCAATTGAGATGTAATCTGAATAAATTACTTAAAGAAAAAGAAAACAAAAGGGTATGATTTACGAAAAAAATTAGATTTTTTTTAATTTACAAAAACATCTTATAAGCTTAAGAAGTAAGTACCTTCCTAGGATGCTGATATTAGCAGAACACAAGCGTCCTGGCTCCTATTCTAGTTTTCTTTCCAGGAATACACCAATATGTATCCTCTATATGGAAAAATCTCTATAAAAACACATTTTACAGTGATAAGTCCTTTGAAACAATTCATATGTATCCTTTTTAAATAAAAAAAATTTGTTTGAAAAAGATTAAAAGCTAACATGAACACTGACAGTATTTTATGAGAAAATGATTAGGAGGACAATTGTGGATGTATCTTAGCTCTCAGTGGGTTGAAACGTAACCCAGGCTCCTCTCCCCTAGCCTCAGCCTCTTGTTGTGAACAGAACCAACACTGAACACCTAATCAACTGAATCCTTGAAAACATGACAAGAAACCCCAGCAAATCGATGAGTTTATCAACATTTTGTAAGTTATTGTTTTTACTGACCAACTAAGGAATTTACGTTCAGTCACACACACAGACACACACACACATACACACACATATAACCTGATGTGATTCGGTAGATCCTACGAATATCTCTAATTGCCAATAAGGTGGAAATATTTAGTGCCTGCAAATACCCAATATTTGCATCATACTCTACCATTTACAAAGTTCTACTTGAATTATATTCCAGCAGACTAGTGAATTAGGTACAGATGTTATTCCCCCATATCACAGATGAATAAACTGATGCTCAGGCTATTATCTGACTCAAAATCACAACAAAAGCCATGGGTAGAAACTTAGATTAACATCTTAGTTCAGATTTTGTGTGAGCCTTTCAATTCCACCACACTGCCTATCCAAGAAAAAGTCCTCCACCACCTGCATACTGGTATCCTTCATTCATGGAACTTGGTCTTAGACCTGCAGGAATTTCCTTACCATTTCCTTATTTCCCTGGAAGGAAACTGGAAGGAATCTTTAATTCTTTTTGGAGGGGGCTGTCTTTCTGTGACAAAAAAAAATATTTCTCCCCATGGTGCTGAAAGGAAAGGGGGTCCTAAGGGTGTAGTTGTCTTCTCTGCACTTAAACCCCTATGAAAGAATGACAGACCTGCACTAACCCTTACTGAAGTAGAAATGACTCGGAAAAGAAGCCATGGGCAAAGAAGACAAGAAAAGTGAAATAATGTTGAAAGATAGAACCTCTCCTCGCCCCCAAAGGCAAGAACCCAGCGCATACTCTTGGGAGTCTCCCAGGCAGTAGCTACCCTCAAAACTCACCCGCGGGGCCATAGCTAGGGGAGGACTGAGACATGGTCGGCAAACGCTTCAGCACTGGGGACAGCTCCGCACTCTCCAACTTCGGAAGCTCTTGCTGGCTGTGCCTGGGCGGCAGCGGTTCCCAAACTGGGAAAGGTCTGGGAGAGCCTTGGCGCCTCTGGGTTCTGGCGTCTTTGCGAGACACTGGAGCAGCGAGCGGCACTTCGGGCTGCAGCGGCGAGGATCCAGGCTGCACGACGGTGTTGCGGGACCGCGCCAGCGCGGAGGAGACAGAGCCCATCCCAGCGGGCCAGACCGAGATCCTCAGGGATCCGCACCCCTTGGCTGCCAAAGGCTGGCTCTCTTCCCACCCCGGGGCGCCCCTGGCAGACTGCGCCTCCTCTGACAGACGCAAGAAGGCAGCTGAACAGGGTACAGGAAGAACTAAATGCTCCCACACGAGGTGGTCTGAGAGTAATCTGGTTGGTGTCTGACTGACAGTCCAGAGTGGATAGAGACACTTGGGGACGGAAGTAGAGAAGACGTCTTGAGCAAAGGGCGTGGCGATAAGCAAGGGTTACTTTTTCCTACACTCTACATACTTGGTTCACCTGGGGCCAAAGGTATGGCTCATCCTTCCTCTCCAGTACAGTCTCTGGAGAGGATGGAACCTTTAGCGAAAGCAGAGGGAAGCCAGCATTGTTTTCCCTGTCATTTCTTCCCTCACCCTTATTCTTGGTAGTTTCATGCAGGTATAAAATGAAATATGGTCACATCTACTCAATATTTACCCCGTAACTTCTCCCAAATCTCACATAAACACTTTGTGCTCCCAGTTTCTTGGCTTCCTTTTAATAACCCACTAAATTCAGTTAGTGCTATTCTTATGTGCACGGGCGTGGGGCTGACCACTAAGGCATGAGACTCACCAATGACCTCTTAAAGCTAACATTACGTCTCTAGGCTGTGATTCGTTGATGAAATACTGTACATTGCTGCCCCTGAGCCTAGCATGTCAGCCACTCTCCCTCCTGTGTTTTCTCAGTGCCCCTCAGCCTGGACATTGCTCACTTTGTGGCCGCCAAGACTGCCTACCCTTCTTTTCGGAAGTTGAGCCCAGGAAGGAGAGTGAAAGTAGAGAAAGTCATCTCGGCTAGTTCTGTTCTTGGAAGCCAACAGGGAGACACCAGCCCTAAGGACTCCCAAGGCATTACACCAAAGCAGCCTGGGTGCTGTTAATAGCCTGCTTTGCTGGCTAGGGTAAGGCCACTGGCTCCATCTTGCTCTGCCTGCAGCGAGAAGATAATGGTGCCCGATGTGGGAAGCAGGAATAGAAAACAGGACCTAGGATGATGCCCTAGCTAAAAGATGTTGCCCAAAGGGGTTTTAGGTACTGACCAAGGTCACACACACAACCAACTAGTGATGGAGGTGGACTATATGGGACTCCTCTTTCTAGATGCAGTTTCCTACCCATTCTGTGCCTCTTCTAAAGATTTTTAGGCACTGGATTGTGAAGCAAGACAATACTTGTGCAACAGGATGCTTGAGGTTACGTTGTGCTAAGGGAGACAGACCTCTCCCCTCTACAGGCAGTCCAGCACTCTTTTGCAACACCATGCTATGGTTCTTGAAACTCATCTATATATTGCCATGCTCACTAGTAAATGTAAAATAACACCATCACAAAGATTGAGTTTAGAAACAATCAGAGAAGTAAGTGAGATAAAAAGGGGGTTTTAGAATCTTTCAGTGGCATTTAGAGGCAAATCAGAGGATTAACCAGGATAGGAAAGCTACAGGACACGTGGTCTCCCTTAGGTGTGAAACAGCCAAAATCATAGTGTTTGAGCCAACATTATTCAGAAACCTCTCCAACTAATTGGGCGCACAGGCTATAACCCCACTCCTTTTACTTTGCAAGGGCTAGGGCAGTGTCTTCTTATTCAGCCAACCTCAGGCACCTGCCTTCTCAGGCCAAGGCAAAGGAACACTACAGGAGAAAAACATATAAAGATATAGACAGAGGAACAGAGATGGCACATAGGGAATTGGTTCAGAAAAAGGTAATTACGCAGGGTGAAATGTCTCATGGCCTGTAGTTAGCAAATTGAAGATTCAGAAGAGGTTATATACAGTTCCAGTTGAGTTCCAAAGTCAAAGTGGCAGAGCTGATTGAACTAACTCTGAGAGTCTGAGTTTGGTCAAAAGCAGACAAACCACTATCCCTGGTTGGAGACACAACACAGACACATTCTTCTCACTCCATTTTTTTATTCTATTAAAGTCAATGGCTTGAATGAGCCCCAGCCCCCATGGCGGGGGAGTGGGCAATCTGCTTTAATCAGTCCACTAGTTCAAATGTAATATTATGTTCATGGACACTCCTAGAATAACATTTAACGAAATATCTGGGGCTTCCACAGCTCCACCAGTCAACATATAAAACTAACCCTGCTGTTGCAGCTACATGAATTTCTTTTTAATTCTCTGATCCCTTTTTATTCCTTTCTTGCTAGCTATAAATCTATAGCCTTGTTACAAATACTCTGGAAGACACGTGGGAAACAGCTTCTAGATAGACACTTCTTATTCTGTGGTTCTACTGTGAACTACACGTGGACAACCTAATCGCTCTTGTTCAGATACAGTTCACCCACCACAAGTTCATGTTCTGTAAACTTGACCTACAACATGGTAGTACTGAGGTGGTAGAATTGTTATAAGGCAGGTGGATCTATCGTTCCCTAGTGGACTTCAGCCCAGTTCTGCCCACCAGTCTTTGTGAAATCACTACCTCTATCATTACCCATTTTCCATGGACGTAACACCAGGTTCGGTGAGACCCTTGAGAGTGGTTTCACCTGCTGCTCATTCACATGGACATGATTATAAGAGGCCTGGACTGGCCTTGCTGCCTGGCTGCACCCCACCATGGGTCTAGTAGAATCATGGCCTGAACTGGCCATTCTAGTCATTCCTTTGGGCTCTTCTACACGCATCTTTGATTTCTTTGAGAGCCTGGAGCTAGGTAAATGTGGGGAACAGGAACTATGCAACCAGGGAAATTGGTATGGAACTAGAGTGAGGTTGAGACATTTCCAAACCCCCAAAATCTCAATCTTGAGACCAGCAGGAGTAAGGGTCGTTCCCTCCCTGTTCTATGCTTGCATGCCCAGGTATACAGAGTCATGCAATCCCCACTCTCACAGTTCTCGTCATGCAAATGAAGCATTCCCAGAACCTCAGCCCCAGCCAATGATGTTACTCACCTGAAAACCCCTACCCACTTCCCCAAGGTTTATACAGCCCTTGTTTCCCCAAATAAAGAGAGATGTGTTGCTGGAAGAGGTGTGCTGCCAAAAGGGCGGTAACACTAAAAGAGCTGTAGGAGACAGCCATCATCCCCCACGTCCCAACACTCCTGACAAATCGCCACCCTGCATCCCCCAGCTGCCCTGCTAAGCTTCATTCCTTGAAGTTCAGCCTGGACATTCCCAAGGGATAATATTCATGGCAGAGAAACAAGGCAGCAAGTGGCAGGCATGGCAGCAGGAACTGGATGCTGAGAACTCACATCTTGAACTTCGAGCACTAAACAGAGAGAGCAAACTAGAACCAGGCAAGGCTTTTTAAATTTCAAAACCCACTTCCAGTGCCATACATACTTCCTTCCATAAGGCTGTTCCACCAAAACCTCACCAGTCATCAAATGCCCAAGACTGCGAGGAAACATTCTTCATTTTAAAATTTGTACAGCCACTATGGAACTCAGTGTGGCAGTTCCTCGGAACAATGGGAAATGATCTATCTGAAGATCCAGCTATACCTCTATTGGGCATATACCCAAAGGACATTATATCCTTCCACAGAGACACTTGCTTAACCATCTTCATTGCTGCTTTGTTCATGATATCTAGAAATTGGAAACAACCAAAGTGTTCCTCAATAAAAGAATGAATAAAGAAAATGGGTTATACATATATACAATGTAGTATTACTCAGCCATTAAAAAAATATATATGAAATTCACAGGTAAGTGGATGAAACTAGAAAAAATCATCATGAGGTAACTGAGACCCAAAAAGACAAATATGGTATGTCTTATATGTGGATATTAGCTATTCAGTCAACGATAAGCAAGCCACAATATATAGAGCCATAGAAGTTAAGGATAGAGTGAGGGAAACAGGAGGAACAGATCGATCTCCCTAGAAAAGGTAAAGAGCATAGTTATGGAATGAAAATATCAAGCAAAGAGTGAAGAGGGGGATATGGGAAGATACATCTAAAATTAAAGGCCATTGTAGGTGTAGCACAGAGACCTAATACAGTAGAAGCTTTCTAAAATATGTAAATATATGAAGGTGAACTATGTGAAATTGCCAAATAATAGGGGATACAGAAACCCAACAGGCCAACTCTTGTCACCAAATGAAGCTTCCAGTACTGGGACTAGGTTAAATCTAATTGAGATATTGGCCAAAGAGCTCCTATGGAAACCCCCCCCAAAACAACCCAGGCCATTGCCAAGTCAATAGGTTGCTCTCCACAAACTGACAGCAAGTTCCCATTGCTGAAAACAATGTGTACACAACTCACTGAACATAGAGAAGTTGAGCTGATAACCATGTAGAGCCTTCACTCCTGCATGCTGGGGTCTTTGGTACAGGAAAGTACTCTACACACTATCAAATGAGAAATGTAACCCAGATCCCTCCACAAGCACTTTGATCTACAGTGGTGTCCTGTCTTAAAGATTTGCTAAGGCAATGATGGTACAAAGTTTGCAAGAGTAACCAACCAACATCTGATTTTATGTAAGGCCCAATCCATGAGCTGAAACTCATACCTGACAGTGCTTAGATCTGATTAGATGACCAAGAGCCTAAGGCTGGGGGCTGGTGAGATGGATCTGAGGCTGCTCATCCTGAGGTCCTGAGTTCAATTCCCAGCAACCACATGGTGGTTCACAAATATCTATAATGTGATCTGATGCCTGCTTCTGGCCTGCAGGTGTACATGCAGGCAGAGCACTGTATACATAATAATAAAATAAATTAATTAAAAAAAAAACCTGAGACTAGATAGTTCAGGGACCTAGGGTAAAATCAAATTCCACTATTCTTTTTAAAAGTAGCAATAAGACAACTTCTAAATGATAGTCTGCCATACTTGCAGATCGGTGCTTTGTTCTGCCATCATCAGGAAAGCTTCCTCTTATAGCAGATGGCAACAAATACAGAAACCCACAGCCAGACAATGTGCAGAAAGAAGAAAGGTCTTTACCTTGGGTACCCAGCCCTAAATGGGATGTCTTCATCAAATCCCTCCCCTCAGAGTTCAGGCAACCCCTTGAAAGAGGAGGCAAAAAGAATGTAATAGTCAGAGGGATGAAGGACACCAAGGAAACAAGGCCCTCTAAGACGACATGATCAATGCACATATAAACTCACAGACTGAGGCAGCATACACAGGGCCTGCACATACCTGCACCAGATGGGACCCTAGAGCTGACTATAGAGGTGGACACATGTTCCCATCCCTAACCCAGAAGCAATGTCAAATTGATAACAACTTGCAAACAAAGACTTAGTCTCCTACAACCGAGTCTCACTCATTCTTAAGGTTAGGCTGCCTGGCCAGTGGATGCCAACACAGAATGAGCTCGAGAGCATCTTTGGAGGTTCTTTGTCTCATAATGTTGTGTCAGGGTTTTTTGTGGTTTTTTTTTAACGTTTTTATTTTTATTTTATTTTACATATAATTTTTTTCTTCACTCTTTTTACCATACAGGTCTTTTGGTATATATTATGACCTCTAGTTTAGTGTTTGTGTATGATTCCTGAGTGTGTGAATATTTCTAGTGTTTCTCTTTGGATCTTTTTCTTCTGTATGTTTTGTCCAGTTCTGATGTGTTCATTTCTGTTTTATATTGTTATATTTTATTATATTGTTACACCTTAGAAACCATTTTTTTCCCTAATGAAAGACAGAAGGCATGAATCTGGATGGGAGAGTTGTAGAGGGAGGGAAAACTGTAATAAGAATATATTATGTGAAGAAAAAAAGGCCATTTTCAATAAAAGAAAAAAATAAAGACTTCCACAATGTAAGCAGCTCTGGTGCTAGTATTTCCTGAATCCCACTTTCTTGTACTAGACCGTTGTTAAGGCCCCATCCTCACTTAGGAATACTGACTTCCCCTTCTTTTCTATTAAAGGTTGAACTCAAGTGGTGTTTTCTGTCATCTCTTACCATGTTCTCTTCCACCTCATTCTCCTATGCTTCCCCTGGGTTCCAAATTCTTGGGTCCTCAGCTTTTCAGCACTTCTGCTCTCCTTTCCTTTTCTCCCAGCCATAAGAAAGGAAAACCCAACACCATCATCTCATCTTCTAGCTCATCTAACTTACCTGCTAAAAGAGAAGCTGATGTGGAGGACACTGGCCACATCTACATTTCTCCTTATAGTTTCCACTTTACACAAACCAGGTCTGCTGGGCTCCCATCCCAGCCTCAGGTGCGTTTCCTACTACATATAGCATTGGCCTGGCAATCTCTGCAACTGTTTGTCAATACTTATAACTCATATGTGGTTATTGGTAAAAACTTAAAATTTGGCACTAAAGCTTTAATTGATCTCAGAGTACCTCCATAATCACATGGTAGACCCTAATTGTCAAGAAACTATGCTATTCCGTGCCACTTAGAAGAAGAGTGTGGCCCTAGAATCACCACCACCACTAATACTCTCAACTCCTGATGGCTCAGCCTTAGTTACACAATTCACTACTCATAGCAAGAACCAGGCAGCCACAACTATAGTAAAAAGGCATGTTCCCACACACTACAGGGGAAAGGACAGCTGTATGGGAATTACCTCTATCCTCAGGCTCTTCAGCTTCAACCTCGCCACCCATATCCAGGACCTTGCAATCACTCCTTTCCAATTTATCTTTAGTCCTGTCAAATTTCTGTTCACTTACCAGATGTTGCTGTGCAACAGACACAACACATACACACACACACACACACACACACACACACACACACACACACACACACACGAGAGGGGGGGCTGTGGCAGACCAAAATAAGGATTGCACTAACGTCCAACTTGGTGGACCAATGAGTTTTTGTTTAGGTACCAACAGGAGTTTGGCTGAAGAATTAGTAATAGGAGTGGAGATGACTCAGAAAAGCACATAGGTGACCAGAAATCCTACCCACAAAGATAATGACTCAGGAGAGCTGCAATCTTAAAGCTCTCTGAACAACTTGTAGGTGGCTCACCAAGTCTGGGAAGCTTAGCTGCTCGGTCTTACCCTTCAGCAGCTTTGTACTGCTTTTATAAAGCTGGGGAGGGGCTTTCAAGAATCTTCCAGTTTTCCACCTTCCCAAACATGTGACATTTAGTTATCTCCTGAGTCTGGAAATGTTTTGCTTCTTAAAAACAAACAAAACTACCTTCCATGAAATGAAAAATCCTATGGTCTGGGCATAGTGATGCATGCCTTCAATCCCAGCACTTAAGAGGCAGAGGCAGGTAGATCTTTGTGGTTCAAGGTTGTCCTGGTCTATACAGCAAGCTCCAAGCCTGTGAGGACTACTTAGAAAGATACTATCCCCCCCAAAAAATTGGAACCCTTCTACTTTACAATTTATGGATTTGAATGAAGGAATCCTACATGAGTGGATAATATTACTCCCAGAGTCCATGTTGTTATGTTCACTACTTTTCTATTGCTATGATCAAGCACCATGACCAAGACCAATTTATAGAAAGAAGAGTTTAGGAAAGATTTACAGTTCCAGAAAGTTAAGATTCACAATGATGGGGACAGCATAACAGCAGGTGGCAGCCATGGTGCTGAAGCAACAGCTAAGAGCTCATATTTCAAGCAACATAAAGGAAGCAGAGAACAAACTCATATGGTACAAGTCTTTAAGCTCTTCAAATATGTCACCAGTGTTATACTTCCTCCATTAAGGCCACACCCTCTAAGCCTCCCAAAAAAATGTCACCAACTGGAGACCAACTATTTAGATGCCCAAGATTATGTGGGACTCTTTCATTCCGACCATTAGTTGTTAACCAGAAATCTCACCGCCAGATGTAGAATGTTGCCTTCCTATAAACTTTTTTTTGTCAAAGAGGCCCCAGAGATCCCTAAAATAATATAGACTATTGCCAAAGTCCTCAGAAACCTTACCTAACGATGGACCTTTCAAGTTGCAATATCCGTCTGCCAGGCAAGGTTTGCCTGTGGTATGACTGTTATGAGAGTAGCCAACAGCTTTCTTATTGGCTATGAGGTCTACTCCATAAGACGGAATTCATGACCAGTTGTTGCGTCCCTTCCGACCAGCGGAAAATAAGGACACGACCCGAGCGTTCTTCTCCAGGCAGTTTATTCAGGAACCTTTTCAGCAAGCTTCTTCTTCTCCCGCTCGCTCGCTTCTCCTCCCCCAACACCTCCGCGCCCCTTTATATCCTCTGTCTCAACCAATCAGCAGCCCTTACGTCAGTAGCTCCAATTGGTTCCCGACAAGGCAGGATGTATACGTCAGAGCAAAGCACGGCCCACAACCCAAATAAGGACTTGTTTACCAGGAGCAGAATTGTAAGTCATCCTGCCTGGCAGGTTGCCAGGCGCCATCTTAGCGAGGGCGATAGCTTCAGCTTCCCACAACCAGTAGTGTAAACCAAATCAAAAGTCTATGGCTGGGGAGGTCATAGCCCCTAGGGAAGAGCATACTACTGTCATTTTGCTAAATGAACATTCCAAACTGCTTTATAAATATTATCTTTGTATCCATAGATTTGTGCTGCTTTCAACCGTGGTCAAAGAAGCTTATCACAGCTGGCAGTGTTTGGTGCAAAGGTATAAAGCTGGGGTAGGTGATGAGAATAAATGGCTTCTGAGTACCCATCTAAATAGGTTATCTATATCACCTTTGCCCCAAAGTTTAGGGCGCACCATGGAAAAGGACGCAAAAAGAATGTAAGAGCTATATGATGGGAAAGACTGGCATGGCCATTTTACCCTTGGACTCAGCAGCTGTAAAAAAAAAAAAAAAGGCACAAGATTGGGCCTGTTGACGTCCTAGCATGATTGAGGGGGCTTGTGAGGTCCCAGCTTTAAATGAAGACCCAAGAGCTTCAGGAAAAGAGAAGTCTTCATCAGTTATGTAGTCACTAGTAAGTTGCCAGTGTGCTAGTAAATAACCCCACCTGCACATGCGTGCATGCGCCTCTCCCCCCCCCCACACCCCTCTCTGTCTCTCTCTCTCTCTATCTTGGAAAAGAGGTGCAGCTTAACTTAACTAAGTGCTGATGATGTTGATCGTGATCATGATGATGGTGGTAGTGGCGATGATAATGATGACAACCATGTTGAAGAAGATCTTCTCCCAATTCTGTGCTTAAAAAGAATGGCCTTGGTAACCTGAGACAATTGTTCTCACCTTTGTTTTCCACTTGCATTTTAAACATGAGGTTGTATATGAGCAGCCCAAGCTTGGTTGGAGAAGCTGTCAGGGAAGGTACTGGTTGTAGATGGTGTCATTCTTCTGGACTTTGAGTTTCTCCTCCTGTGCTTGTGACTTCATCCAGTAAGGGCAGGGAGCATTCCACCAGTTCAGCAGAGTTCTGCACTGAGACTGTAAAGATCTGACTCATCTGCCAACATCCCACTAGAACCTGAAAGCCGTCAATACAGAACAATTTTGGGGGGATACTGACGGTTTTATAAATGACAGTGTTGAACTTTACCTGAGCTCTGTGATTCTGGAAAGTGATGGAGCTTAACACATCTCCCACTATTCTTAGTTAATTCGGGCTGTTCCAAAACAAGAAACTCTATCAACTTGGTGGTTTATGTAATGTTTGTTCCTCATGGTTCAGAAGCTGGGAATCTAAAACAAGGAGGTCAGCATAGTTAGGGGTTGGGGAAGGACCTTCCTCCTCATATGTCTTTGCATAATATTCTTTAGGCAGTGTCATCTTCTCCTTTTGTAAAAGCCATGATCCCATTATGGGGCTTCCAGCTTCATGACTTATTCTAAACCTAGTTATCTCTTAAGGATCCTGTCTCTAAATGTCATTACACTGAGGGTTAGTTTCAACAAATGAGTTGAGGTAACATAGACAGTCAGTCCATAGCATTCTACCTGAGTTGTATTCTAGGAAACCACTTACTGGAGAAAAGGAGGGAAGGCTTGGGGATCGGATGTTCCCCTTATCATTTAGAAAGAGTCATTATAAATGTCACCTTATCTCCCTATTCACCTATGACAGGGCTAGACACAGACCTTCCCCTGTCCTGTTCTTTGATTACAAATGATTCACTGAATCTTTCATCAACACTGTCCTGCGGGGAGTTCAAATGTTTTAAATACAGAGACAAATTATCTTGGGCTTTCTTTATCCCTCTTAATAAACATTCATTGCCCACCTCTGTGCCTGACATAATATCCTTGGGACTATCAGGCGATCCCATTTGGAATGTATCACCAGGGTACAACCTTCCACCAGCTCAAAAGTTTAAAATGTCATACTATCTGAAACCTGTAGCAGAGATTTTCCTGTTTTGATGTAACCCACCATCCCAATGTTCCCATCGATGGCTTTGAAAACTGCCTTGATTAATGACGTTTTTCATTCTATAACTGAAACCATTATTGTATTGGGACATTGAATTTAGGGTGACATAAATCTACATTCCTGGGCCATGGCCACCCATATTTAGCTCCAAAATAAATGTTCTTATTCTTTTTGAGGTGTCAGTTGTGTTTTTGCATCAATAGGTCCAACACAAACAAGGAGATTAAAGACACTAGAGCAGGTCAGCATCCTAGTGACATCAGTGTTCAAAATAAAGCCCAGCCCTTGATCAAGAATTCATCTATATAATCACAGTTAGCACTTTGCCCCACCTCCTCAGCTCTGTCTTGTTGTCAGCTGTTTTCTGCTGAGGTAGTATAGATAACTCCAAGGGCAGTTCTAGGGACTCCAGAAAATGCCCAACCTAAGAAATTAATTATTCTGATTATTGTCAAATGTTAGGATCCAGGTTGCATCCTGCCCCATGTTTCTCCATATTATAAAAAACAATATTTTTGCTATTGCCGTACCTTGAGAGACTCCATTTTGCTAGCAACTTCGGATGCCATTTTAAGGATGGAAGATGACTCTGCTACTTGGTAACAGATTGGTTGACACATAATCAGTATCATCTGTCTGTTACCATCCACATGGATCAAATTGATAAATGACTCATTCCTGGGAATAGAAATGCTGCTGTCCTATAAGTTTTTCATAGTGAACTGTGTATGTAACCACATTAATATACTAAAAGCATATCAGGAAACCCAGACACAATGACTTATCAGACACACGAGACTAAAAAAAGAATGCAACTCCCTCATCTCTGCCTCATGAAAAAGGTAGACACTCAATAATTCGAAGGCAATAGTTCCCAATAATTCACAACTGTCCCAGTGGCTTCAGCTCAATTCAGACCCACTGTTGATACACCCTACTCCAATGGTCATCTACCCATTCTCCTGTCCATGGGTCTGGACTTGCCATACGTCTGTCTGCTCTGATCCAGCCCTGTCTTTCACTTCACCTCACTTTAATAGCTGAATTCCAACCCTGTGGCCTGACTCTACCCTCACAGCAGCAGTAGCTTCATCATGTTTTCTGAAGCTCAACTGGTGAATTATTTCACCCCCAGGAAAACTACTTTACAATTCCATTCCATTTCCCAGCTCTGACTTCTTGGGTCCTTTTGAAACTCCTTTTCTCATTAGCCTTTTATTAATAATGACCCTAAATAATTCTTAACCTACATATACACATACTCATAGATAAATGTACCAAATATGTGATGTACAGTCTGAACGTTTGGAATAAAAGAAGCTTCAAACGCCTGCCTCCATCAGCAGGCGTGTCTGCTCAGTTGCTACCAAAGACACTGCCAGACTTTGTGGATTTATTGCTATTCAATAAATTCTGACATTGGGGATTTTTTTTGTCTATGTTTCTGACGTAGCTTGCTGACTACATCAAAACACAAAGTCAGAAAAGCAGCCTCCACTGGGATCTTGAGACATTGATTGGCCACTAAAGCCTCTTCATGATTACCCAAGTGCAGAACTAGAGATGGCTCCTACCCAGTGGGAAAATATATGGGGGAAAAATACAGTTCTAGGACTGCGAGAGTCAGCACAGGTGAACAGAAGAGGAAATGCACAGAACATAATCCTGGAAGGGTGAAGTAATTCACACCAAAGGGTCTTAGCGTAAGCCTCTGGTATGCTGCAAGAATAAACATCACAAATGTTGTTCTGTAAATAATGACACACTGAAGTTTTTCTGCTGGATACTCCATTGTTTGTCTTTGCAGTACCCTTGTGAATTAGAAAAGCTAAATGTATATTCCTTCCCTATTTTCATTCTAACAAACTAAAGATTTCCAGGCTTAAGTACCGAGCTGTAGAGTTCTGAGGTAGGCAGTGTATAACTATAGTAAAAATATTATCTTCAAGTGTAATACACACATACATACATGCCAAAAAGATGAATTGGGGAGCTATCTACTCCAAACTTCTATCCAGTGTGGAACTTCTGCTAAATCTCTAACAAAAAATAGTAAACTTCACATTTACATCCCATAATTAATGTCCATAAGGAGTCTGTTATTTTTTTTAATATTTTTTACTTATTTATTTATTTATTTTAGTATACAATGTTTTGCTTGTATGTATGCCTACACACCAGAAGAGGGCACCAGATCTCAATATAGATGGTTGTGAGCCACCATGTGGCTGCTGGGAATTGAACTCAGGACCTTTGGAAGAGCAAGCAGTGCTCTTAACCTCTGAGCCATCTCTCCAGCCCGAGTCCATTATTTTTTAAAATGTATTCTTTTAAATTTTTATTATCTTTCTATTAAAGAAGGTATATTGAATTGATATAAATCCATGAGACAAATTATAATTACAGAGAAACATAAACAAAGTTGACTGTCAACAGTGTTAGGTTTTAGAAGCAGGATGTGGGTTTCAAGAGGACTAGGATGGATTGCTGGGAATTACTAAGTTTATTTAAGAGTAATTAACAACATGGACAGACAGACAGACAGAGGGGCAACAACATGTCAAGGTGAGTTCATGCACCAGCACTAGAGACACACTGCATGGTGAATCTCTGAAGAGAATCCGAGCCCCTAAGGCAGAAGTGGAGTCTTATACTCTTCTGAGCATGGGGAAAGGTCTCACAGCACAAGCCATCATCGGGCTCTTGGATTCCCAGATAGGAGGCAAGGAATCAGGTGAGTAGTGGGATGTGCCTCGCACCAATACTTTAACATCAAGACGTTTTGATGTTAGCTCACTTCCGAGGTGAGAAGTCCTATCTGTGATGTCAGGGTCTGTGAGAGAAGAGCTGCTACAAAGCAGCACATTACATTCTTACAGAGAGAAACAGCCCGGTCCAGCTACAGGTAGCTGGAAAAGCACTCACACACACTTAGGGACCTTCACTTAGATAGAGCCAAATGCTTGGCTACACTGAAGAAAGGAATTTCAGGAAAGTCAAAATCTGAACAAAGTCTAGTTTATTAAGTAGAAACAAGGGATGGTGTGCGTCTCAGATTTAAATGTGACAGAGGGCTGCAGGGAAGGAAAGACTTAGATATCGTGTGTGTGTGTGTGTGTGTGTGTGTGTGTGTGTGTGTGTGTGTGTGTCTTAACAGATAGAAGTTCCTTTCATAACTGAAATTGTAAGGTGGCACTATGGAGTACATTGTTTAGATTCAGAAATGAGAGGAGATAGCTTCAGAGACACAAACACTGACTCTGGGCATGGTTTGTGTCTAACATCCTCCTTTATCCATCCTGAGGAAGGAAGCTCTGTCTCTACAGGCAACTTTGGATTCATCCATCCTGTAGAAGTTTGTTGACTCTCAGCATCAGGAAACAAAGATTAGATGCCAGGACTGGGGCTTTTCGCTTTTCCTGTGTCCTCTTAATTTTTCCTCTTTCTAAGATGCCTCATTAACCATTTGGGGGCATCTCTCACTGACCTGTAACTCCCCAAAGTAGGCTAAACTGGCTTGCCATTGAGCCCCAAAAATGTACCTGTCTTTGTCTCTTCAACACTAGAATTACAAGAACACACTGCTACCCCCAGATTTTTTCACTTGGGTTCTGGAGATCAAACTCAGGTTCATGCAAACACTTTGCTGACTAAGTTATGTCCACAGCCCCTAGATTTACTCTTGATGAAAATATCCCTAAAAGAAATGAGATGGCATTTGAAATATATTCTGTTTTACAATTTAATCTAAAAGAAATAGAAGAATCAATTCTTCTTATTTCATTCCTGGCTATCCCTTATAAATCAGAAGACATGCTTTTTAAAGGTGCTCTTGTTTAAAAAAAAAAAAGTCAGCAGAAGAAACTAGAATAGACTCACTTCAATCTCAAAATGGTGAGAGTGGACTTTATTGGTCTAAGAGCTTGGTGTTCCCAAACTCTGAAGCCTCTGAGGCCTCAGGAGAATGCAACATGCAGGGTCTAGGAATCAGTTTTTGTAGTGGAGAGCTGAAAGAGGGGAGGACCTAGAAAACTGCATTTCTGGATAAACTCTTTTGTTTTGTTTCGAACTGCGTGGTGAGAGACAAGTCAGACTGGCTATGTTTGCTGTGTCAGGGCTCGATTAGTAGTTGACGCTTCTACAGTCCATCATGTCCTTGTTTATTTTCCTAAAAGCCAGGGTTGCAGGGTGATACCACGATATCTGGCACATAGAACCATTCTTTTAGCATGTTTCTGAATGCATATCCAGGCAGAGCAGAAAAGAGTATGGTGATAAAATGAAGGTACTAGTCAAGGTCCACAGTTAGGAGGTGGATGCATGAGTGTCTGGACGTTGTCTGTTTGCCCACAAGGCCCCATGTGTTTTACTGTGGTTAGCTTTATGCCAACGTCTTGTGCTTGAAACCTTCAGGCTCTAAGAAGCTCTAGTTTAATTGGTCGTAATTGTCACTGCCATGTAATAGGAAATAGTGCCAGAAAAGGAAACGTAATGTCTATAATTCACAATGACTTAAGGGACAGCTGCATGTTCCAGACTAATCCTGTCCACCTGCTTTTGAGCCAGAGTCTGTATTAGGGGCAGGAAACTATCCTAAAGGAAACCAAAGAAGAGAAGAAGTGTTGGTGATGTTATTTTTAATTATACATAATATTATATAAATATGACTTGTGGATTAGTTACTTTTCTGATTGCTGTGACCTGACAACACACACACAGAGGCCACATAGGGTGATAATACTCCTCCCAAGAGACGTAGACTCTCCAAGCACTAGGCATGGGAAACCTCCTTAAGTTGTTATACAGGGGAGTCCAAGAAATTCACAACATGGTATACACTATTGCCAGTGCCCTTGGGTGTGTCGCAGAACTTGAAGGTAAGACCCCAATTGCTGGAAATACCACACACTTTGGACACGGGACTTGAAAGAACTAAGCTGTAACTGACCTGGAAGCCTCCTCCCTGAAAACTAGATCTTACATCATCTGAAGGTTCTATGCAAACCGCTGAGGGAAAACGCAGCTGGTAGTCTTACATAGCTCTAAAGCCTACCAGGCACGACAATGACCAGCCTAGAAAGTTATCCCCAGTGGTGCAGTAGTGGCACTTTTATCTTAGGGGTAACAAGCAGTTGTCTAATTGGACTTAAGACCCACTCAGTGGGAGGGAATTCCTGCCCGGTACTGCAAACCTAGCCAGCTACCCATGGCTTCAGAGGCCACAGCCTAAGATGAGAGCATACTACTGCCGCTCTCCTAAACCAGCACCATTCCTACCTGTGTCCCAAATACTCATCCTTATACGTACAGTAAGTATACCTCATCAAAGAATTTCTTTTGTGGGTTAGGATGAGATTATTACATAAATCTGCAACTGGTGAAAAATGTAAAAAAATAAATGATTGTGTACTGTCCAGACTCAACTATCACATCTACAATCCAGCCGCTACACCTAAGCCCCAAGAAACAGCATGAAAGAGGAGATGCAAACATTCTAAGAGTCATAGGACCAGGATTCCTGCTGCAGAATAGTGTTTGGGAGGCTGCAGTCATAAAATCTCAACAATATGGTTTCCTAAACAACACCCTCATAATAACAATACCAGTTAGCATGCCAAAATCATTGGGGAAATTTCACAAGGGTCCACCCTGAGATGAGGAGTTATAGACAGTCAATGGCTGCTGAAAGAGGTAAGATAAATTTTCTCCAGGGACAAGTTCCTTGATAGGTTATTTAATCCCAAGTGGTCAGCCCTAAATGCATACATTTTGAGCAACACTAAATGGGTTATATATGTACCAGTAGCAATGCTCTAAGAGGCCATGAAATTGAATTAAGAGGCAGTGGAGGGCACTTGGGAGGAGCTAGAGAAAGGAGAAGAGGAGATGGACATAATATAAATACAGTATGCATATATAAAAGTCTTAAAGAATAAAAAAGTAAATTTTAAAAAAGGTCTACAGAGAAACTTCTTTGCAAAGATGGTATCAAAGCTTCTGTGGGAAAAGTTGATCACCCTGAAGCCTCTAAAAGTGACTTTATTTTTTCAAAAGGTAATGCCACATCCACAGATTTAAAAAATAACTTTATATTTGTCTAGATTTCATTTCATTTTTTAAATTTATTTATTTTATGTGTATGAGTGTCTTGCCTGCATATATGTTATGTCCACATGTATATGTGGTGCCTGTCCTGGATAGTTTATGTCATTTATATATTTATAGCTTGGCACAAGCTAAAGTTATCTGGAAGGAGGTAACTTCAACTGAGAAAGTGGTTCCATAAGATCCAGGTGTAAGGCATTTTCTTAATCAGTGACTAACAGGGTAGGGCACAACCCACTGTACCATCCCTGAGCTAATTAGTGGTCCTAGGTTCTACAAAAAAGCAGATGGAGCAAGCCAGGATGCCTCGTGGCCTCTGCATCAGCTCCTGCCTCCAGGTTCCTGCTCTGCTTGAGTTCCTGTCCTGACTTCCTTCAGTGATGACCTGTGATTTAGAAGCATAAGCTGAATAAACCCTTTGCTCCCCAAGTTTCTTTGCTCATGATGTTTCATCACAGCAGTAATAACCCTAACTAAGACAAGTTGTACCCATAGAGAGCAGAAGAAGATACTGGATACCTGTAACTGAAGTCACAGATGATTGTGAGCCACCACATGGGTTCTGGGGTCTGGACCCAGGTCCTTTGCAAGAGCAGTCATCTCTCCAGCCCCTTTTGCTACCATGTCAATCAGTGTTCTCAAGGCTTACCCAGCAAAATGATAATCTAATTTCTTTTCTTCTAGACAGATCTATGAGGCCCAAGTCATCTTCTCCCACTCAGTTGCATGGGAAGCATTATCATTTCAGGCAGGGACCAGCATGCCCTGTCCCTTTTTTTTTTTTTTTTTTTTTTTAATGTATTGACAACTATTTTCTTTGGCTTACTGTTACTTCTGCTTCTATAAGTGAGAAAAAATGAAAATTCTATAGAAGTTGAATTAAACCAAGATGAAGCAGCTTCCTATAGCAAGTTTGATGGTTTTTTTAAAAAAATATTCTTATAGTTTTATTTGGGGGTAATGCATGTGGAAGTCAGTGGACACTTGGTAGGAGTCTCCTTTTACCTTGGTGGCTGTGGTCATCAGAGTTCAGGCCAGGTGCCTTTGCCTGCTGAGCCACTGCTCAGGCCCATTGATTGTGTGTCAGTGTGCGCGCACACTCGCACGCACACCTGTGTTTGTGTGTGTGTGTGTGTTCATTCTGCAGGTTCTGATTATTGATAATTAAAGTCAATCAACAATTGTTAATACCATAGATAACATTCCTTTCTATCTCAATATGATTATCTATATTTAATTCCCTGGAGCCCTGGTTCTCACTGTATTTCAAGTTCCCCTAGTTACCTTTCCTTTCTGAATCTCATACTTCTCTTGGTTCACTGAAGCATACATGCCAGTGGATGTCATTTATTCCTTATTCTTTTGCCCTAAAGAAGTCTCATAGTAAAACTCAAGTCAAGCATCAGAGAAGCAGGCCCCAGGCACATGGAAAACTGAAAAAATAGGACCAATGAGTGTACCACATGGTACCTACCTTTACTTATACATAAGATGGTCAACAAATTGCTCAGCTCTTAGGTCTTTAATTTTATTTGGTTCTATTAATCACATTACTCTAATAATGAAATTACATCTTTGTTTTCTAGAAGGTATAAATATTCTTCAGACAAGGGAAAAAATAATAGCACATCTCTTTGCTCCTTTTTGCACAGCTAAAAGAAACTCCATATCTCAAATTAGAACCCTTTTAAATAAAAAAGATTAAAAGTACAAGATTACGGATTAGATTTAATGACACTATCATTGTAAATATTGACTTGGCTAATTCATGAGTGAATGACTAAAAATAGCACATATAAATACATTTATTTATTGAGGGATGGCTGACAAAACCTCAACCAAGGCTTTTCCTTTTGCACAGTAGAATATAAACTCAAAGACTATACAACAGAGATGGTACCAATCCAAGTAGCCACCTTGGAGGTGGGGGAACAGGTGGAGGCAGGCCTTTAGACTGGAGCTCCTGTTTAAGGCTCTATAGAGTGGGAGCCAAAAAGAAAGCAAATATGGTGACCAGGAAACAATGGGAGAGTGATATACAGAAATGCCCTGACGATATACATGTAAGACATGTCTTCCCACAGGAAAGAAGGCTTTTCCCATGAACCCAAAATAACTTCATGAGTTTTTATTTGAATATGAACTATATTCCCCCCATAGGCTCATCTGTTCAACACTTGGTCCTTAGCTGGTGGCCCTATGTCGGTGACCTGGTTATGGTGTCCACCATGTTGTAAATATCCTCATCCCTATCCTCCCCCACCTCCTTCTCCATTACATGTTCCACTATAGACCAAACCCTCTCAAACCATGAGTTAAAAGAAACTCTCCCTCCCTTAAGTTATGTATGCCAGGTGTCTGGTCACAGTAATGTAGAAGTAACTAACATAAGGGCCAACAAGACAGCCCAGCAGGTAAATGTGCACACTGTCAAAGGTGTCGACCTGAGTTTAATCCCCAGAACCCATACAGTCAGAGGAAAGAACCAGCAACCATAAGCTGTCTACTCTGACCACTACACATAAACTATGACACTAATCTTTTTTACACATACATTTATATTACTACACACATATAAACTAAGCTACATACAGCAAGAAGAGCCATGAAACAATCAGGAATTATACTAATGTTACAGTCATAGTGTTTTGGCTATTTGAATTTGGCAATCTTGAAGAAAGGTGGCTATCTTGGTGCATCTAAAATTCTGAATATAAATCATTATCTATCATATCTCATCTCTGTCAACTGAAAACATCTATCTAGACATAAAAGCATCTTAACCCCTAAACAGCTAAGCTTGATTGTAAAACTAAACTATCTGGTCTTCAACTCCATCAGAGACTTGAGAAGGAATAAAATTAATTACCAGAGTAAACAGGAAGTAGAGTTTAGCAACTTAACTTACAGAAAAGTAATAGCAAAAAAGTAGGTTTGCTACTGTGACTAAATGTGACTATATGATTTGTAAATCTTCAAAATTTGGGGGGGGGGGTAAATTTAGAAAAGTCTGAAGAAGCAATGACTCACTGCAATGAATATTTACAAATAAAGATGTGGACAAAAAGGGTACACCAAAGGAAACAGTGTAACACACTACAGCCCCCATGATATTTGTTTTGTTTCGTTTATTTTGGTTTTGTTTTTTATTTCATTGAGGGGGCTGAGGGAAAATACAGAGGATGGGGAGATGAATGGGATTGGGGTGCATGATGTGAAACTCATAAAGAATCATTGGAAAGTTTTTTAAATTAAATAATTAATTAGGAAACATCAAAAAAACTAAACCTTATATCAGGTGAACTTGGGGTGGGCTTGACTCTTTGTTCCTCTCCCCACTGTGGCTATATTGAATACGTTTTTTTATTCTCTTCACTAAAAAAAAGTTTTTAAAGTGTCTCCCAGTATTGTTTTCAACCGACTCAGCTGCCTGGTACTCAGAGATCAAAGCCATCAATGGTCCAAATAGATCCAGTTATAGTTACTGCTCGAGCCACAGCCCTTGATTATGTCCATTTGACGTTAGTTTCAGGCATGCACAATAGAAGAATTTGTGGGCCATGGAGACTCAAGGAAAGGCATAGAAATCCAGGTAATGAGTTGCAAGATTGGCAAGAATGATGTATGAAACTGTCAGGATTTAACCTGAGCTATAATGGAGGCCCAAGTATGCTGGAGATGCCAAATATATGGACTGCCTATGAAGGAACACCCCAGGCAATGAGGCTGTCTGGACTACAGGCAGCAAGAACAGAGAGGGAGGGCTGCTCAAGACCACTGGAGATCATATCATGGTGTTACAGTCTCCAGGTGCTGGACAGGAAGCTTCAGGATTAAATGTTCATATTTATACTTCTCAGTCATGCTTGGATCAAATCTCCCTTGCTGTTCCCATGGCCTTCCCTTTTGGATGGGAATGTCTGTATTTGGTGATTTTTATATTGGAAGTGTGTAACTTGTTTCTTGTTTAACAGTAACTCACACTGAAGCATTTGCCTTGGCCTCATAGCAACCTTGAACTTTGATTTTTGAATAATGCTAATAAAACTTTGGTGACTCGTGTGTGTGTGTGTGTGTGTGTGTGTGTGTGTGTGTGTGTGTGTGTGTGTGTGTTAGACATGCATGTGACTGCAAGTTCATGAAGAAAGGAAGAGGGCATCTTCTATTAATGACTCCTCTGCCTCATTTCTTAGAGCAGGGTCTCTTCCCAAAACCAGAGCTCAGGGTGGGGTCATTATGGAATTAACCTCATTCAAATCAATGAACATTCTTAAATATTAACTTCAGCTAGACTGGCAGGCAGCAGGCCCCAGATATCCTCCTGTCTCTACCCTCCACATTACTGGGGTTACAGTACAAGAGAGACCATATCTGGATTATGTGGGTGCTGTTATCCAAAATCAGGTCCTCATGGTTTAGTAGTACGCTGGATAGGTCTTTTTCAACCTGACAAAAGCGAAAATCATCTTAGAGGAGGAGAGAACCTCAAGTGAAAAAAGACCTTTATAAGATTGAGCTGTATGCAAGCCTGGAAGGCATTTTCTAATTAGTGATGGATGGGATAAGGCCAGCTGATTGTAGGTGGCACTGTCCCTGGAATGGGAATCCTGGGTTCTATAAGAAAGCAGGCTGAGGAAGCCATGAGGAGCAAGCCACTAAGCAGCACCCCTTAATGGTTTCTGCATCAGCTCCTGCATCCAGGTTCCTATCTTGTTTGAGTTCCTGTCCTGACTTCCTCAATGATGAACAGTGATACGGAAGTGTGAGCCAAATAAATCCTTTCCTCCCCAAACCCTTTTGGCCATGGTGTATCATCCTCACAACTGTAACCCTGGCTAAGACAAGCAGCAACTATTCTTAATACATTAAACTGCCTCTCAAGCCCTAAAACTTTGGGAGCTCTCGAAGATTGACTAAATGTAGTTCGCATTATGAGACGGCCCTGAGCATTTGGGGGCTCCCGGACAGAATGCTGTGGTTTGAATATAAAATATCTTTTACCAGCTCTTGTGTTAAACACTTGGTCCTCATCAGGTACTGTTATTTTAGGAAGCACTGGAAACTTTAGGATGCGGCATTGAGTTGCAGAAATAGATAACAACTAGAGGTGTGCTGCTTCCTGTGCCGTAAGGTGAACAGAGTCCTCCTCTTCCTCTTTCTCACTCTCTTCTTTTCCTGCTCCTCTCTGCCTCCTCCCCTCCTCCTTACCCTTCTCTCCTCCCTCTTCTTTCTCCTCCCCTACTCCTACTCCTGCAACTGTGATGTTCTGCCCAAGCACATAGGACCACACAACCAAGTACTGAACCCTCTGAAATGGTGAGCTAAAAAAAAATAACCCTTTCCTTTCACATTACTCATGGCAGGCAATCACACTAATTTAATAGCATCAAGTTTCTTTGAATCTGCTAGCTTGAATCACTATTCTTTGGTCATCTTTGAATTTTTTTTAAAAAATTTTAACATATGTATCTAATGGTACTCCAGATTTATTGTATATTTATAAACAACACTAATCATATATAGCCTTTGCCAAGCACCTCTGAGGTGAACTTCAGCACTTGGCTTATTGGTTAGAGCAGAGCTTCTGGTAATCTATGCCCTGAATTTGAAGCCCATTTCATGGGGATTTTTGTTTTGGTTTGGTTTTTGTTTTGTATGATTCTGGAGTGTATCTTGTTTCTCTACTGTTCAGGTTCTTATTCTGTAAAACAAATGAGGATAGTTAAAGGTTTTCTACTGAACTCCATAAAAGGTTGGTCCATGATGAATATCCACAAACACTAATACATGGCTCATCTCCTCTTATAGGGTCTCCAATTCCCGTTACCCTTAGTAAAGCAATCCATGCAGCTAGATTTTTCCCTATGGGCCTCAACCAAGCTGGATCTGTGAACATTTCCAAATACAAGTTACTATGTTTAAGTTGTAGCCAAAATCACAGGCAGAAGTTAGCCCCAGCCTTGAACCAAATACCTGAAGCACTAACATGAACTCTGTAAGTAGACTCTCTCATTATAGACACACATCGGCAGAACTCTCTTGGTCTCACCATCCACTACAGGAAATGGCTGCTCTTTGAAAATAGTTTCCTCTAACTCATGGCTGGGAATGGTTTTCCTGGTGCCTAGTATTTTTCAAGCATCCCCATCCCAATGTTACAGAAACTCCAGTGTCACCATTTTTATAGTTATTCCTGACATTGGTTTGTGTTATCACCATAACACAGTGAGGTCAGTATGTGTTAACCTCATACTGATTGAAGAAGGTTCTTCTGCCTACCCAAGTTAACAGGGGTTCAAACCTAGGTCTTTCTGACTCAGACCCACGCATGTTCTTACCCACAGTGCTAAGCTAACCTCCCACCATTTATCAAGTCTGAAGCATTTTGAAGATGACAGGATTATTTTAGATCCATGTGCATTTATTCTTCTTGTTTTGTCTGCTTCTTAACTTTTTAAAAACTTTTTTGCCAGTTTATCTGTAAGCTACTAATCCAGAATGGAAGTAATATCAAGAGTGGTGGTCAGAAAAAAAAAAAATCATCACCAGTTTGGAGCTAAAAAGAGGAAGCTGGTTCCCAGTAATAGAGAAGAAGGGGCATTTCTTAGGACAGATCTCTGTTCTATATACAACTACTCTCTAGAATTCACCCAGCAAAAATCCATCTTCACATCTCCCTGGCCAGAACTAGGCCATATGGCTGGTTCCCTAAACGATAACACAGGACAATGGAATCCCCTAAGTAGTTTATGACAATCCCAGTTTCTCTCCAGGAGCTGGAATTTTCCAACCAGATGAATTTGGCTTCTCTTAAAAGAATTAGGTGAGTGCCTCCCCTGGATAGGGAGGCCTGGTGGCACTCAGAGGAAGGGTAGCAGGGTACCAAGAAGAGACTTAATACCCTATGAGCATATACAGGGGGAGGAGGTCCCCCTCAGACACAGTCATAGCAGAGGGGAGTAAGGGGAAAATGGAAGGCAGGGAGGAATGGGAGGATGCAAGGGATGGGATAACAATTGAGGTGTAATATGAATAAATTAATAAAATATATTTTAAAAAAGAATTAGGTGGGTGATAAGAGCCCCATTGCCTACCACTAGCCTCCCTCCCCATGAACTTGGCCCTTGATTTATCAGAGCCACTTAGTTTGCACATAGATGACAGAAGAACTCTTAAAGAGAAGGGTAGCTTTGTGTGGCTACCAGTTTCTACTAATTGTGCCACTAAACTTCTTGCCACAAACACTACCAACAGAATGCAGGAAGCATAGATCTCCTTAGAACATCTCCTAACACTCACACCCAGGACCCAATAACGCATCTCAAAAATGGAATCCTTTGCTGACAATTCCATAGGCATGGAAACAAAGAAGTGGAGACTTTCAGCACCTAGCCCTCCAATTCCAACCACTCTGCCTCGAACAACCCTTCAGATCTGTTCTTCTGACTCACTACCTCCTTTCCACACCCTCCACAAAGTTGCCCTGATTAATCTGCCCTTGCCATCAGCTTACTCTGCCCACTCATCCACGCAAAGGTAACACTTCATGGATCTGTAGCCAAATATTCCTCAAGCAAAGCAGCTAAAACTGTCATCCTATACCATAGATGTTGATAAGCAGGAAAGCCAGAGACAGAAGTAGACACTGAAGTAATGGTTTCCAGTAGGGAATACTGCAAGGGGACAGTTGAGTGCAATGCCTTTGGATGGGCAGCCATCTTGGGGGTCACTCAAGAGGTAAATAACTTTTATAAGTAAAAGTCTTACCTTCTAGGATTAAAAGGGGAGAAGGGAGGAAGGAGGATGGGAGGGAAGGAGGGAGGAGACAAAGACAGAGAGAGAGAGAGAGAGAGAGAGAGAGAGAGAGAGAGAGAGAGAGAGAGAGAGATGTCTAGATGGTGCAATAGATAAGGTTCTGACTGCCAAGTCTAACAGCCTGAGTTCAATCCTTGGGTCTAACATGGTAGAAGAGAACTGACTCCTGCAAGTTGTCCTCCACATGCACACACAAACACACACACACAACAACAGCAACCAATTGATACAATTTTTAAAATGCATCTAAAGAGAGAAAATGATAAAATAATTTTGGCTTGACATATCCTATTTTTGTCAACTCTAATTTCTTGTTTAAACCTTTTTCTCTATGGATGTGAGCATTAACGATCAAGACTAATTGGATGACCAGACCTAATGCTTTAAACCTTGTGAAGTTTTGCTAAAATGAAACCAACTGTATAGGCTTCTGTCTAATAAGGACCGCCAGGTGTTGGCATTTTTGTAGAACCTGCTGTTCTTCGGGGCTTGCTGTGCTGCCTTCATCTCCAATGAGATCTGGCCAGAACAAGCAGTGATTAAAATAAACAAAGCACTGACGGATTTACTAGCACCATGTGCTGAGAGCTGGCCCAGAAGCCATTCACACGGAAGGAGCTCTTGCTACCTTCCCAGAGCCAGGAACTGTGGTTGAATGGCCTCTGTGAGAAGACTGACTGGGAAGTAAACTCACATGGGTATCCCTCCTGCTTCCCGCAGGCCCTGTGCTCCCACCCTGTGTGTCTTGCTATATTACACACACACACACACACACAGACACACACACACACACACACACACACACACACACACGCACACACACACACACACGCACACACACGCACACACACACACGCACACACACACACAAGCACGCACACACACACTCATACACATATGCGCCAAAACATTGCAACTTAAAGTGTTGGCGATTTCTCCTGCCCGTGGGTTCTTCTGCTCCGTGCTGTGTTGGCTGCTTCAGTCAGGCAGTTTACATGCCACAAGGAATTCAAGCAGTGCCTCACAGTCTCCTTCCCACTGGCTTTCTTTTCATCTGGTGTCTCCAGTTGTGGCTTCTCTCTCTGATCTCTCTCCAGTAGGGTAACCTTGATATCACAGCAGCATGACAGCTGGGCTCCAGCCACCGTGCCAGCAGACGGCACAGTGTACAACTGTGTACACAGCCTATGCTTATGTCCTGTCTGCTGATGTTCCATTAGCCAAAAATGGTCATGTAGCCAATATGGGGGATACTTCACAAGAGGCTGACTGGGACCCCACCATAAGGTCTATCATGACCTTCAAGCACTATTCGCTTTACTTATCTTCTGGGGAGCAAAACATGAAACCTGCAGACTAAACACTCTCTGAGTCAGTTAAAGTCTAAGATTGACAATGAACATTGATTTAAATTTAAATTCTTTTAAATGTATTTATTTATTTATGTATTCAGTTTACATCCTGATAGGAGCCCCCCCTCCTCTTCTCCCAGTCCCACCTTCGCTCCCTCCCTTTCCCTCATGCCCGGTCCCTGTTCCTCAGAAAAAGGGAGCCCCACGCCCACCAACTCACTTCAGCTCATCAAGTTACATCAGGACTCTTCCCCTGTGGCAGCCCTACTAGGGAGAAATGATTTTTTTTTTTAAAAAGCTGGTGACAGACTCCATGTCAGAGACAGTCCCCACTCCCTTACTAGGGCGCCCTCATGAAGCCCCAGCTACCTATTGGTTACATCCATGTAGGGGGCCTAGGTCAAGTCCATGTATGGTCCTTGGTTGGTGCTTCAGTCTCTGCAAGCACCTATGGACCCTTGTATTTATTTCTGGGGGTCTTCCTGTGGAGATCCTGTCACTTCTAGGTCCTTCTAGCCTTCCCCCAACTTTTCCACAAGACTCCCTATGCTTTGCCTTAGATGCCACAGGCATGATGGTACACACCTTTAAACCCAGCACTCAGGAGGCAGAGACAGGTATATCTCTGTGAGTTCCAGGCCAGTCGGGGCTGCCTGAGGACCTAGTTCAAACAAAAACAAACAAAAATACTTGTACTTAAATCCTGGCTGTGAACTTAGAGCGTGGTAGGCAATTTTTTTGGATTTTAGTTTTCTTCTTTGTAAAGCGGAAACACTAAAAACTTCAAAATATTGTCCAGTAGCAGAGACCTTGTGAGAGCATGGCACAATCCCTACTGCATACCATGTGCTCAACATGCACTGTGACAAGCTTACAAGACACAGCTACTTTTGCCTGGACAAGAAAGATTACCCAGAATATTGTGACATATTCTTGTGGTATCCATTAGCTATGAAGGTTTGCTGGGAGGGGGAAGTTTTTGTCCATTTGGTTGATTGTTTTTTCTGTGTTTGTTTCATGTGGTGGTTGCAGTTGTGTTGCCCTTTATTTTAGTATTGGCCTTAGTAAGATTTCAGGAATAGAAAAATAGAAGAACAGCATCAGCCAGATGTGGTGTAATCCCAGCCCTTGGGAGGCAGATGGACTAAGATCAGGAATTGAAGGTGGTCCTCCGCTGTATAACAAGTCAGAGGGCAGTAGCCTGGGCTGCATAACAACCTGTGTTATATTGTCCAAAGACTTAGAACTTCTTGACACACCCCAGTGCCAGCGGGGAAAAGGCCAAATATTCTCTTTTTTGTAGCTCCTATCTCTAAATCTTTAAATGTGAGCATACAACCTGAAGTAACTGCACAACCAAGACAGGAAAGAGGGAGAGAAGATGCTCTGGAGAGGGACAATCGAACACAGGTGCTATGAGGGGGGCATTGGATAAAAGGGAGGATGGGACAGGAAAGAGGAACTATTGGGAGAGAAGATGCTCTGGAGAGGGGATAATTGAACACAGGTGCTATGAGGGGGGCATTGGATAAAAGGGAGGAAGGGACTTTAGCTGAGGTGGGAAATGAAGGATAATAAAAGAAAGGAGAAAGGGAACAAACAACACTGAGGACTTTTGAAAATGCCACTGGGAAACATGATTTTATGTTTACATAATTACATGTGCATATGTACTCATATATACCTGAGTACTCAAAAATTAAATTCAAAGTGAAATTTGCATTTTAGAGTCCTTTAATAAAAGGCCTGAGGGAAGATCTTGCTTTGCTTTGGCTTACTAAAAACAAGACCCAGGAAAAGGAGCATGCTCTTGTTGGGCACCATGGATCCCAGAGCAGACTCTAGGAGCCAGGCCTGCTGGAAATGTTCCTCGCTCTTTCCACAGGATTAATTAGGCCCCAGAAGGGCTCTGTGACAAACAGGAACTGTGAAGTTCTTTTATTACAGGAGAAACACAACAGCAAAGCCCTAAAGCTGCTTGAAGTAGCATGGATAGAAACTTTAGACTCCTACCACCACCCTCCCCCCACCCCCACCTCGCCTCCCTCCTCCACCTCCCCCACCCCTCGCATGCACCCCCACCGACCCACAGCCTTCTCTGAAGCCCACGCACATGCACAGGTTCCCTCGCAGCCATAAAACAGGTGACATCGGTCTCCATCCGGAGGAAGGTAAGTATACTTCACTTTCCCCTAGACAGAGCCCTAATTTGTCTCCACTTTGCCACATAGCTCAGGACACACGCTTTTGAAATCAGTGGTGCTGCATTGTTTCCTGCTACTCACAAGCTCACCATGAAGACTGCCAGAGGAATAGTCAGCCTTGTAGGCCTGAGTTCTCTGCCGAGCTCCCACCGCGCTGCCTTCTATGGCGTCAAGAACTCTCCTAAGGAATCTCTCACCCAAATGAACGGTCTCGGACCTGACAAGAAGCAGTAAGCACACTACTGCTGTGGACAACTACGACTCAGGAGCACTAGGGATCCTGTGTGAGACTGGGAAGAGTGCAACTTAGAGGCGACCTTCATCAAGAAACGAAGATGGACTCCCTATCCACCAACCTCTGGACCCTTAGGAGTGGCTCCTAGGGATATCAGTTCCATAGCATCTCAGGCATCACATGCTTACAAGGCCAGAGAAAAGCTTTAAACAGAATAGTGTGCTTAAGGAAACAGCCCACCCAAGGCACAAATGGCCTACAGGGTAGGCCAAGAGAACATTGCAGGGAACAGTGACAGCATCCAGCACCATGCCCAGAATCCACGCCATAGGCAGACCCTTCCCCCCCAGTTTCCATGCCTTCAATATATCCTCTCCATGGTCAATGTGCGTGCACGGATGTCTTCTTTACATAGATGCTATCTAGATGCAAACAGGAGCACGTGAGGATCAGCTACTCCACAGCATACACTGAGCTGCCCCCAGTAATGCATCTGGAATGCAGGAGATCCATATCAATGTGTGACCTACAACACGTCAGATGATATACATGTCTTATTTCATGCTCAGAGCAGTCGTATAATGCTGACAGAGGAAGGTAGCAAGAAACTCAGGCCAAAGGGTAGCATCTGGTTCAGATTGCACTACTTTCACCCAGAGGCAAAAGGGTAGGAGGGAGGAATAGGGTCCCATTCCCATCCTTATTCCCACAGAAGATGATGAGAAAGAGCTTCGTCTTCCTTGTCAACCTTGGGCATGTGCCCTCCCCCCACCCCTTGTGCTTGTGAGAACACAGAAACTCGAAGTGTGACCGTAAATGGGAAATCAACTTTATTTCCCTGGTCCAACCTCAGAACTTCTGGTGACACTTCCTACTGCTGGCCACCGTTATGACCTGAACCCCTCTAAAGACTGTTGCCTTGCTTATAGACCTACTTTCACCACCAGTGATTTAGATGGTACAGATCTGCATGTTTCTGGGGAGGTGGAAGAGGAGTGTCCTCAAGATGGGCTATACTCAAACCTCAAGAGAATATGTTCCCTTCCCATCACCAATTTGAGGGCTCTTCTGTTTGGCTCCATCAGACCCGAAGCAATGCCCAATTAGCAATGCAACATGCCCCCAAATTACTCATTGAGCACAAGAAACCATGTTCAATGCTATGTGCCCTGCATGCTGTTTCCCTGTGGCAATCTCTGGGGCAGACTACGTCCATCAGTTGTCCTCTCTGACTATGAGAAAACAAACAGAAAAACAAACAAACAGAGGTTTCCAGAAATAATCAGTGGTCTGTTTCCTCTTCCCCAGGAATTTAGATCCTCACCCTCAGTGGACTTATCAGTGCCGTCACCAGGTCTCACATTATCTACATATGGAAGCTGAGAGCTAAAGAGGGAATCACACTCCTGTCTCAGACAGCTAAGGACAGCAAGCAACAAGTACAGAGTTAAATTCAAAACCCCACATCCTTCCCTCTAACACATGAAGAGATGTCACTGCATCTTCACCAGCTGTAAAGAATATTTCACACAAGGTTTGGAAGTTCCTAGGGAATTCACAAAGACATGCAGAGTGATATAAATCTGAGAATTGATAGAGCATATTTCACTAGTGACTAGAACAGCCCTGTTTGTGTATTAGTGAGTCCTTAATGCCTTAATATACCTGCCTACTGCAAACCCTTTTGCACGAGAGGCAGATCATTCGCTGCTTTAAGTTTACCTGAGGACAGTGAGGTGTGAAACAAGTCACAGGCAAAAGCCTTTACATGTTAGCTCTCAGCACAGGGCAGAGAAGAGAACTCAGAATTTGTTTTTGTTTTTTGCTTTTTTTTTTTTTTTTTTTGAGAACTCAGAATTTGTGTTTGCCTATCAGCGGAGCAGGTTCTATGACGCAGTGATCTCTTGTAAGAAAACTGTCCTGCACAAAAGATCTGGGTAATTTTAGCAAGATCACCGGCAGGTGATTTCCCCAGTGAGCCACTCTCTGGAGAAGACTCTGGCGTCCTTTCCCTGGGCACCACTTTTTCAGCTCCTGGAAGATAAAGGGGCCCTCGCATCATAAAATCTTTTTCCCTACTCAAGAAGCTTCTAGAATTAGCAGTTGTTACATTTCCAGGGTTACACGCCATTCATACTCCTCTCAGCCCTATGAAAAGCATCAGGCAACTAAAATGGTTATGAGTTTGTCCAGCAATCCAAGGACTTCAAGGGATGGATGATTGGCATTTCCTATGTGTGTTAAGTCTGACAAATATGGACATTTCTGCCATTGTGTTCGATACATATAGGTACCAAGAGAATGTCTGTTTCCTTCCCCTTAACATCTTCTGAAACACTCACTGTCTTAATTTCTCATATCTTCTCCAAACCCAACTTGGAATGAGACAGAATATGTTTTTAGATCAAGATAGATGTTTTAAGTTAATAGAGATGAGATATGATAGATATTGATTTTCATCCAGAAATTTAGACCCAACAAGATAGTCTAGAGGAAGACAGCTTCTAGCCTGAAAAAAAAAACCAGGAGGGAGAAGGGGGAGAGAAGGAGGGACAGAAGGGAGGGAGGGAGGGAGAAAAAGAGGGAGGGAGGGAAGAAGGGAAGGAAGGAAGGAAGGAGGGAGCAAGGAGAGAAGAAAGAAATTTTCTGTGGAGCATAGCTGGGCCAACTAGGTACCTTGCATTTGTATCTGGAGCCTCATCCATGCATTGACCAGGCCTGGAATGACACTCCGTAATTCCTAAGAGCATCTTGTTACTCTGCAACATCCACTTGTAACTTATTACCTGTACCTGAATTGGCCAGAATCTTGTGATGGGATACATAACCAACCACATTCGCCTGAAACAAGGGCTTTGAAATGTAGCCTTGGTGTGGTGTCCCATCATGACTTTGTAGTTACAGCTACCCAGAAACCAAGCAGAAAAATCATCTGAGCCCAGAAAGTCAAGGCTAGTCTGAGGAATTTTTTGACAAATTATCTCAAAAGAAGAAAAAAAAAAAAAGGAAAGGAGAGAGGGAGGGAGGGAGAAAGGGTGAAGTTCATTTGATAGAGTACTTTTCTTTTGGTTTTTTGTTTGTTTGTTTGTTTGTTTTGTCATTGTTGTTTTCATTTTTTGAGACAGGGTATCTCTGTGTAACCTTGGCTGTCCTGGACTCAGTTTGTAAACCAGGTTGGCCTCTAACGCACAGAAATCTGCTTGCCTCTGCCTCCCTAGTACTGGGAATAAAGGCATGCACCACCACCGCCGGTGGTAGAGTACCTTTGTACCATGCAAAAAGCCCTGGATTTAAGCCTTAACTTTAACCAGGCACAGAAGCAGAAATCAGTAATCTTAAAAATAAGGACTTGGAAGCAGAAGGATTAGGAATTCAAGGTCTCCTTAGATACATCATGAATTCGAGGCCAGCCTGGTCTTCATGTGACCATGTCTCCAAAAAAAAAAAAAAAGAAAGAAAGAAAGAAAGAAAAAGAAAAAGAAAAAAGAAAAAAGAAAAGAAAAAGAAAATGAAAAAAAAAAGGGAAATCTTTAGTTGAGCAACAATGCAAAAAGAGGGCAAAAACCAGGGGCAATGAGTCATTACTGCCTCCATGCCGAAGGAATAAAAGATTTTTGTTATTTTGTGTGTATACATGTTTCTTGGGATCCTTGGAATGAATTGATTGCTCAAAGGTAAAATTTTGCCATGGCTTTCTACAAAAAACACAGTGTTACTTTAACATCAGTATTATTGGTTTCTGCTGGTGATCTTTTACTGAGGTTTTATGGACATCAGAACATGGGTATGCACCTCAGCAAATACATTATCTCACCTCATCCCCATGTAACTTTAAAGTGCATGTCATTGGTGCACTTTACAGAGCAGATATTAAGGCTTAGAAATGTTAAATGACTTCCAGAATCACAGCACTGATAAGAGAAAGAAAAAATTCAAAGGCAGAGGCCCACTTCAACCCTTTACATTCCTTCCTAAGCTAGGCTCCTCCTCTTCCTGGTCCTCCCACACCAGTTGGCTCCAAAGCATCAACTTTTCTCAAAGTTCCAAGAGCTTGGGGATGGGAGAGACATCACTCCAAGGAGAACTGCTCCTTCAGGCAAGAGAAGGCTCTTTGAAAATAACCATGTTCATAGCTGCTTTATACATAATAGCCAGAACATGGAAACAACCTAAGTGTCCCTCAGTAGAAGAATGGACTAAGAAACTGTGGTACATTTACACTATGGAATACTACTCAGCTATTAAAAACAAGGAATTCCAGAAATTTGTGGACAAATGGATTGATCTAGAAATTATCATATTGAGTGAGTTCACCCAGAAGCAAAAAGAGACAAACGGTATATACTCACTTATATCAAAACACTAGTCCAAGGGATACTTACCATGAAAAACTTTACTTACCAAGAAAGTGGGTCAGAGGAGAGGACATTCTGTTGAGACTTTAGGAGAGAGTAGCATGGAAGAATGGGGAAATAGTAGGATCCACAGGGTCCTGGAAACCTACAAGAAGAACTTTATGACAGGCAGATCTGTGTCCTGGGGTCCTCCTCAAACTAAGGCACCAGCCAAGAAGAATATAGGCAGTAAACTTCGAACCCCTACCAAGACCTAGCCAACGAACAGGATATTCTCCACTGTTGAGTGGAGAGTGAGATCTGACTCTCACACGAACTCTGGTGCCCCTTTTCTGACCACGTCCCCTGGATGAGGAGGCCTGGCGGCACTCAGAGGAAGGATAGCAAGTTACCAAGAAGAGACTCAATATTCTAATAGCATATATAGGGGGAGGAGGTCTCCCTCAATCACAGACATAGGGGAGGGGAGAAGGGAGGAAGTAGGAGGGAGGGAGGAATGGGAGGAAACAGGGGAAGGGCTAACAATCTAGATGTAATATGAATAAATTAATAAAAAACAGTAAAAAAAAAAAAAAAAGAAAAGAAAAGAAACTGTGAGGGCACCTCTAGGATTCCATAGAGAAGCATAATCAGTTGCTCTTAGATACAAGTGGCTTTAGTCAGTTGCTGAAAAGGAAGAGATAATTTTCTCCAGGGCAACTCAGCCACTACCAACCACACTGCCATTACCAGGACACACTCCCCGGGCAACACAACCATAGAAATAGAGCTGCAGAGGAGGCTCCAGTGGCCTCAGCAATTGTCCAGCACAACCCATGAATTCCTTCAGCAAGGAAAACTCCCTCTCTGGCCTCTTATCTCTAAAGTAAGAAACTGGACATGAAGCTGTTGTGAGCTCCCTTCAACTCATCATGTGCTTCCTTTTGTTCCAGAAGCCACAGGTCCAGTGTGCTTGGTCCTGGTTGTCAAATTGGTTGGATCAAAAGACATCTAGCAATGTGGGGGACACAGTTCTATGCATCTCCACAAGACACTTGGAGAAAGATTCATCTGTGGGGAGGTGAGAGGGGTGTACAGACCCACTCTGACTGTGAGTGCCTCTTTTCCCAGGTTGGCATACTGATGAAAAGAAATTGGAGGAAAATGGTGTGAGCATCTCCAAAAGTAGCTCTCTGCTCAATGAGTGTTTCTGTCACTGTGCCACCATCATTCAATGAGGTCAAACACTAGATTTTTCAGTCTCTCACCATGCACTCAATATCAGCAACTCTCCAGAGAGCCTGCAGGCCTACAGTGATTGCAGAAATGGGACTATTGAAGAATCTTGGTGCAGGCAGTCTTGTTATCTGTCTCACCAGCATGCAGATAGCCAATGTTAGATGACCCAGCAAATCTGATAAATACCTTTTCATAATATGTTCATATGTTCTATTGGTTTTGTTCCTCTAGATAACACTGAACAAATGATATAATCCTCAAGCCCTAGTCACTAGAATATCAGAAGCCAGAATTCCTTGGATAAAGTGTTCCTCTCTCAGACTTACCATTTACTTTGCGCGATGTCAAGTATACAGGAGAAATTATGTACCCATAGTGGCTTTCTTCACAGTGGCCACCCCCTTCTTCTACAATCCCTGTCTTGATGATGTGCAGTCATTCTTGGTCACTCTGTCGGTGACAATATGTCTCTTGTCTGACTCAGTGTTCTCTAATAATTAAATATCACACTTCCAACTGCAATTACCAAGAGAAATTCTCCAGGCAATTCTGTAGAAGAATAAATAAGGCCCTTCCCGTTTCTCACTGCCCTCATGAGATGCTGATCGTGAAGCTAGTTAAAACCAATGACAAATCACAGAGTTCTAAAAGGAAGCATTAATGAGCTTATGAAGTCCAGGTTGGCCTTGGATTCATTACACAGCTCAGGCTGGTCTGAACTCTGATGATACCCCTACTGTAACCAATATGACAGAAATGAAGATATGCTAAAGAGACACTCAGGCCTCTCCATCAGATGATTAGAACAATGACCTCCACAGAATGGAAAATTTCCACAGGAATATCATTCTGGAAGAAGAGAAAGGTACCCTCCAGAAAGGAAACTTATTCCTCTGAAAGACATTTCATAAAGTTCTAGCATCTTGGCAGACTATCTTATAGGATAAGACTGGAGCTCAGACAATGAAGGGTCATTAGTGTAAGGACCACACCTCACCTGACACTGCTTAGATCAGCATATCTTTGACCCTCTAAACTTTGATCTTACCTCAAGATAGGCTTGGTCGTTCTCTAGATCTCGTTCCTCTACTCCATGTGACAGCATTGAATAAATCTTTCAACTTTTAATTTGGCTCTTTCAATTATCTTATTGAAGATGGGTTGCCATCTCTGACTTGGACAAAAGTTCAAGTATACTACCTTTGCCTCCCTGGTGAGGCAGGCTCCAGTGGCCTCAGCAATGGTCCAGCACAACCCATGAATTCCTTCAGTGAGGAAAACTCCCTCTCTGGTCTCTTATCTCTAAAATAAGAAACTGGACATGAAGCTGTTATGAGCTCCCTTCAACTCATCATGTGCTTCCTTTTGCTCCAGAAGCCACAGGTCCAGTGTGTTGTGCTTGGTCCTGGTGGGTGTCCACCAAACCAAATGTCTGCCAATTTCAGTTAGACATACATTTCTAATCTTAAACTGTCTACTCATTCTGGGGCTGCCTGAAAGGAACCAGGTCAAATGGAGATTGAAGGTCAGGCATTTAAGAACCATGATGGTGGCTGCTAATTGAGACTATCATGACAAGATACCCTGGTTATAAGATGAGGGTAGAAATTAGCCAGTGCCAGACACAAGAAAATGCATGTGGGGCTGGAGAGATGGCTCAGAGGTTAAGAGCACTGTCTGCTCTTCCAAAGGTCTTGAGTTCAATTCCCAGCAACCACATGGTGGCTCACAACCATCTATAATGAGATCTGGTGCCCTCTTCTGGCCTGCAGGGGTACATGCAAGCAGAACACTGTATAAATAATAAATAAATAAATCTTTTTTTAAAAAAAGAAAGAAAATGCATGTGCATCACGACTCATTAAAGGTATGCACTGTCCTCCTTCACAGCAACTCCCCAGAGAGGACTAATAACCTTAGAGGAGCCTGGAATGCTTTCCTTCTCTCTTTAACTGGCTCTGTATCAGCTACCACTGACTCTATCCCTTCCTTCTTTTCCTCTTCCTTTCACTCCTCATGGGTCTCAGGGACATTGAACTTGGGTGCAGGACACCAAGTTAATTCATGATGAGGGATAGGTTTCCCTGGCATTTATTGCTGGCCAGCTACCAAGAGTTCAGGCCATAGTGGCCCTCTCCCATAGTGACATGTAGCTAGGCATCTTGCTAGCTGGATCCACCAGCAGTGGTGGCCATTGTTTGATTGGCTGAGGGAGACAGACCTCTAGGAAAGCAGGTTGTCCTTTCTTAAAATAACGAAGAGCAGCAGTCTCTCTGTGAGAGTGGAGACTTCATGCTGCTGCACAAGGGACTTGGAGGGTTTATAGGAGAGAATATGGAACTTTGGGATCGACGATTCCATCTGCAGTTCTTGCAGATCTTTAACCTTGCAGTCTCAAAGTTATAACACCAGCAACGATATTTGTAAGCATCAGCACTTACTTACCTAGCCAGGGTTACTGATTGTGGTCAGAAGGAATCTTGACCAGGCAGGTTCTGAGTGGTCTCAGCAAGACTAAGGCTGAAGCAAGTTTATTCCAAGCAATCAGACTTTTTATACACTTATCAAAACATAACTCAATGATGGTTGCTATATATAAAAGCAGCTGCAAGATACACAGGGTATACAAAATTAATGTCTAAAGCTAATTGTTTAGCCAATTGTTCTCTATGCTTCACTGATTTCTAGGGAACACAGAGATACATGGGTGGTCTGAATGCTTCACTGCCCGAGAGAGTGCTTTCATTTCTCGGGAACTGAAAGGCCACGAGCCATGGATTCTAACCTGGAAAACCTATGAAGCTAGACCAGGTCTACTCCATGATTCCCTGCAGGTAGGTATGTTGACCTTCTTATGAGGAGCATCCCAGATCCTAATTCCTTGTAAGTATTATCAGTATGCCAATTTTCCTCACCTGGGGCTTTGGGTCATTAGCCCTTATCCATGCTATTGGGGCCATGACACTGCAGCCATAAAGAGATGACCACAGGTTCAAGACATATGCAGCTGTTGTTTCCTACAACGCCACCACTTCCTCAGGCTTTCCTCACTGCCAGGACTTTGAACACCTATCTTTATTTTCTTTCTTCTTCACACTCCTATTAACTTTGCTCTACACCTACCCACCACCATTCTGTTCACTTCTGAATAACCATATCTTTCCTGCTCTCATGTGCTTCCTTTTTACTTATTGGAGGTAGTTCCATCCCTAAAAGTAAGGACTTTTTCTACCATGAATAAAATACAACCATCTTCCCATTAACTGGTTTTTTGTTTGTTTGTTTTGCTTTGTTTTTTGAGACAGGGTGTCTCTGTGGAACTTGGCTGTCCTAGGACTCACTCTGTAGACCAGGCTGTCCTTGAACTCACAGAGATATGCCTGCCTCTGCCTCCCGAGTGCTGGGACTAAAGGCTGGCACAACCTCTACCCATTAGCACTTTTAATACAGAATACAGTCAAGAAAATGACAAGAATTGTTAATGTGACAGGCCTCTTTTTTAAAGCCAAACCTAACAGGGCCTTTGTAGAGTATCTAAAGAAAGATGCCTCTTTTTCACTAAAGTGAAAAGAAAGGACTTCAGAGATGTCCATAGTAGGGTCTTGCATCCCAGTGTTGCCAGACTTGGTCCACAGAAAGACAGCACAGCAATGAGCTCAGACCCAGGCATGAGTAAGACTAGAAGGGGTAAGATCTCTCTGCAGTGTTTCTAACCCTCCTATAGGTGACATTTGGTTCATTGAGGACAGCTGATAGTGTGACAGTGTTAGGGAAATTCCCCAACTGTAAAGCTTTCCTGAGGGCTCTGCATATGGACACAAGGTACGCCTCCCCTGCTTCAGATCCTCCACGTCCTGTCTTTCTCCTAGGAGGCAGTTCCCCTGGACCCGCCACTACAGTGCAGCAAGGATTTGGATACATTCGACCCCAATTTAAAAATAACTAACATGTTACTATGACACTGTCTGGCTCCAATGGAGGCTGGATGAAGAGAGATTTGGTCAAAGGATGAAAGGACTCACACTGGATCCTACTGCTTACACCTGTAAGGAGAAACAGAGACTCTTGGAGAAAGTTAGAAGGTCTGTAGTTCAGGGGGTTTTGTTGTTGTTGTTTTCCTTTTTCTTTTCTTTTCTTTCTTTTTTTTTTTTTTTTTTTTTTTTTTTTTTTTTTTTTTTTTTTTTCCTTTCAAAATTCTATTGGCTGCCTATCTGGAGCACTGCTTGGAATTATAACACCCTATCCGGAACCCATATCTCTAAGCTAATGGCAGAAAGCCACTTATGAGAGATGTAAAACTATATGGGAAAAAAAACCCCGTTAACTGTGTTATCATCAAAGAGGTTACTCAAGTGAGGGAAATAAACCCTGCTCTATTTCTCAGAAAGCCTTTAGAAAACTGAGGTTATCTCTGCTGACCTCCTTCTACAGTTTATCTTTCTTAAAAAGAGAAAGTCATATACTTAAGTCAAATAACACACTTTGTGTTTTCACCTTTTAAGGTAGCCTCAAGAGTGACCTTTAACTCCTGATCCTCCTGCCTCTACCTCTACAATGCTATAATTATGTGTGCATGCCACCATACAGAGTTTTGTTTTTAAGGGGTGTGTGTGTGTGTGTGTGTATGTGTGTGTGTGTGTGTGTGTGTGTGTGTGTGTTGGTTGGAGCATGCTGTAGTGCATGTATATAGGTTAGAGGACAGCTTTCCCCCTTGTTGAGGCAGGGTTACTTTTTCCACTGCTGTGCAGCGCGCTCTAGTCTGGACCATTCTCTTATATCCACGTCCCATCTCTTTTACAGGAGCACTTGAATTACAGACACATCCCACCTCATGAGAGTTTTTATATGAATTTTAGGGATCAGACTCAGGTTGTCAGATTTTCCGAGAAGCCTCTTTGACATATTTAGCCATCTCCTGGGTTGTGCTCAGGTTTAAGGAGTGCAGGTTCCTCTTTCCAGATGGCTCTATCTTGAATCGTGTTGACAAAAAATAAACAAACAAACACAAATTCCCAACATATATAAAGAAAACATACACAGATACATGTGTCTATAACTCCAGCACCAAGTAGGGATGGACTGCTGGGACTGGCTGGCCACCAGCCCAGCTCCAGGCTCAGTGAGATACCATGTCGTAAGAATAAGGTGAAGTGAAAAGTAGTACAGCAGGACACCTGACATTCTCCTCTGGCTTCCTACATACTCGTGTGCATGTACACACACACATACACACACATACACATGATAGACAGATAGATAGATAGATAGATAGATAGATAGATAGATAGATAATAGATCTACTTTGAAATTCAGCTTCAATGTAAGGATGGCTACCATCTAGACAAGTGGTACTGAGAATGTGGGGAACAAAGAAGCCTTACCTCTTCCCTCTTGGTGAAAGTATTAACTTGTGCAGCCACTATGCAAATCAGTAAGGAGTTTTTTGTTTGTTTGTTTGTTTTAAAAAGCAAAACTACCATATTACCCAGCTGTGTATGTATGTGTGATATATACATGTATGTAAAGGACTCTGCATCCCAGCCCCCACAGAGATCCTTGTTCCTCCATGTCTATTGCTTCCCTACACAATAACAAGAGAAGGGAGCAGCCTACATGCTCTCAGTAGAGAAGTGGGGTGAAAGCGAGGAATGTATAGATAATAGAATTGTTTTCACTGATAAGGAAAAATGAAAATTGTAGGGAAAATGGATATGGGTGGAAAATATTAATAGTTAACACGGGTGCAGAAGGACATGCACTGCATATTTTCTCTCAGATGCAGATCTTAGTTTCTCATCTTTGTAGGTGTGATGGCTCAGCAGGTGGTGGTGTAGGTCACTAAGCCTGAGCCCCTGAGTTCTACCCCAGGGACTGCCTAGGACGGAGAGAACTAATTCCTACATGCTTCCTCACACAAAGAAATAATGGAATAACATGTACTTATGTGAGTGAGTGTGGGTAGAGGTCAGGAAACTAGAAAGGCCCATGAGAGGGGGGAACAAAGAGGCCCTAAGGGAGTCAGTAAGGAGAGCAATAGAACACGTGGTGTTATTGATCACTCCAGAAAGTTAGAGAGCACCATGCTTATTAAGCCAATTAAGAGTATAGAGAGACCTTTATTCTGAAAGCCAGTGAATGAGAGCAAACAGGCTCCTGCCACAAAGAACTCCTGCCACAAAGCCAGGCAGGGGAGGGACTTTAAAGTCAAAAAGACTATAATCATATCACACCAGGTGCAGGCTGCAATGACTTTGTGTTCTTTTGTTTTGTTTTGTTTTTTTAATCACATAGTCAAAATTTATCTCAAGGCCTGTGAAAGCATTCAAACTAATCAAAATAGTAATGTACTTTTTAATAATACATGAACAATAGTTTTTCAAGTTTAGACAATTAACTAATCCCTGAACCACACACCATGTATTTCCAAAAGCAATGACTGTTTAACAAAATGTATGAACTCTCATACGTTTAATGAAGACATACTTAACAGCAAGCTATCCCACTAAACAAACACATTATCTATTTTTGCGTTTTTCATTTTTGTTTTTAGTTTACTTTAAATGGCCACTGATATTTAAGGTGTCTTCTATGTACAGGATTTTCAAATATAAAAAGTATATTTTCAAGGCTAGAGATGTAGCTCCGTGGCAGAGCACTTACCTAACATTTATAAGACTGAGTTCCATCCCTCACCACACCCCACAGGCACACACACACACACACACACACACACACACACACACACACACACATGCTCCATATATGTATGTGTGTTTGAAAAATTCCCTTCTACATATTTTAATATCTACCCTCCCACTAGGCAGTGCCTCCTCACCTGCAATCTGCTCCTAAACAGTGAAAAATGATTCAATGTGCTGCTGGTCGCAAAGCAAGCTATAATCCAATTTTAGAGGTGACTAATTTTAATTTTCTGCCAATATAAACAAAAGAACTCAAGCAGCCAAAAGTTAGAGCAAGAAGAAAACAAGGAAGTATAAATATATATAATTAACACTTTCTACATTTTGGAGTTACAGGGACTATTTAGAGGACATTAAATTATATTTAAGTAGCTATACACACAGGGATACACAAGCTTCTATTTGTTTTGATAACAAAGGTCCACATCAAGAAACAAGTCCTTCTCCTTCATCATTTAGTTATTAAATAGTTTTCCTAAGGGGAAAACAAGTAGTTATGGGTTTTCTTTAAGGCACTGGTATATTTAAGCATAGTGGTACACTCCTTTAATGCCAGCACAGACAGGTGGAACTCTATGAGCTTGAGAAATTCCAAAGCTATATAATGAAACACTATCTCAAAAATAAAAAGGAGGAGAAAAAGAAGGAAGGAAGGAAGGAAGGAAGGAAGGAAGGAAGGAAGGAAGGAACTATTGTATACAAAATAAGTAGCTATGCTCAGTTCGGTCTCACAGAAGCCTACAGATACAATTTCTTGGTTTATTATTTTCCTAAAGATGCAGTGTAGATCTTCACATGACCACTGTTCACACAATGATGAGGAGAATGACAAAGCTCACGAAAATTTTTATGTCTAGGCACAAAACAATACAAATACGGTGTGGATTTTCCTCCGTAGGTACTTTCTGTGTGGTGGCTTCCTGCAAAAGCCCTCTCTGTTCAGCCGAGCATGCTCACCCAGCGCACAAGCTTCTAACCCTGAGCGCTGAAATCCTCATTTCTCTCCAGCGACTTCCTCTTCTATCCACACTCACAAAGACTCCATTTCCGTTTTAAGATACTGGTTTTCTAGCACTTCATTCTAAGTTAACATTACATAAAAGAGTCTTGGTTTCTCAATGGATTTTTTTTTTTTTTTTTAGTACTATAGCTCAGTAGGATAGCCACCTTGTACTGTCAAAGTAATTCACAGCTACGACTAAGTACAACTTGAAGTGCAACTAAGATGAGACGTGGACGGATAAATACGGTGCCTTTCATCAGTGGCAATTCACAAATTTGTCCTTAGAAACATGGAAGAAATGGCCATCTTTGGGGTTTCAAATCCAGTCTTTGCTGTTGTTTTGAGTCCTCCTTCTCCTCTTCTTCGTCTGTATCGCCTGGAATCGCTGAGGTAACCAACAATGGCCACATTGACAATTTCCTCATAGAAGTCCTCTTTCAAGGGTGTATGATGTGAACTTTTCCACATTTTTGTAGGATGATTTCAACCTAATGCTCACCACCATCTTACGAACATCTCCACTCCCGACTTTCGGCCAACTATAATAAATGCCAGTGGACACGTTAGCTGGAAGATTGTCCAGTGCATGTTCAGGGAAATTGGCTGGGGGAGGCCACCGCGCTTGGAGCTGGGCCCAAGCCATTTAGTACTTGGGTGCACTAAAAGAGCACCTCCCCCTGACACTGTCAGCGGAGGCTGGGCTTCTGCACCTGCGGCGCCCAGTAAGTGAGGCCCCCAGGGCAGCAGGGACCAGCAGAAGCTGGGTGGTGGGTGTGGGACACCCTCAGGAGGAGTGCCTGCTTATAGACCTTACACCAGCCGCCAGAACTCTGTCTATGGAGGGGGTGGGTCTTTAACTACTGTGCTCTTTTTCCCAGCAGAAAAGGGAGAACCTTTGATCTCAGAAGCATCAGTTTTCAGGAGTGAGAAATCGTTTGTTTACATTCAGATTGTGGCTTCAGTGGGAAGAGGTGTAGGCTCAAGGTAACCTGACCCTCCTAAGCCATTTCAATGTGATCTGAAAGTGGAAAGGGGAACGGGAACACTGGAGGAAGAATAAAAGAGAGCGTGGGGAAGGCAAGGAAAAGGGCCTACCTAGGAGCAGGTGTGGGGGAGCTCAGCCAAAACTAAGTGTGTTTGAAAATGCTGTAAGGAAAGCCTTTACTATGTGTACTAGCCCTGTGTACGTGTTATTCTAAATAAAAAATATGACTACATTTTAATAAAAGGGGCTCTTTAACGGTAAAAAGCCCACACTGAGAGTTTTCTGTATACCTAAACTATTATGGATGTTATATAGTCTCTATCATCACAAGCTTTATTTTTCCCCAATTTGCAACTTAGAGAATCAAAGCCAGTAAGGTTAAGTGTGTAACCTGTCCAAAGCCATACGACTGGCAAGAGTTAAGATCTGAGTCACAACACCACATTCAGGCTGGAGTGAGGGCACTGAAAGTTCAGGACCAGCTTGGGATAAAAAGTGAGTTCAACCACCAACCAAAGAGCATGCATGGGCTAGACCTAGACCTCCTACACGTATGTAGCACATGTGCAGCCTGGTCAACATGTGGGCCCCTAACAAAGGAGTAGGGGCTCTCTCAGATTCTGTTGCCTGCCTCTGGATCCATTTCCCTTAGCTGGGCTGCCCTGTCAGGCCTCAGTGGGAGAGGATGTGCTTAGTCCTGGTGTGAGTTGAGGTGCCAGGGTGGGTTGGTACCCCTTGGGGGCCTCCTTTTCTCTGAGAAGCAGAGGGGGGATGGGGGAAGGGGACTAGGATGAGAGGAGGGGGCTAGGATCAAGCTGTAAAGTGATTTAATTAATTAATTAAGTAGTGAGTTCAAGACCAACCTCAATAACTTAGCAGTATCTTGTCCCTAAATTTAAACATATGGAATATAGTTCATTAATAGAGCACTTGCCTAGCAGGAAATACGGATACATGAATGAAAATTTGATTTTTCTTCTCTAAGAAGTGTATGCAGGGTATAGTGGTGCCTGCCTGGAATACCACAGCTCATGAGATAGAACTATGAGTTCAGGGTCAACCTGGTCAACATAGTGAGTTCCAGGTAGGCAAGGGCTACTTAATGAGACCTTGTCCAGGAAAAGAGAAAAAAAATGTGAAACAGTAGCATGAGTTAAATCTTTCCCTGGACTTATCTTGTGATCCAACAGTACAGAGTGGGTAGCCAGAAATCAATCAGGTTCCCCAGAGCTTCTGGGGGCCTGAAAAGTCCCAGGCTCCAGTTACTAACAGGCTAGTGCTATAGTGCCCTCTAGTGGTCAGTTGATGTCATGGATGATTTTGTTTTGTTTTGTTTGTCACTCACCTAAGACTGGCCTGGAACTCGCCTTTTTTGTGCCGGGATTAGAGGCAGAAGCCACCACCGCTGTGCTTGGCCTCATTTTTTTTTTTTTTTTAATTTGAAAATAAAACCTTGATAACCAGTTCAGTCAGTTTCACCCTCAGATAAGTAGATTTAGTCTGCTTTCCACCCACCTTGTTCCAGCAAATGTCCCCTGGCCTCACAGTTCTTGAGGCTGGGTTCACAGGACATGAACTGGGGGCATCAGGCTACCATGAGATCACTAGCTAAAGACCTCAGGTAATGTCTTCCTAAAGTGAGGTTCACAGGGCACAAGATCTGAACTGCTGACCTTCAGTTTACCCCAGAGGCAGCATCTTGATAACTGTGCCTCCCTGCACTGAAGGTCCATCAACCATGCCCGCAAGCTATGCAAATGCTGGTACTGCTAAGAGCGGCTTAACCTCTGAATTATAACCCAATAAGGGAAGAAGATTCATCTCCCTTGAGACCAGGACTTTGTGTGGATCCATGCTGGATGCTACTTTCCCAGAAGTGAACAGCTGTACAAGATTGGAAAAGCCCTTTGAAGTCTCCATGACCCCTCCATGTAAGCAATGAGTAGTAGTGGGAAGGGATCTTGAGGGACTTCCTGGAGGAGGGGATACCACAGCCAGTCATGAATAGAACAAGACCATTCCCCCAGAGGTATGATATGGATTAAGCCAAACCATGTGGAAAAAGCCAGCAAATTCTGTTAGTGGGTCGGCAGGTTCTGGAATCCTATTGGAAAGCCTGGGTTCATTTATAGATGATTGGTGACTGAAGGGTTGAAAAGCCAAAGTTACATGACTGCACTCTTCATTTCAGACCAACTATCCCCATGGCGGAGGGCAGTGGAAGACACGCAAGGTAAGGGCTCAGCCAGGAGCCTTCTGGCTTATAGTGCAGCAGAGACGAGGGCTATTGGTGTCTTGCAGGAACACAGAACTGGTAGTTTCTACCAATGAACTGTAATTAACTTCTTGGTATGAACTTTAGAAATTCTCAGATTTGCCCAACCTCAGATTCTTGTGTAGAAACAGATAGCCATGAAACAGCGAAGAACAGACCAGAATTCACACAACCTCCAAGCAACTCAATCCCAAGAGGAAAATGGAGTAAGTACGCCTACATTTCTTCTTTCTATATTTAATCAAATCAATCTGTGAAAGCAGAGAGCACCCAGGTGTGTCAACTAATCTTCCTTCACACAAAAGAAAACAGCGGAAGCGGCAAAGCAGCATTCCTCCCTTAGTTCTTGGGCTTTTGTTCTCTTCACATGCTGGACTGAACCTCTGATGACAAACAAGAAGAGGGAGCATGGTCTAGCATGAATCACTCCCAAACACCAGCTACCATTCGCTCAGTTTTCATGGGATCACTGCGATCACTGGAAGCAGTTCGTATTTTGTCTCAAGAGGCTTTGAAAGGGGTCAAAACATTACATGAAATTAAAGTAACTTTCAGGCTTCCAAACATTTCACTCCATTTCCTGTGCTGGGTTGTGCCCAGCTGGCTACATCATCTAAATTGGCATATCTGAGAATTTAGACCCATTAATAACAACAATAATGTGCCCGGCCTATATGATACCCTCTCAAGTTTATAAGGAGAAATTTTAAAATTGAATCTTGAAAAACAAAATCCAAAAATGTTAAATTTAACAAAACTAAAAATCTAAATGAAATGTCTTTTTTTCAGTGAGTTATAAATGCAACATTCTGCTTAGTGTGGTGGCTTGTGATTTTAATCCCAGCACTCTGGAGGCAAAAACAGGCAGACTTCAAGGCCAACCTCATCTACACAGAAAGTTCCAGAGCTAGATAGGAAGTCCTTGTTTACCCCCACGCCACCAAAAAGTTTTAAAATTCCAAAGTTCTTAGGCTAATGGCCAAAAACAGTATTCCTTGAATTCTTACTCTGTCACAGCGTAACCAGAAGGGCCTTTAAAAATATTTTTATTTACTCATTCATTTCTTCATTTGTTTATTTAATCAGTACTGTATACATGGGTTTGCATGTGGAGAAAAGAGGACAACTTACAAAAGCTGCTTCTTTCCTTCCCACCATATGAGCCTTGAGGATCAAACTCAGGTCAGACTTCTCAGACAGTGTCTTTACCCATTGAGCCATCCTACTCAAGGATTTTCATCTTCAGAAAGAGTTCAGCCCCTTGCAGTCCCAGCCTGAGTGGCACTCACTGACAGAGTAGATTCTTTTAGAGTCTCATTAAGTTACAGATCTCACATGTTCCAGAGTTTTAAAGTTGAGATATAATTATCATCTCACCTGAGTACAGTGAGTTTTCATACGTTCGCCAAGTTTTTTGGCTATCACCACTGATTCCGTGTTTGCACCACCCACAAATAAACACTGTACCCTTTAACAGTCACTTTCCTTGGCAGCCAACTACTGTTTTCCTTCTATGGATCTGCCGGCGCTGGAAACTTCACACAGATGAAATTAATTGCTCAAAACGAGTTGTTGCTTGACAGGACTCCATCCTTTTCAGAGCTGACGGTGGTATGGAAACAGGTTGCTCACACTTGGGGGGTTAGAACTAATGCTCCTATAGACATTCATGTGGCTCTGTTGTCAGTTAGCTCTGTCACGTACTCACTTTTTAACTCTGTGGCCTTGTCAAATAGCTTTTCATAGCGGCAGCAGCATTTTACCACAGCAATATAGTAGGGTCCAATTTCTTCCATTCCTCAACAATGTTTTTTGCTTTTCTGTTTTATCATAGCATGTACAAAGTAGTATCTCATGTGGCTTCTGAAGGAATTGGTATCGGCTCAGAACCCCCAAGACCAGGTTCTTAGCACAAAGGAGATTTATTTGTTCCAGCGGGACAGAGGGCAGGAAATAAGAGACACTGACAGGAGATGGAGGATGAGGGAGAAGGGGAAGAAAACAAGGGAGTGAAGGTGGGGGTATCTGTCCCAAAGGAGGACAGAGGACTGCCTTTGGAAAGGAGATAGACATGGCCCATACACAAATGGGGCTTATACAGGAAAAGGGGAAAACCCCACGTTAGGATAAGGTGTTTAGTTTTAGTTGGGTTGATAATTGAGCTAAAGGGTCTTTTGATCACTGGACTTCAATACTTTGATAGCTGGTCCTTGGAAACCTGCCTCAGAGGAAGAACTGGCACATACAGAAGAGCTCTTGGTGACTAGCTTTAGGAACGTAATCTAATGGCTTAGCAAGGTGGAGGGACTAGGAGACAAGGGCAGGGCTTGCCGGAGCCATGTCTGTCATGCTGGGACGGGCTGGCATCCCTTCAGCTTCAGTCTGCATTTCTGTAAGGGCGACACTGCCAAACATCTTTTTGTTTATTCATCACTTGGTGTGCTCGCTAGTTTTATGCTGATTTGTCATAAACTAGAGTCATTTGGGAAAAGGAAATCTTTACTGAGAAAATGCCTCACCAGATTTGCCTGTGGGCAAACCTGTGGTGCATTTTCTTAATTAATAACTGATGTGGAATGGCCCAGCCTAGTGTGAGTGGTGCTACTGTGGGCAGGAACAAGCCGTGGGAAGCAAGCCAGTAAGCAAGCAGTAAGCAATGGCTCTGGAGACCCCTAATACACATTGCAGGTTTTGATACCAGAAGGCAGGTGTGGTAGTTTGAATGAGAATAGCCCCGTAGGTTCATATATTTGAATGCTTGATTCCCAGTTAGTGGACTATTGGGAAGGATTAGGTGTGGTCTTGTTGGAGTAGATATGGCTTTCTTAGAGAAGGCATATCACTGGAGCAGGGCCTTGACTTTCCAAAGCCCATGCTCAATCCAGTGTCTGCCTCTGTCTGTCTGTCTGTCTGTCTGTCTGTCTAACTCTCTCTCTCTCTCTTCCTCCCTCCCTCCCTGTGCCTGCCGGATGTAAGATCTCAGCCCTAGGCCTGCCTGATTTCTGCCAAGATGATAATAGATTAATGTTCTAAAACTGTAAGCAAGGCCCCAATTAAATGCTTTAGTTTTATAAGTCGGCTTGGTCATGGTGTCTCTTCACAGCAACAGAACAATAATGAGGACATGGGGTGTTGCTGTGACAGACGTGACCATGTTGTTTGGGGAAGGATTGTGGCAGCACTTTGAAACTTTGGGCTAGAAAAGCCATTGAGTGTCCAAAGCTTGGTGAGATGTTCTGTGGAAGCTTGGAAGATAAAAGTGTTGAAAGAAATGCAAATGATGCAGGCCTGGCTTATGAAGCTCCAGAGGGAAGTCTGAGAGCCATTTATAGATTCTATTGGGACTGTCCTGTAGGCTTTCAACTTTTTCAAACCTACTTTATTTGGGGCTCTTTAATGCTTACACCTCCCTTCTAATCCACTTACCCTAGATAGGACAGAAAAGAGGTTAATAGGAACAGAAGAGAGATACCTTTTTTTATACTCAGTTCCTTGAAGCCATTCCACTGGCACAGATGGCAGGATTCCAAAAGACCAGTTAAACAGTAAATCAGCAATTCAAAACCATGTTTTCATCCACTACACTGTTGCATATTTGAGTCAAGATTCTGTGGTCCTTGTTAGATGGGGCTTAAGAATCAGCTGTGGGGAAGATTGAAGACGGCAACACCGATCACACACTGCATCTGATGAGCAGGCCAGCAGTGACTGCACAGCGACCAAAGGACCAAATTGAGAGCTCCAAAATACCAGTGCTAGTGTTTCCCATGTGAGAAGAGACAACACAGTGTGGAACACAGGTCTGGCCTTGGGCCACCCGGCTAATCACAGAAAAGTCCCTAGGTTGCTGTAGGTATGTGCACAGTCTCCAAAGTCTAGGCATCCTCCTGCTTGTGCACAGCACCTGCACTCTGTATATTACACTGAACTGTGGGCCATAAAACACCAGTGTCTGGGTCTTCTGGCCTGGAGGAGACCCCACAGTCTGGAACACAAGTGGATCTGACCTCAGGTTACCCAGCCAATCCAGAAACAGTTCCTGGGTCCACACAGGTGCAGGCATGGTCTCCAAAGTCTAGCCACCTGCCTGCCTGTGTGTAGCACCTGTGCTCTGTGTATCAGACTGAACTGTGGGCCACAAAACACCGGCGTCTGAATCTTCTGGCCCAGAGGAGGCCTCAGGTCACCCAGCCCATCAACAGAAAGTTACTGGATCCATGCAGGAGCAGGTGCAATATCCAAGGTCTAGATGCATGCCGGCCTAATTGCTGCATCTGTGCTCTGTATCTCAGACTGAATTCTGGGCCACAGAACGCATGTTTGGGACTTCTGGCGCAAAGGAAAGCTCATGGTCTGGAGCACAGGTGAATCTGACCTCACGTCAACAACCAATCCATGAAGAGTTTCCTGGTCCATGAAGGTGCAAGTGCAGTCTCCAGGATCTAGACACAGGCCTGCATGCACATTGCATCTGCTCTCTATATTTCAGACTGAACTGGGAGCCACACAACACCAGTGTCTTCTAGCCCAGAGGAGACCCCACAGTCTGGAACACATGTGGATCTGACCTCAGGTCACCCACCTGATCCATGGAAGATTCTCTGATCTCTGCAGGTGAGGGGGTACCAACCTATAACCACTCACCTACGAGCTGCTATCAAAGCCAGTGAAGGACACCAGAAACTACCACACAACACCAGAGACAGCAGATGGCTAAAGGGCAATGTAGAAACATGAATAACAAAAGCCAAAGTAACATGGCATCTCAGAACCCAGTTATCCCAAAACAATAAGGCCTGGACACTCGAACACAACTGAAACAAAAGAAAAGGACCTTGAATAAATCTTTCCTTATGAAGATGATAATGGAAGAAATGAATAAAATCTGTAAAGGAATACAAGAAGATGCAGCCAAAAAGACTGTGGCCCTTAGAGAGGCCATGACAGAAGTTTATAGAGAGGAAAAGAATAAGTCACTGGATGAAATTCAGGAAAATGCAATCAGGTGAAGGAAATCAATAAAATGGTTCAAGATCTGAAGATGAAAATGGAAACAATAATAAAAACACAACCTGAGGAAACCCTGGAAAGAGAAAACTTAGAAAAGAAAACAAGAGATACAGAGTTCATGTCTGGCAAAGGAACTGGGAAAAACAGCCATTGGAGGACATCAGATCAAACAGACTTCTTCCATCCCTCCTACTCTCAAGCCTCTGAGTAAAATGACTTACCCTGCCCCAATCAAATTAATATAAATGAGGAAGAAAATAAGCAGAAATCAATATGAAACAAAGTATCAAAATAACTATATTTGTTCCACTAGCTATTTCAACATAAAAAAATGAAATCACAGTTAACAAAAAAAAAACTTTATTTTTTAGTCTTAAAAAAAAAAAAAGACAAAACTCTCTCTTTCCCAAAATAACCATAATTAGCTTATAAAATTGGATTATAATTTCAAAGTGTTTCCCTTTAAAGGAAACTTCAACATATAGAATCTAAACATTAAAGGTTTAAGGGAAAAAAGACAGAATCTAGCATGAGACAAGGAAATCCATTCATACTTCAGGCCCTTCTCCTCCAGGAACCAGCTGCATTGGAGGAAAAAAAAGTTTATTAATAAGACTATCATAGCACCTAAAGACCCCCAAGTGTTCCTCATCGACCAAAGCCAGCTTTGTCTCTCCCCCATACTCCAGTTGCCATCATCTCCAGTTCTGAATATGTTAGTAATTCCAACATCATTAATTGATGCTTAACAGTTTCAGCAATGCTTCCCGATGAACTAAAGGCCATAAAGATTAAGAAGCAAACTAATCTTAAGGACCCAATGGTCTTGGGGCACTGATCACCAAAGGCTCCATTCCCTTCCTCAGCATGTCTAGGCCATGAATACTATCAACTAAGAGGCAGTTTAAGTCAGTTCCGTAATCCTTTCACCATAAAAGTAAGGTGATTTCAAAATAAAAGTTTTAATGTCTTACCATTGTTATATTATTTCCATTTAGTAAAATCTGATCTAATTTTGTAATCCTTCTTCCTTCTGGTGTAATTTCACTAAATAAATAGATAAAACGGAGTCAAGATGAACAAGTAATCAAAGGCAGTATTTTGGAAACACTTTCCCTCCTAACAGTTATCCCCGGGCTAAATCTCTAGCACCAAAGCTGTTATTCCTACCTATAAATGTGAACTTATATAATGAAAATAATTTTCAGAAATACAAACTGCCCCCTGGGTAGTGTTCATGTAAATATAACTTACTGTAAAGCTTGTTCACTAGGATTTCTTAGAATTTCAGGAATAATACTAAGATAATAAGCCTCTAACTCAAACCTGACAAATACCAGTAAATCAAGGTTCAGTTTTAAGGTGTTTCCAATAAGTAATTTTCTTTAGTCAATCATACTACAGTGGTTTAAATGAGAACGGTGAGAATGGCCCCCAACAGGCTCATATATTTGAATAACTTGGTGCTCAGTCGGTTGACTATCTGGGAATGATTAGGGGGCGTGGCCGTGTTGGAGGAGGTGTGTCACTAGTAACTTTGACATTTCAAAAAGTCTTAGGTATACCCACTTAGCTCTCTCTAGCTCATGGTTTGTCCCAACATATAAACGCTTAGCTAGTGCTTCAGCCCCACGCCTGCTTGCCTACTGCCATGCTCCACACCACGAACGTCATGGGCTGTAACCCTCTCAAACTGTCAGCAAGGCCCCAGTTAAATACCTCCTTTTATAAGATGCCCTTGGTCATGCTGTCTGGTCACAGTAGTAGAAAAGTTAACCAAAGCCCCTGTCTTTAATTAAAAAGAGATCCGCCCCCAACTCTTTAATTCCTAACTCTACTCACAATTCTGTGACGTCTTCCAACACCATATCTGAAATTTGACGTTAAGAAAATAAACAAGATCGGATTTATTCCTGCTTATGTTTTTGTTTGGTTTCAAATGTTTTCAACACAATGGTGCAAATTCAAAATGTTTGTTGTTGGCAAGAACCCCATCTTCTCTTAGCAAACACACTTAAAGATGCTACCAGGTTCCTGGGAAACAAGATTATTCTTAATGTAATAACCAGAAATACATCATCTGTCCACAGTTCTTACTTGTATAGTACGTCTTCAAAAGCCTGTACCATCGCCGCTTTTTCAAAGGATACTGACAAAGTCATCAAATCCCAGAAGCGTACCAACAATTTCTTTATCGCTCTTCATCACAATGTGAATTCTTGATCCTATACACTTGTCCACGAGCTCTGTGGGAGGGGAAGGGTTGTTTTATCCACTCAGCAGTTCAACAAACATCTGATTGCCTACTTGCCCTTGTCCTATCATTAAAGATAAGCAAACAGCAGTCACTCAATAACTCCATCATACACAAATCTCTGTCCAACCATTAACACAAATGTTTGTCCTACTCTCCACTTAGCTCTATTTTGCTGCGATTAATATGACTGATTTTATTTAATTAGTTGATTAATACACGAACACACACACACACACACACACACACACACACACACACACACACACACACACACACACACACACACACACACCCCTTGAGGTCGAGCCCATGGCTGTTTTTCCTCACTCGTGTTTCTACCGATGAACAGTATCTAGCATATACTGGACTTATCACTGCAAAAACTTTCAACCACCGCCACATGCACTATCGTCACCAGCCCCGAAAAACTACCGAGAAAAACTACACGGTTAGACACCAGCTTCGCTGCCACTTCTTCTCTCTCCTAACCTTCACCCTCTGTGATCAGAGACCAACGTGAACATCTCAGCACTGTTCAGCACGATGGCTGCCGGTGTGCTATGTGAAAACGGCGGCTGTAATTTAACTTCATTATTCAATAGTAGCTTGGCCCTACGCGGGAACTGCTGGCTGAGTTTATGAATAACGGGGCTAGTTTCCAGATTTCTCTTTTTAAGATTCACTGTAGACCTTGGCGCTCTGCTCACCCCACCAGGAACACTACAGGGTCTACCTAATCTGGAGAGCGAAAAGGCCAAGCTGAGAGTCTGGACTGGTCGCAGTGACATCTTAACTGGCGAGCTCAAAAAGGAGGCCGAGCATGTCTTTTCGCTAAATGGGAACTTCGCAGGCCATCAAAAGACAAAACTGTCGGTCTTCCAGCGACGCGGCCGGGCCGGGAACGGCGGCGACCCAGCCTCGGCCCCCAGCGTGGAACTGCAGCAACCCGCCCGCTCCCCAGGGAAGACGTTTACCTAGTGGCAGGAGCTGAGACGGGTTAGTGGTCGCGTTAGCCGCCATGGCCACGCCGGAAGTGGCATGAGGACACCCGCGCAGACTTTAAAAGAGCGCGCTTCCGCCCTTCTCCACAGCCAGCTCAGACGAGACTAATCGGAGGCCGATTCTGCGATAGAGAGGTAACTAATGGATCGCAGAGAGAGTCGGTAGAATGAATAGTTAGGACCTCTAATGGTGCCACCTATGGGACACACCCCTATGGTGCCCCTGAAATTTTGTTGAACTTCTGAGATTGTTTGCCTCCGGAAGACCACAACATATAAGATCTCTGAGTCAGATACTTTTCCCCCCAAGAAGGTTGCATCTCAACCTGGCATCTTTCTTCAGAGCAATAAAATCAATTCATATGTCTCACTATCAACTGGTTATGCGTTTTCCTCAACAACTACTCATTTTCTTAAGGAATCTGGTACTTTTAAGGCTAGAGAACTGAAAACCCCATAAGCAGCATTATTTTAAAAAATATTCCATACCAGATATTCACAAGTTTGGGCTTTTTTTTTTCTTTTAATTTTTACTACTTATTTAATTTCTTCTTGTCGTTTCTAGGAGTCGAATTTATTACAGGCTTTTTCTTTTCTTTTCTTTTCTTTTTTTTTTTTTTTTTTTTTTTTTTTTTTTTTTTTTTGTTTGTTTTTTGCTTTTTTTCAAGACAAGGTTTCTCTGTCTAGCCTTGGCTGTCCTAGACTAGCTTTGTAGACCAGGGTAGGCTCGAACTCACAGCAATCCCCCTGCCTTTCCCTCCCGAGTGCTGGGATTAAAGGAGTGGGCCACTACGCCCAGCTTTATTACAAGCTTTTAATGTCATGATCAGTTATTGATTTACAGGCAGCCGCAAGATATCATCACTCAATTTCAACCATATGTTGACATTATCACGTTTGGAAACCACGCTGTCACACTTCTGTTTTGGAAAAGGTTAAAAACTGCTGTGTGGCGTGTCCAGCAATCCCTGTGCTTGAGAGACAGAAAGAGGCCTCTAAGATGGACATCTTAGACCCTAACACAAAATAAGAAATAAACACAAGAGGGCTGGCATGTACTTCGCAGTAGAGTGCTTTCCTAGCATTCATGAGGCCCTGAGTTTGGGCACTAGTTGTTGAGGTTTTGATTTTTTTCTTTTGGGGTTTTTTTGACAGATAAATTATTTGCCTTTGTCTGACTCAAACAGTCTAAATATAGTATTTGCTAAGTACCTGTCATTCCTTCACTGAACAAACATATCCATCAAATACTGTTCCACTAGCACCTTGCTGGGTATTTAAAACAATGTACAGAAAAGTCTTCTACCATGTGAGTGGGTAGAAGGACAAATAATAAATTTTATGTACATAGAACTATGGGATTTAATTTATAAATCAATGCCTCCAAGTATCCTGGAAAATTCAATTCAATTCTCAATTTCAAGCCAGTAGTGGCTTTTCTCCCGCCACCAACACCCTATTCCATAAGTATTGTGCATCTACTAGGTGCCAAGGCAAAAGGAGAGAAAGAGCAAAAGTAGCTCTAGAGGAATTTTAATTCAGAACATGGCTGCTCTGGCAAGAGATCTCATCCAAAGACCTTCTAGGTCTATGTGATCCAGCTGGGACACCAACATGTCTTTAATCCAGGAGACAGAAGCAAGCACATCTGAGTTCAAGTCCAGTCTGGTATAGAGCGAGTTTAAGGTAAAGAGAAGCTGAGATCCAGGCATGGTGGTACATGCCTTTAATACCTAAACAATGAAGGTATAGTTAGCTTTTAGAGGGGAACACCAATGTTTGGAAGTGATGTTTAACTAGGTGGCAGAAAAGGTGATGAATCAGAGGACGATTTGGCAGAGTAGGATGCACCCAACTCTCACAAGCAGAGAGAAGAAAGGAAAGCTACTTAAGGGGCAACATGGAGAAATAGAGACAGGGGAGGCATTTTTACCCAGGCAAAAATACGTTGCTGAGAAAAAACATCCAGAGAGAGCTAGATTCAAGTGAAGACTGAATGAGCCAGAGAATGAGGAGCCAGAAGGTTATAAAAGATGCCTAGAGTTTGGTTTGAGGCTGAGCAGAGCAGTTCCGGGGGCCGAGGGAGAAGCCAGATTGAATAAGTCAGCTGGGGGAGAAGCATGAGCCAGAACAACTGGGTTGAGCCAGCCAGCACAGCACTCAAAAAGACAAGAAAGGGTGAGCCTACTAAGCAGTAACATTCTAGGCCTAAGTTAAATTGTATGGAGGCTAGAAGCTTCCAAGACTAGGCCTGGGTTAGCAGAGGTGGTAAGCATCCTGGACAACAGTTCAAACAGGTAAATAAAAGTTTCTTTTACAAGTAGCATTCCAAGTAAAGGAAATATTGTGTGCAGTTAGCATGTGTCACTTCCAATGTTCTCTTGTGATCTCGTCTTTAAACCATACACATTTCTCCTACATTTAGCATAAAATACTTGTCTTTTCAAGCACATTTTCTTAATAACCCCAGTTGACTGATTTTTTTTTTAATTTAGCTTTATGATTTTCCTCAATGTCCTGGTAAAGCTGTTGCTCATTTTCAAGACCCTGCTCAGAGATGATCAACTCTCCTGACTTTTGCAGTCTTGTTGGAGTCTATCACTGGCTGGCAGCCCTGTTAATAGGTGTCAAAGTTATTTGGGCATATTTTTATATAATTATTCAACAAAGCTCCCTCCCTTTAAAAGACTGAGTTCCTCAAGACTAAGAACATTGGTACATAGTGTAGTGATTAAATCCATTGGTTCTGAACTCAGTGACTTTTTCTTTTGTTTTGTTTTGGTTTTGATTTTGGTTTTTCTAGACAGGGTTTCTGTGTGTAGCCCTGGCTGCCCTGGACTCACAAAGAGCCACCTGACTCTACCTCCCTGAGTGCTGGGATTACAGGCGTGCTCTACTTTGCCCAGCTGAATTCAGTGACTTTTATTCAAATTCAACCTTAACAACTCTTAAAAGCTTTAAAAATGCTTTTAAAATTTCATTTATTTGTGTACACCATATGAGTGGACACATGCCTTTGTGGTGTGTGTGTGTGTGTACATGTATGTGTGTGTGTGCATGTGCATGTACACAAATGTGTGTAATAGAAGACAATTTAAGGGAATATGTTTTTTCCTTCTAGCATGTGAGTTCTGGTGCTCAACTTCAGGTCAACAAATTTGGCAGGATGCACATGAGCCATCTCACTAGCCCCACCACAATTTCTGCTAACTATTTGACTCATTGGTACATTATTTAAGCTTTTTAAATCTCAATTTATCTATTAAAACAGTGGCAAATACAATATTATCTTTAATTAATTATGTATATGGGTGTTTTATTTACATATACTTATGTCTTTGTCATTTCTGTGATGAGGCAACATGACTAAGGCAACAATTAAAGAAAATTTACACTCAGGAGACAGAGGCAGGAGGATCTCTGTGAGTTTGAGGCCAGCCTATTTTACAAAGTGAGTTCCAGGATAGCACCCCTCCCCCCCCAAAAAAGGATGGAAACATTTAATTGGGAATTTGCTTAAAGTTTCAGAGGCTTAGTTCATTATTATCATTTTTGTGGAAGAACATGGCAGCGTGTATGGCACTGGAGCATCAGGTGAGAGCTCCATCCCAGTAGCACACTTCCTCGAAGGCCACACCTTCTAATCCTTTCAAACAGTTCCACTCCCTGGTAACTAAACATTCAGACATATGAACCTATGAAGTCCATTCTTAGTCAAAGCACCCTACTGTCTGTATACTTCATGAGTGCCTGGGTGTCCAAGGAGGCCAGGGAGGACATCAGATCCCCTGGGACTTATGTTAGACAGTTATGACTCCCATATGGATGCTGGGAATCAAATCCAGGTCTTCTGGAAGGGGAGTCAATACTCTTAGCCATGCAAATCTCTCTCTCTCTCTCTCTCTCTCTCTCTCTCTCTCTCTCTCTCTCTCTCTCTCTCATGCACTTAAAAGATTATTTTAATGATTAAATGAAATAACTTTTGAAAATTGGTTAGGAAAAAATCTAGTACATAGCAAACTGTATTATATTTGATATATTATTACTCATTGATCTTTGTTTCTTAATACAGGTAATATTATTAATTGCTTGCAACTTTGTTATGGGGGGAGCAGCTAGTGAGACGGCTCAATGGATGCATGGTGCCAAGCTGGATAACCTGGGTTCAACCTCCGGAATTCGCCAGGTAGAAGTAAACCCACTCTCAAAAACTGTCCTCCTACTCCAACCTATGCACTCCTGCAGGCAAAATAAATGTAAAAGAAAAGCTATTTTATAACCGTAAAGCACGTGAAAGCAACAATTTGTCTGGTTTAGTGCACTAAAACAATACCACATTCCCAGGTGTACTATAGGTTCTAATCAATGCTCTTTAAATTTATTCTACCTCACTTTTGCCCATTGGCACACTCCTTAATCTTTGTAAGGTTCTAAATACAGAGTAAGGCCAAACTCATTTATGAAGTCCCTTTCTTTTCTGGCTTTTCTTTTCTATCTTTATTCCTGTTTTATTCTCATGATCAGAAAAAGACCAATGCATTCAATGCCTTAAGCCTCCCATGATGTGATTGAAATGAGAACTAGCAATTATCTCCTCACAGTGCTGAGGATACGTGCATACGGGGACACTCCTCTACCAGTGACCCACTAACATTTTGTTGCTGCTGCTTGTTTTTGCTTTTGTTTTGAGACAGGCTCTCTTTAAGCTACCTGGGCTGGCCTTGAACTCACTCCGTAGCCCAGACAGTCTTTGAACTTTCTCCTCTCCTGCTGCAGTCTCCCAATTAACTGGACTTAAAGGCCTGCACCACTGGGCTTGCTTGGCAACGGTAGCAATTTTTCATGCCGCAAAAAGGAATAAAATATTTTTATATGCTGAGAAGCAAGCTCGTAGCATTTGCAAGGTAGAACGAGCAAGATTGCTGGGTGGGAGCAGTTTTACTACACAATCTTCTTTCCTGAGGCAAGAAGCAGCCAGCCAATTTCAGTCAGCTTCAGAGATTTGGAAAGTATGCCAGAACTCCTTGTCTCAAGTGCATCCTCACTTTGGTGCTTCCTTACAGAGCAGGAATAAATGGTATTTATGAATCATCATTATCAAGTGTGTGCATCTAGAAAAAGCATCTCAAGATGTTATATATTCAGAAAGGTATTTTGAATTTCCTTTGAATTTAAATGTCATTATATAAACATAAGCAAAATTTCCTTTCAAAACCAAGTATAGAAATTACTTGGTTATCTCAGTCCTCTACCAGTAATCCCACTGAGTTGTGCACTCCTAACATTTTGTTGTTGTTATATTTTTGTTTTTTTTTAATTTTGTTTTTACTTTTTTTTGTTTGATTTTTTTATTTCTTCTCAGACTTGGGATTTCCTCCCCAAAACTTTTGAAAACATGAGACATTTTCAGTGAGGCATTTGTCCTTGTGAATAATATCCTGTTAAGGAATTTATTCTGTAGAAATGCAATTCACTTGAAAATTAATGCAGAGTCTGGAAAAATGGCTTAATTGGTAAAGTGTCTATCACCCAAGTGGGAAGACCTGAGTCATTACCTAGCACCTACATAAAAATAGCTGAGAGTAAGGACTCATGTCTGTAGTCCCAGTGCTGGGGAGGCAGACACAGGAGGAACCCTAAGACTTGCTGGTCCTCTTAGTCCAGCCAAATTGCTGAGCTCCAGGTTTAGTGAAAGACCCTGTGGATAATAAAGTGGGGAAGCAATTGAAAAAAGATATCTAATATTGACCTATGGCTTCCAGACACATGTGCACATACACATGAACATGTACATATCCACACAAAAATTAATATATAGTGGAGGTGCTATTAAATCACCAATTTGAAGACCATGATGTCTTCCATGTCTCTCTCTGCTTTGGTGTATTGTATCTTCTCAAACCCTGAGCTGTTCCTCCGTTAAGTCATTTCCTGTCAAGTATTTGGTCAAGTAGTAATTGAATACAGCATGACTTTAAATGATACATCTTTAAAACCTTTATAGTAGTTATAAATAGATGATTTAATCTCACATGATAACTCTAGGCATGCCTAGCTATGCCTCCTGAACAGTGATTTAAATATTGATGTTTACTGGAGACAAAGATCTACCCACACATTTCAACTAAAGGTGTGAAGTTAGACTTAATTTTAGCTCTGCCAACTGTGGAAAATATTAACACAAGTTACATTTTTTTTTAAAAAAGTAAGAGTCAACTAGTTAACATAAAAGGGTAACATGAGAAAGTGTTAATGTACTCTGTATACTGGAAACAGTATAGTTTTCATGAAGCTATGAGCACTGCCAAGAATTTTGTAATATAAAAAAGATACGAGTAGTAACATATTTAAAATGTTGAGTAATTTTAGAAGCATTTAAACAATTTATTGCTTTTAAATTAGAGTAGTACACACACACACACACACACACACACACACAATCACAGCATTGGAATAATCCTTTCACAGGTACAATGTATATCTTTATTGTTAATGATATTATGGCTCAAGGCTTAAATTCCTTCCAAACGCTTATATATAATCTGTGTATTTATTTTTTTTTTTTGGGGGTATGAGAAGGATCCCCCTGTTCACCTAGACTGACCTTAAACTCTGCTTTGTGAGAAATTTGTCTTTTCTTCCCAACAGTTTTAATAACCGTGTGCTTTCTTTGGCTCCTGTCCCTGCCCCATGTCCTTCATTAGATGAGTTCAGCCAGGTGTACTCAGTTTAAACACTGCCTGCTGTGCACTCTCCCGTCGTTCTCCGTTTCCAGCCACATTCTAAATTAATCTGATCAGGAGTAAACTGTGAGATTGGGATAGAAAAGTCCCCGCCCCCCCCCCTCCCCCGCCCTATCACCACCACCTGGTCATCCTGAACAGGTGTGCTTTCTCCTATGATTTTTGGACTATGGCCCTTCTGAAGTGATTGTTTTTATTTATTGTTGTTGTTTTTCGAGACAGGGTTTCTCTGTGTATCCCTGACTGTCCCGGAACTTGCTCTGTAGGCCAGGCTAGTCTCGAACTCAGAAATCTGCCTGCCTCTGCCTCTGCCTCTGGAGTGCTTGGGATTAAAGGCATTCAAAACCATGCCTGGCCTGACTTGAAGTTAAAAGCTTTGCTGGGTCACTATACTTGGAGTAGAGACCTTTTACAGTGTGAGCTCAGTTCTAACCAGTATGTAGCCCGGGTAGGCTTGAATCTTGCGATCCTCCTACCTCAAGTCCTTCAAATTCTGGCATTATACACATGCGGCCGGCTACTATATGGGACTGTATATGAAAAATTAAATGGAAAAAAAAATCTAGAGCAAAACCAAAGAAAAATTACGCAATTTAATTTAGACGTTGAATACAGAAGATAGCTAACGTCATTAATAGGGCGCCTTGTTAAACATTTGAAACACAGATTTTAGAAGGAAGTGATTTGACAAAGAACACAGGGAGAAAGGAGCATGTGTAACTTTTAGGCACAGAGGCTCCCTGGCCTCTTCTCTACCACTGCAGAGAGTCCCTGTGGTCTGCAGCTATCCTATCCTGCCCCGCCCCGCCCTGCCTGCCCCGGTCCCGCCCCGCTGGTCCTGTAGACCCCGCCTTCGTCCAGGGGCCTATTCCGGTAGTCCTACTCCTTGGTAGGCCACGCCCACTGCCGTACAGCCCCGCCCCGCCCCGCCTTCTTTCCCTTTAGTTCCGCCTCCTGGCCTGACCCCGCCTATGCCGCCTCGGGTCCCGCCTCGTACGGGTGCCTCCGGGTGCCTCCGGGTCCCGCCCCGCCCTGCCCGAGGCAGCAGTAGCGTCAGGTGACAGCCCGGAAGCTGCGGAAGCGGATGAAACAGACTGGTGGAGGCCCCGTGGGGGCTTCGCGGAGGTGAGGGAACTGGTCGGCGGCCCCGAGCCCGTGGCGCAGCACTCATGCGGCGCTCGGGTTGACATCTGAAGGGCGCCGCTCTGGGTCCTGCGGCCCGGCCTCGGCGTTTGGAGTCGCGGTGCGGGCCCTGCGGTGGAAGCCCATGGAGAAGGCTGGGCGTGAAGGGGACGGCGCCCCCTGTGGGCCTGTGCTGCACATCGTGGTGGTCGGCTTTCACCATAAGAAGGGCTGCCAGGTGAGGACCGGCCTTCCGCGCCTACCCGGTGCCCCGCGGCCTCCCGTGCGGCGTGCCCCTGAGAATTGCATGACGAGCAACGGGGTTTCGAGTTTAAAGCGTGACGGTCGCGCCTTCTGTTCCCATGTCAGTCTCCGCTGGGTGTCTGCCTATAAAGGAAATCTTAAGGAAAAACTCGGCGTTTGAACGCCAGGATGTGGTGAGCTGTGGGTTTCCACGCGAGCGTTCAAGTAGGCTGACGCACTCGTAGGCGCCGCTCGGGAGAATCAGCTTCCTTTGTTTATCTCTTGCAAGCCTTAGCGTCTGTAGTTTAGGGTTGGCGATCGGCCCCGCCCCCCTTCTCTTTCTGCTATTTAAGATTTGATCCTGTCCAGAGCTATTCTTTTGGTTAGGCTGACCCTCCAAATCAGTTGTAATAAAGAAAAATGTAATTTGCCAAGCAGATAGTGCAAATGGAACCAGCTTCTTAGTTGGCTCTTCAACCCACAGTCTGAAAGGAGCGTTTGCTTTGTGCTGAAGGCAGAAGAGCAAAATAGAACAGGGTTGTTCACTCTGAACAAACACTGGAAGGCAATGATGTCATAATGTGCTAATGGATGTATATTGAATACTTAAGGTGTTGAAAAAACCGTGACTACTAATTGATAAGGAAGCAGTTTTTTTTCCTTTCACAGAGAATATAACATTAGAAGACTTATTGACAGAAGTTCAGTTCGTTAGAAAATAACAAAAGTAATGAAGACAATGAAGAGGGTGTGTGTGTGTGTGTGTGTGTGTGTGTGTGTGTAGACTGTTACTTCAAGCCAAATGTGTTGGTACATTGCACATCCCAGCAAAGGGGAGGCCTAGGCAAGAGGATTATCTTAAGTTGGACGGGTTTTTAGACCCTGTCTCAAAAAAGAGACTTTAAGATACTATATTCCTTGATATTATATTCCCTTATCTCTGATTAGAATAACACTAAAGAGAAAGTAGCATTATTGTATGTGATACTAAGTTGGGGTTTTTGTTTTGTTTTGTTTTTTGTTTTTAGTATTTCACCACTGTAGCTTTTGAACTAACTACTTGCTTTATAAGATTAAGAGTAAAACCACAAGATGACAAAAATCTTACTGAAAAAAAGAAAGATTGCTGCGATCATACTAAAAAACATCGCTGGAATCAGTCAGCAGTAGTAACCGTGCTTCCTGTGCTGTGTGCTCATGTGTGTGTGGTACTAGAGTCATTCTGGGTAAAGACCGATGTGATACACTGAATGGAACTCTGGAAAAGAAAATGTCAGTATTGATAGGAGATAGAATCTCCTAATTCTTGCTATCATTTGAAACTCAACATTCTTTATGTTTTCTGCCTTTTACTGGTTTTACCGATGCGATATATCTGTACAGCAAGCAGGATGTAGCGCTGCATAAAGATTAGAGAACAGTGAACTCATTATAAAAGCAACGAGGTAAGAGCACCCTGCGTGCTCCGTCAGTTCTTTGTTTTGGCTTTTGGTTTCAGCACACAGGTAAAAGTGACTGCTTTTGTAAACTAAGTTCTGTGAGAAGTCAGGAGGCCTGTGTAACATTACTCCAGGACCAGCAAATCCACATAGCTTCCTAACTTGTCCTCCTTAGCTTTTTTTGCCAGGCAATATATAATTGCAATGGAATAAAAAGATCCTGGTTGAGGGTGTGGTGGGAACACAGTGCTAAGAACCTAACCCTGGACAGGAGGAATGTAGCTCAGTGGTAGACCGCTTGCCTAGTGGCACAGCGCCCTGAGTTCAGGGTGGGCCTCTCAGTTCAAGGCCAGGCTGATCCACAGAACAACCAGGGCTACAAAATAGAGAGACACTATCTTAAAACAAGAATAAAGATTTATTTGCTGCCATGCCCTGCTTTCTTTTTTTTTTTTTTTTTGTCATGAATGAATACTTAATTACATAATTTCTTTACCTCTTCCAATTCCTCTTGTGTCCCTTCCTCTCATCATTTCATCTTTGTTATTGCTACACACATGCAAGCATGTGTGCATGGGAGTCATTGTATACACACACACACACACACACACACACACACACACACACACAAATGTAATCTGCTGAGTCTGTTTAGTGTTCCTGGTATGTAAATGTTTAGAGTTGACCAGTTGGAATGGATAACCATAGGGACTTGTTCCTGCAGTAGATTGAGTCTCCATCTCTCAGCTCTATTTCCTGTAGTTCTTCATCTTGGGATGGGGGCTTGTGAGATTTCTTCCCATCTGCTTGGCCATATCTACTGTTCATGTATGCAGCTTACCTGTTTTATGCAGAAGATACTGTCTCACACGTGTCCTTGTCGTCTAACTCTTAGAATCTTTCCACCCCCTCTTCTACCAATGTTCCCTGAGCTTTAGGTGTAGGAATTGTGTTGTAGATATATCAGCTGAGGTTGGGTATGTTATGGTCAATTTTTGATCAGTTGTGGATTTCTTTAAAAAAAAAAAAAAAAGCTTCTTGGAGGAGAGCAATACTTAGCAGGCTGGGCCAACTTACAAATAAGATTGCCAAAATCCTTTGATAAATAATCAAGTATGTATCAGTCAAGTTCTTTGATTTTGTTCGTAGTTTTCAATTTTTAAACATTCAATAGAAAACAGTTATTTTCCAAACCTTAATTTGTGTGTGTGTGTGTGTGTGTGTGTGTGTGTGTGTGTGTGTGTGTGAGATGTGTGTGTGTGATGTGTGTGGAATGGGGGCATCGCCCATGTGTGGAAGTCACAAGACAGTTTTGTGGTGTCAATTCTCTCCTTCAACATTTACGTGAATTTATGTCTTCCTGCTTAAATTGTCAGGCTGCAGGCAGCTTTACCCACTAGGCCATCTCACCACCGTAAATTTTTGCTTTTGGCCTCTTTTCTGATAGAGCTCCTCGTCTGTTTATGTAGCTGGCAACTTCAGTTCTTGAGTAAACTTTTTACCAAACTGTGTTTCTTTTCATTATTCTTTGACAGTATCATACAAGTATGTAATGTCTGTATGTCATTTTCATCCCCTATTTGTCTCCTCTACTCCTGCTGAACCCTTTCTTCTCAACAACTCTTCCTTCTATCTTTATGTTTGTTTGTTTATTTGTTTTTGGGTATGACCAACTGCACAAGCGTGGTTGGGGAAGTTATTTGCTGGAACGTGGGCAGCTTAATGGCTACAGGCTTTCTCTGTGTAGCCGTATCTGTGTGTCCTGGAACTCACTCTGTACACCAGGCTGGCCTCGAACTCAGAGATCCACACTATATTTCTTCCCCCTCCCCCAAGATTTATTTGTTTGTTTGTTTTGTGGGTGTGTGTGTATATCTGAGTGTATATGTGTTAACCATACATTTGCAGGTGCCTGTGGGATCCAGAAGAGAGTTAGCTTTCCTGGAGTGGGAGTTACAGAGCTGTGAGCTGCTTGATGCTGGAAATGGAACCTGAGCTGTTTGTAAGAGCAGCAAGTGCTCTAAGCAGCCATCTCTCTAGCCCCACTCTACTTTTCCGGGAGAAGAAAAGCAGAATTGAAAGACAGTTGGAAGTTTGCCAGGGAAGTTGGAGTTTCTTCTTATGGGCTTTTAGACTGCTAATAAAACAAATTAGAAATTGACTCAAAAGTAAGTTTAAAGAACATTTGGAGCACAGCCAGGGCTACACAGAGAAACCCTATCTTGAGAAACCAAAACAAACAACAACAAAACCAAAAAGCCCAGCATCAATAAACTATAAGTTTTGGCAGGTGTCAGGGAATGGAGATGGAGAAGAAGCAGAGAGAAAGTTATCCCTTGTATTTTAACTAAATTCAATTTTATTTTGTATATGCATGGAAGTTTTGCTTTCCTTTTGCAATCAAGAGTCACAGGCAACTAATGGGTGCTTAGAGAGGGAGAGTCTGTGTTCTCCGGGAACAAGCCCTGATACTCTTCCAAGTACTCAGTCCTGAGCACATATATATCAGCAACACATATAAATAGATTGGTCATATTTATATGTATGTGAGCATGTGTGTGTTAATAATAAAGACAAAGCCTGTGTAGGCTTTGAACTTTTTCAAACCTACTTTATTTAGGGTTCTTTAATGCTTATAACTCCCTTCCAACCCACCTAACTTAGATATGAGAGAAAAGAAGTCAGTGGTAACAGAAGTAGACTCAGTTCCTTGGAGCCATTCCACTCTTACACACACACACACACACACACACACACACACACACACACACACACACACACACACACACCCCTCCCCCCCCCCCTTCCCAGAGTACGTTTATCAATTAGTAAACACCATGCCCCCACAAGAGGCAGTTCCTCATCTTCTGGACAAACATCACCTGTTCTCTCACAAGTCTGTTTCACACCCCACACTTGGGATCAAACAGAAAACATACTTACATCAACTACAACCCTGAGAGGGAAGGACATGGGAGGAACTAGAGTGGAGAGAAAAGATTAAAATTATGTGATTATAGTACACATGCATGACTTTGTTTGTTTGTTTGTTTGTTTGTTTTGGTTTTTAAGAGCTGGGCATGGTGGCACAAGACTTTAATTCCAGCACTTGGGAGGCACAGGCAGGTGGATCTTGAGATAAAGGCCAGTCTGTTCTACATAGTGAGTTCCAGGCCAGCTAAGACTACATAGTAAGACCTTGTCTCAAAGATGAATAAATAATAGTTTTAATAAATGGCAATCTGACAATTAGAGTTTATATACTGGAACAAATAAAAGTCTGGGATTTATAACCTGCGAATTTACTATAGAAATACATACATAAATTATTTCATGTCCAATAGTCTTAATTTCAAGCAACTTTCTTAAAAGAAACAACTTGGAAATAGTTCTGGAGATGTAAACCCAGGTCATTAGGTTTGAGGCCTTTGATCCTCTGAGTCATTTTATAGGTCCTGAAAGTCCTCCCTTTAGAACTAAAGTCCAAGAAACCAGGATGGTTCAGCTCTGGCAGTCAGCAAACAGCTATAAATGGGAGGGGAGGAGACTGCATAGAAAGTGAAAAGGCCCAGAGAGTCTGAGCAGGTGTGCTTATGCTTAGGGTTTTATACTACATCCAAGGAGGAAATAGAAAGGTAGAAAAGGAAAAGTTACGCTGATCGGGTTAGAACTCAGAAAAGCTGGCAGACTTACTAGTGCTGCTTGATGGAAGGGCTGTAAGCTGCTTTGCAGTGGGGCTTCTGGGAGATGAGTACATGATCTCATTAAGGGGATCATTTTTCCCATCTCCATAGCATGCCTTCAGGTGAACCAGGTGTTCTAAGGAACCGTCTTCTGGCCAGGTGATTGACAGACCAGGCACACAAGTGGAGGTTAGAAGACCGCTTGGGGAGTCAGGTCTCTCCTTCCACTACATGGACTTCAGGTTCTGGATTAATTCTTAAGAGAGAATAGTATATAATGTTCTAATCTTTGGAGCATATCAGAGTGCCATGTCTCCACCTAGGACCAGAGGCATAATTTAGATTCCATTATTTTGACCCAGAGAAAGTAGCTTTCCCTTAATGGGCCTCAACATAGCCTTCACCTTTTCATTTATTATTTTAAACCCTAAGGCATGGCAGTTGTGATGTTTCCTGTTAGGTAGCTAGATAGGAATTAACAGGCTTGGAGGCCACTGAGGATGGATCCCTCCCTTGTGCTCAGCTTTGAGCCCCACCTCCTGTTTCTTTTGTGACCACTAGAAAAAGGCACCTCCATGGTGTACTTATGTACATGCAGGCAAAACACCTGTACACATAAAATAAGAAGGAAAAATTATTCCTTGTGATTTAGAGCATCACTATTGTCTCCACTGTTTAAAAGTCAGCCAGTGTTGCCTTCTTTCCTGCCAACACCACTTCATTATAAATTTGTAAAATAATTGGAATCAGGGTAGATCTGCCCACACTAATTGGTTATTTAAAGAGAGATACGTGAAAGTTTCTTGGCTTAGCTTTATCCTTTAAGGGGATATTAATATCTCCTTCACACTCGGATGTGTTAATGCCTTACCCTATTTTTTGATCCCTAAATTTCACTTAGATTTTGATCCATGAACTTCTAATACTTACTAGTAGATCATAATCAGTGTTTTGTTTTTTTAATCTTTGGAAGCTTACTGTGTATGTTTGATCTCAGATTCTTACCTGTTCTTGAGACTCATTATTAACTACCTTGAGTTTACATCAGACCCTATAGTTGAAGGGCTTGATTCCATAAGACTTATTACCTAGATGTCCCTCAACTGAAGAATGGATAAAGGAAATGTGGTATATTTACACAGTGGAATACTACTCAGCTATTAAAAAAAAAGAAGTCTTGAAATTTTTGGGAAATGGATGGAACTAGAAAAAAAAGAATTATCCTGAGTGAGGTAACCAAGATCCAAAAAGACATGCATGTTATGTACTCACTTATAAGTGGATATTAGCTGTAAAGTACAGGATAATCATACCACGGTCCACAGATCCAAAGAAGCTAAGTTATAAAGAAGCTGAAGGGAGGATGCTAAATTTCACTCAGAAAGGAAAAATAAAATAGGCATTGGAGGTGGGGGAGGAGAAGGGATGGGGAGGGGTCAGGGGTACAGATTAGAGTAAGGAGGCAGGGCACTGGGTGAGAGAATGCAAATTGGAGGTGGGGGCATCTCTAGGGTTTGCTAGAAACATGAGATAGGGGAGGTCCCAGGAAGTCTGTGGGGGTCACCCTAGTTGACACTTCTTCCTAGTACCAGGGACTATGGAGCCTGAAGTGGCCACTTCTTGTATCCAGGCAGGACTTCCAGTAGAAGGATAAAGACATCAATCCACTACAGAACCTTTGACCCAAAATATATCCTGCCTATAAGATGTGCAGGGACAAAGATGGAGCAGCAATTGAGGGAATAGCCAACCAAACACTGGCCCTACTTGAGATGTATCCCATGAAAGAGAACCAGTCCTTGATACTATTAATGTTACTCTGCTATGCTTATAGATAGCAGCCTAGCACAACTCCTCTGGGAGGCTTTACCCAGCACCTGATGGAAACAGATGCAGAGACCCACAGCCAAACATTAGACAGAGCTCAGGGAGTCCTGTGGAAGAGTTGGGCGAATGATTGAGGAAGCCGGAGGGGTCAAGGGCTCCACAAGAAAACCTACAGAGTCAACTAACCTGGGCCCATAGGATCTTATAAAAACTGGACCACCAACCAAAGATCATATGCACAAATGTAGCACCTTGGTCTTCATGCAAATCCCCCAACAACTGGAGGGGTGGCCCTATTTGACTCAGATGCCTCCCTTTGGAACTGGGCTGCCTTGTCTGGCTTCAGTGGGAAAGGATGCACCTAGTTCTGTAGGGACTTAATGTTCCACAGTGGGTTGGAACCCATGGGGGACCTCCCCCTTTTCTGAGGAGTATGAGAGCGGAGGCTCAGGAGAGGGGTGTGCAGGGGCGGGGACTGGAAGGAGAGAAGGGAGGCTCAATCAGGATGTAAAGTGAACAAATAATATTTAAAAAACAAAAACATAACACTTATTAGAAATGTCAGTTACAGGGGCCAAGGTTCCAGGCCGCCTGAACTTCTGTTCAACTTTCCCAACAACCCTCCACTGTAGGATAGCTAGGTGAAGAGAGTGGTACATAAAGCAGAATATGACAAATAGACAGGGAACATTCATCCCTCCCTGCATCTTCAGGTACTTAGCAACTTAGGAGCTCTCCTAACCCCACTGATAAGGGATTTAAAGGTGTCATTACATAGGCGCGATTGATTAACGCGTTGGCCGTCAAGGCATGGTCTTTCTGGTAACCAGCCCTTATCCTAAATATAGCTTTAAAATAAGCTTGGATGTGTTAAGACCTATTGCAGATAAGTTATGACTCAGAAGTTCCAAGGGTTTTAGTATCTTTGTAGGAACCAGTAGTATTTTTATTTGATAACAATAGCTCATTTATCTGCTGAGTGTTTCTTCACCACTTTTCACTCCTTTGAATGCTTATTATATATAAAACACACATATATATCATATAGCATACACAAATAGTGATTAGTCTTAAACACTGTACTGTTTTTATATACTTTTACCCTTTTAATTCTTCTAGGGATACAGCAAAGAAAGTTCCTGTTTGTGGTGAGGAAACACATCCCAGAGATTGAGAACACTCTTGGCATTCCATAATGTGTAGCTTTGCTCTAGGAGTAGAACCTGAGCTCAGTCAGGCACTCTTGTTTTCTCAGCTGGTGTGATGGATGGGTCCGCTGCCCAGTGTGGTGAGAAGTTCAATCAACTCCAGGAAGTTCAATCAGCTCCAGGAAAGGCCCCCTGGTACACCGTCCAGGAATTTGGATTTTCACCTTCTTAAATTTGCCCTAGATGTTTCACCTCATGTAAAGTTAAGGTTCTGCTAATTGTAGCTGCATAGATAATGCTTAAAACCACCTCACCTATCAGATCCATAGCTTATGGCTTCCCCATCTGTTTCAGGAGTTCTATTCTAAACATAAAATAATAAGAGGATTGACTAAACAAACAAATAGTACCGTGTAGCTATTAACATTGTGTGTGTCCATGTAGAAAGGAGGTAAACTGTTTTGAAATTAATTAGCAAATTCAACTAATTTTCAAGTACAGATATCCATTGATAATAACTGTACCACCAGGAAACAAGAATTCTAAAACTGCCAACATAAAGCAGACAGGTTTCAATTTATGAAAGAGTTGTGTTTCCAAAATTATTTATAGCTATTTAAAGTGTGAACCACCTAACTGGAGGTCTGTGTGTAAAAAAATGCAACTGGACCCATATTTGTCACCTTGCACAAAACTCAAATCCAAGTAGATTAAAGACCTCAACATAAAACCAGAGACACTAAGTCACTTAGAAGAAAAAGTGGGAAAGAGCCTGGAACATATTGGCACAGGAAACAACTTCCTGAACAGAACACCAATGGCCCAGGCCTTAATGTCAACAATTAATAAATGGGACCTCATGAGGCTGAGAAGCTTCTGTAAGGCAGGAGACACTGTCAGTAGAACAAAGCGACACCCTACAGACTGGGAAAAGATCTTCACCAACCCTTCATCTGACAAGGGTCTAATATCCAAAATATATAAAGAACTCAAGAAATTAAACACCACAAAACCAAATAACCCAATTGAGAAATGGGGCTTGGAACTAAACAGAGAATTCTCAACAGAGGAATATCAAATGGCTGAGAAACACTTAAAGAAATGCTCAACCTCCTTAGTCATCAGGGAAATGCAAATCAAAACAACTCTGAGATTCCATCTTACACCCATCAGAATGGCTAAGATCAAAAATTCAAGTGACACCACATGCTGGTGAGGATGTGGGGAGAGAGGAACACTCCTTCATTGCTGGTGGGAATGCAAACTAGTACAGCCACTTTGGAAATCTATCTGGTGCTATCTCAGAAAAATGGGAATAGGGCTTCCTCAAGACCCAGCTATTCCACTCCTTGGAATATACCCAGAAGATGCTCCAGCACACAACAAGAAAATTTGCTCAACCATGTTCATAGCAGCCTTATTCATAATAGCCAGAACATGGAAACAGCCTAAGTGTCCCTCAGTAGAAGAATGGATAAAGAAACTGTAGTACATTTACACTATGGAATACTACTCAGCTATTAAAAACAAAGAATTCCCAAAATTTGTGGATAAATGGATTGAGCTAGAAATGATCATAATGAGTGAGTTAACCCAGAAGCAGAAAGACTCAAATGGTATATACTCACTTATATCTGCATACTAGCCCAAGGGGCATGTCCCACAAAAGCCTTCACTTACCAGGAAACTGGGACAGAGGGGAGGACATCCTATTGGGACTCTAGATGAGAGAAGCATGGGAGAATAGCAAAGTAGAAGGATCCAGAGGGTCCTAGAAACCTACAAGTAGAACATTATGATAGGCAGATTTGGGCCCAGGGGTCCCACTCAAACTAAGGCACCAGCCAAGGACAATACAGGTGGTAAACTTTAAACCCCTACCCAGATCTAGCCAACGGTCAGAACATTCTCCACAGTTGAGTGGAGAGTGGGATATGACTTTCTCACGTACTCTGGTGCCTCACATTTGACCATGTCCCCTGGAGGAGGAGACCTGGTGGCACTCAGAGGAAGGATAGCAGGTTACCGAGAAAAGACTTGATACCCTATGAGCATATACAGAGGGAGGGAATCCCCCTCAGGAACAGTCATAGGGGAGGGGAATAATGGGAAAATGGGAGGGAGGGAAGAATGGGAGGATACAAGGGATGGAATAACCCATTGAGATGTAACAAGAATAAATTAATAAAAAAAAAAAAGAAAAAAAAGTAAAAAAATAAAAATAAAATAAAGTGTGGACCACATTTTCCCATAAAAACTGTTACAAACACTGTGAACCCAAGTCATCCTAGCATAGCTTTAATTTCTCTTAACAGAATTCTTGAGAATATGTAGCGTCTAAGCTCTACTTAAACATGCTTATGAGTAGACATCTCTTTGAATTACAGTTAGACCCTTTAAAGCAGCTGTGGTTGTCTATAAACCTTCCCATCTTTCTCCACTTCTGTGCATGAGTTTGCTGATGGCATCCTTCGGGACTCAAGAGAATTACTGTTTGTCGGTATAAAATCCTTCCTTTGATGCCATTTGGCTAACATTCTTTTCCATTTTAGGTTGAATTCTCTTACCCACCACTGATTCCAGGAGATGGACATGACAGCCACACCTTACCTGAAGAATGGAAGTATTTGCCTTTCCTTGCCTTACCAGACGGGGCACATAACTATCAGGAAGGTATGCTGTCAACGAGTAGACCAATGACTAGGTGCAGTTTTGGAATTATTTTAACAACAGTCTTGAATGCTTGGTAAATGAAAGCCCTTGGACCTGCTGTGATTATTTCCAAGATGTCTGTGTGGTGTCTGGAGGTGAGGCCTGCGTAAGAGAAGCTTCAGGGAATGCTGGCCCTATTTCCATGATCAGTGACCCCTTGGCTCCCCTCCTGCCCTGACCTGTCAGGTATAGCCAGAGCAGGACAGCTGCCATGGGGGCATGCCTTCAATTATATCACGCTTGAGACTCTACTCAGCGGCAGAAGCCTGCGCCAACCACACATGGATTGGAACACTATAGTTTCAGACTTACAAGGTTGTCCTCTAGTCCTACAATGTCTGGATACAGTTGAGATTGTCTCTCTGACTCTGTAGCCATGGCTGTAGCCCTGTACTTGCGGAGGTGCCTGCTTACATGAGAGTGTTTGTGTCTTCAGAGAAGAGCTGGTGATATTTTCACTGAGTCTTCTCCCACCATATGAGAGTGCTTTGCCAGACTTAATGAAGGACTATTTTACTTTGATTAAACCAAATTAAACACAATTTGCTACTTGTTTTCCTAACTCATTATTTAATATTTCCCTTATAAAATAAATCAAATATCACCATGAAGCTTAAAATAGGTTTTATCACAGGATTTATAACCTCAGAAATTTGTTTCTTCCTAACTTTTTTTTATTATGAATGTTTTCAACCTGGTGAAAAAGTTAAATTAAGATTATATGGAATATTTTGCAAGTTTCTTTTATGTTCATGTGTATGTTCAGTTTTGACAACTTTTTGTTTTAAAGTCATTTGGAATTATAACAGACACTTGTCTTCTAAATAGTTAAGTACATGCACCCTCTAAGAATATAACCATTCCCCAGCATCTGGTTGTATTATCACAGCTAAAATATTTAACAGTTGTTCCATAATATCATCTCACATCCAGTCCATGTTCAAATTTCCCCAGTTTTTCCCAAAATTGTTTGAATCCACTCAATTCGCATGTTGCCATCAGTTTTTATGACCATACTTTCCTTTAACTGAAATAGTTCCTTATATATTTCTATAATTGTACAGTCTATTTGACCTGTTATCTTTGACATGCTTAGGTTCTGTGACAGACATGTGCTTTAAGGACTGGAAAAAGTCTGATGCTAGAAATAAGTGTCACATGGTTCCTGGATGTCATCATTTTTGTGTTAATGACTACATTAAGACTTCACATTTGATTGTTCAGTAATGAGTAGTTAGCATCACTATTTATATTTTTCTGTGTATCTCTTAGATACTGTGTTTTTTCACTTGCCACCCAGAAATGGAAATGGAGCCACAGTATATGGTATCTCTTGCTATCGACAAATTGAAGCCAAGGTATGGTATTTGGTGATGAGTAATATCAGGAAAAGCTCCTCAAACCCATTCTTAGGTGTTGGTCATTTGGGGAATCACAGTCTTCACCTCTCATGTGGTACATGTGTGCCTGGGAGGTGAAAAGAGCGTGTGGAGTTCCTTAGAACTAGAGTGATAGGTCAATGTGAGCCACCTGACATGGGTTCTGGAAATAGAACTGGGGTCCTCTGCTGAAGCATGTGCCTTCCTAACTGCTGAGCCATTGTTTCAGGTCCTAGTTTTTAGGTTTTTGAGGAACGTCCATACCGATTTCTATAAAGGCTCTAACAATCTGCACCTTTACTACCAGTTAGTAAAGATTCTTATTCTTCAACATAAGAATCAGCATTTGTTATGATTTGTTTGGTTTTTGTCATGCATTATTTTTATTAGCAAATTTAAATTTACATATGAGAACTAATGAAAGATAGAAGGCATAAACATCACAGTAAAAATTAAATTCAGTAGCAGTAGTTAAATGTATAGAAATGTACAAAGAATTTTACAGCATTTTCAGTAGCATTACTAGTGAAAATAGGAAATATATCCAGAGTTAAATTTATTGTTCATCAGTTCCTAACAACACATTTGTGGTGGCCTTCTTTGTCTCTCCTGACTAGTTTTAAAGTCTACTTTAACAGCTATGAATCTACCAACATTAGTTTTTTGAAGACTCCTATTTGTTTGGTAGATTGATTTCTATCCTTGTGACTCTCAGTTTTTGGATGTCTGACAGTTATGTTTTTTAGGAGACAGCAAACCTTGTTTTTTAATCCAGTCAGTTTTTGTTGGTTGGGTCTCACTGAATGGTTAGTCTGGTGTGTGCCTTGTACATAAAGTGCTTTGCATCAGCCTGTAGACTCTGGGAGAGCAGGAACTGTCCCTTCACTATTCTACCTAGTGTCTAGCTTCTGATGCTCAGTGCAAGGCTGCTAGGTACTTGTTCAACTAGCATATCTGAGGTACACTGTAATGTTCTTTAACTGAATGCAAGACATTTTTTATTTGTTATGTTCATATAGAAAACTGTTTTGTAAATGCTGCTATGATGTATTTCTAATAAATAACTCTTTGCTCATATTAGGCATTAAAAGTAAGGCAAGCTGACATCACCAGAGAGACTGTTCAGAAAAGTGTCTGTGTCTTGAGCAAGCTGGTAAGAGATCTACTAACTTACTTCCACATAAACATTCAAGGCTGAACCTTTTTAGAATATGAACTGTGTGAGAATAAAGACTTGCTAACATTAGTCAGGGGCTTCCTGATATGCTTTGTGTCCTCTGCTTCCAGCAGTTTGCTTTCATTTGTACTCACTGAAGACTCTAAGATGAGCAAGTTGACATTTGACCCAAATGATGCAGCTGTTGTATTTCATTTATCTATTTTTGTTTGTTCCCAAGACCTTGCATAAATGCTATTTTAATAACTTAAATATATCCCAGTTGTTCCAGTTTTATTGATAATATAGAAATTCATGACTATTGTAGTGAAGAAATTTAGTCTTACTATGTACTTTACATTTCAGAATGTTTGAAAAAGCCAATGACATGGTACAACTGTACTAAAACAATATTTCAGACTTGTGTTTCTTCTTGGTGCATAGTTTTCAAGTTGATATTAACAATTACACATTTAAATATATATTTTATTTTTAAATTGTACTGTTAGAGTGGAGAGAGGAGTACATGCCACAGTGCACAGATGGAAGTCAGAGAACAATTTTGGGGGGGATCACTTTTCTCCCTCTGCCTTTATGCAGGTTCCAGGGATCAAACTCAGATCATCGTGGTTGAATCAAGTTACAAGTACCTGTATCAGCTGGACCAATGCCATGGCCCTATTTTAACATCATTTTGTTTTAAAGACAGGGTCTCGCATGGCCCAGTTTGGCCTGGAACTTTTTATATAAGCTAAGATCTTGAAGTCCTGATCCTTCTGCTTCCACTTCTAGAATTACATGTTTGTATGATCACACTTACTTTAATTTGCTTTTTAAAGAGAAAACAAGTGACTAGGGCATTTATCATATGCAAGTCCTAGTATTGATCCCCAGCACCATGAAGGAAGAATTGGGGTGAGGGGTCAGAGGGGAAGGAAGGAAAATACAAAATACAGTCATGTTTTTTGGTTTCGTAGCCTCAATTGAATAATTTACAATATTTCATGTCCATGATAATGAATGAGATAGTGACTTCTTTATATCAAATGCCTAATTCTACAGTAAAATTTAGTCCCCTTCCCCCAAATCTTCATTGTATGGAATAGTCTATATCAGTATCATATTATCTATATTTTATGATTATTATCTTAGTCATTCAATAGTTCCAAGCAAAAATTGAGAATGTTTTACTGATCCAATTACCAGATATATGTAGGTTTCATCTGATTATTTCTTGGGTACTTACCTAATTACCTTATCCACAGGCTGTTTAAATACTATATGTATATCCAGACATGGTGGCACACACTTTGAATGTCAGTATTTGAAACAGAGGCAAGCAGATCTCTTTGAGTTTAAGTGCTCTCTGGTTTGCATGATGATTTCAGGCAACCAGAGTTACATAGCGTGACCCTGTCTCAAAACAAACAAAAAGCTTTGCAGAATGTAAGTCAAGATTTGCAAGATAGCATTTACTTGGGATTTTATAGCCAAAAAGAGCAAGAGGAGAAAGAAGAGGAAAAGAGAATGGAGAAATGGTAGAGAGAAACTTTGAATAGTAATAATTTTTAATAATATATAATATACATTTTCTTCTTGCATAGGCAAACAGGGTCTAACAATTGTACCTCTGGCTGGCCTTGAACTCACAGAGCTCCTTAATCCACCTGCCTCTGCCTCGTGAATACTGGGATTAAAGGTATGTACCACCATGCCATGTCATATCATAATAACTCTAATCATAATTTATAATAATAGCACATATTTTTAGAAGGATAGCCTGAATAATATACCTCAGTTAATTTGTATACAAGGCCAGTTAACCAGAATAATATCACACGTGTAAGTACATAACCTGATGAGAGGCTTCCTGCTGGGAATAAAGGCATGTGCCCCCATGCCAGGGCAAACTCTACCTACCTTGCCCCCTAAAACAGGGTTTCTGTGTAGCCTTGGCTGTGCTGAGATTTTAGGTGTGCACCACCTCACCCAGCTCAGGTATTAACTCTTAATTTTATATAGCATTGTCATTTTCATTTTACTATCATTGTTGAGATATTTTTGCTAGTCTCATTTTGCAAACAGATATAGTTTAAAGTATCAATATCTAATTCTCATATATGTGATACTACTAAAGATAAAAATAGGGTAAAAATCCAGTTTTGTCTATATCTAAAACAAACTGAGGATTGAGAACAGCTTATGTAATCAGAAAAGTTCAGTTGTTCCTTGTGTATTATAATGGATGCTGTACTTAATGAATGATTATCTTCTTCACAGGGATGGGGACGAGTTTAGTATTAATTAGTTGCACTCAAGTGACACATAAATGAGAAAATGTCTCAAGAATGTAAATAAAAGGGTGGATATGATCCATCTTGGGTAGAAGAAATAAGGAATCGCTTTATTCAAGTATACAAAATAATACGGTATAGGGCATAGACTAGGTACTCTCACCCTCCAGAGATAATAGGAGAGGACGTGAGTTTTAAATCAAATCATGAGTGTTCAGCTTCAGGTAAGAACCACACCATTTAAGGATGATTAAATGTTACCACAACAGAATGAAATCCACTAGCTCTTGACATTCTTGCTATGTGTCAAAGACTGTTAAGCTCTTTATCTATTATTTAGTCCTTAACACAGCCATAGAAGTTGAACATTTTGTGTACAGGGTCAGCCTGCTGAGGAGGTGTGGAAAGGTTAAGGGCCCTTAATTAAGCAGCTGAAAGATGGAGCTGGGCCCAGAGTCTGGGCCTGACTCACAGTCTTGCCAAGATAGCTTTCACTTGCTGCCAAAGAGTGAGGATAGGTGCTCTCCCAGCCTCTGGTTCTGAATGTGGGCCCTGCACTTGGCAGTTACTAACTTTCTTCCCTGATAGCTTCAAATTAAAACCTATATGGATTTGGTTGTTGCTCTTGCTTACTGTGATCAACCTAAGGATGATTTCTCTTTTTCTTTAGCCTCTTTATGGCTTACTTCAAGCAAAACTTCAACTCATTACACATGCATATTTTGAAGAGAAGGATTTTTCCCAAATTTCCATTCTAAAGGTAACTAATTTCTGTACAGATGTGTTTGGCAGCTGGTAGCTTGTTGTAGAAAATAAAAATTGGCTATTAAAGTTTATTACTAAATCCCTATAGTTATTACAGCGGTTATTATTAACCTGCTACCATGTTAATAAAAGACACAGACACTTGATAGAATTTTAAGTAAGCCTTATTTCACCTAGGGCTGGGCAGATATTACCCGCTAAGCTACCTTGTTAGCTCTCAGCCCCACGTCCCATGCCATTTGCTTTAATCATTCCTATCTGGGCTGCTTCCCATCCAGTGTCCCCATAAATACTTGCACATGCTTTCTGTTTGAGCTGTTTTTCTCCAACACCACCTCAGAGTGTAAGACTGTCATCAGGAGAGTCTATTCCGGCAAGCATCAAATGAGAGAGACAAAGACCGGGTAGATGCAAAAGCTAGAGGTTTATTGTTCCAGCGCGCTGGGGTCTACCTGCACACAGGAGTCAAGTGACCCCGAACAGAAGAATTTTAGGGTTTTTATATTCTTAGGCTGGGCAGATTTTGGTCACAGTTCCTGGAGAGGTGGGATAGGTGAGGCTGTGGAAACTTCACAGTTCCTAAGGCAGGTTGGGTGGAGACTGAGTCTCCAGGGAAGTTGTTTTATTTCAGCTAATCACTCCAGTGGAGATTCTGCAAACTGCTAGCAGGTCTAGTTTATGGCAGTGTGTGGTCATTCCTGGAACATAGGAAGAAGTAAAGTCACCTGGAGACAAGTTATCATACAGAACATGGTATTAAATGCAGAATATAAATTACATGTAGGATATGGCATTGATTTTGCCCCTATAGTAAATTTCTTCCAGCCATGTGGTTCTCTCCATGCTAACCTATGGCTGTTCTACTTCCTCTTTGTCCCATACCTGTCCCTGGAACCTTGGCTAATTAATTTCTGCCCTGCCCAGGTTTGTAGGCCTTTTATTTAGCCAATCAGGGATAAATTTAGAGGCAAGGTTACAGTATTACTTGGAGTACCACTGTTAAAGCGCTGAAATGGAGTGAAAAAGAATGAATATCCTGAATAGCTTTGTGTGCAGTTTGCTCAGATACTCTCCTGATACTGTTCCTGTCTACAAGAGAAGCAGTGAGTTGAGTGCTGGGAACTAGCAGGTTCAGACACCATGGTTGCTTACTTTCATTGGTGCCAGAATAGCCTACATAGCCCTTTTCTGATCATTGTATTTCTGGGAGCTCAGTGTCTAAAGTGACAGTGAAAGGTTCTAAACTCGGTCTGCATTCCACAGGAGCTCTATGAGCATATGAACAGTTCCTTGGGAGGGGCCTCATTAGAAGGATCACAGGTGTATCTTGGTAAGTAACTTGCAGGTCAGAGGCTATGTCCTCAAGTTGTCTGTTGCTAAAACTGAGTTGCGTTTAACTCTTCATGATCAGAACTGTTAAACCTATGTGCAATTCATTGAATATTATACAAATATTTAAGTGTTCATACAATTTTTGTATGGGATCTAAGCTATTAAGATAGTAAAGTTAGCCAGCATTCATACTGAGATGGATCATTATTTTATACTGGTAGTGATATTTACAGGTATTTCCCAGGTGAGTTTCAGCTCTTTAGAATAGTACTAGCCTTCTGTCCATTAATGCTGATCTATTCAATTCCCGACAGAAAAAAAGGAGAGCAGAATACTGCTTAGCTCTTAACTGAGATTCTTCAACTTGGGGAATTGTTAAATGTACACTATTTTGACAGCTCAAAAAAAATCCATTGTTAGCTGTGAAAGTCAATAAATACTCTCTTATGATAAAAGTTGTAATGATGTGGTGATTTGTGCTTCCTCGGTTTCCATTTCAATGTAAGGTAGCCAAGTTGTGGTTTACTAGTACAGTCTTAGAAAATTTTCTCTTTTACTGTGGTGATTGGGAAACACTGTGATTCAGAAATAATAGTATATGTAATGAAGCAGCCAGAAGTCACATTTAGATGACTGACTGCCACTGTGGTATGAGCTTTCTGATATTTAAACATGTGGTTTCTGTGTGTAGAATAGAAGAAGCATTAGACCCAGTATGTAAAACTGTGTCCACTAATTGTGTATAGATATAAGTGTATTATATCACAGCTAAAAAAATTTAAAAGTCACATTTGAAGTGCTCAGTGACTACATGACTAATGTGCCTAACAAGGCATATTTTAAACATTTTCATCTTTGGGAAAGAGTCTATTAGATAGTGCTCTTTCTGAGTTATATGTATTTCACCCGATATTGCATAAATGTTTGCACATGTACATATTCTCATTTGCTCTTTTAAACGTTCTCTTCCTTTCACATTTAGCTCTCCTGTTTACATTGTAGGTCTGTCTCCTCGAGATCTTGTCCTTCATTTTCGACACAAGGTATGATCAATATCCTTCAACTTGTGATGTCCTGAAATGGGAGAGGCTGTTCTTATGTTCCTTTGCCTACAACTTCAGTGGGCAGCATCCCAATCAGCTGATGCCATAATTGTGGTTTTGCTCTTCTGAGACAGCTTCTTAACTATATACAAAGCTGGAGGATCAGGAGTATTTGTGTGGTAAAAGTCTGGGAGTACCTCTTGCTCAGTAGGGTTTGCTTTTGATTTCTTTATTCTGCAGTCTTTGCAACTTCGCTTAGTATGGGTGGAAAGAAATGTGTTTCCCTGAAAGTGGAACATGTTTCTACATAAGTTATTATTTTTCTTTTGTTGTGGTTTTTGGTGCTTGAGGATGTTTATTGTTAAAGCATAAGTTATTGAGGACATACACACATTAGTCACTTACTAAACCTTTATTTAATATCCATGTAAATCATGCTTCCCAGATTAGTCTTGAACTCACTGTGTAGCTAAGGGTGACCTTGAATTTCTGATCCTCCCACCTCTACTGAGTGCTAAGATTGCAAGTATGGGCCACCACACCTCCCTCACATGGTTCTGGGATTCTGAACACCAGCTGTTCTGTTCACCAGCTGAGCCACTTTCCAGCCTCAAATCTCAGCTTTAAAGGAGAAATAATACTACCCTTTCTTAAAAAAGACTATTTCAATTACAGGTTAAATGATTCATTTTTAGAGAACATAAGTAATACTTAATTTCTTGGTTCAAGTTCATAGTTTCTCATGTATCTTAAGTACTGTAATTATTTAATATCATATAACATGATTATATTTGAGAAAAGAAAATAACAAATGATTAATATACCCGAGTTCTTGCTTTAACACAGCATTTCTTTTTCTCTCTGCAGGTCTTGATCCTGTTTAAGCTAATTCTTCTTGAAAAAAAGGTGAGATACAGAAGGATGCAAAGAACAAGTGTTTCACCTTTTACATTTTTACATATTCTGTATTATGGAAATTAATTAAGTATTAAGACATTTTGTCTTGTGTGCTCTTTTTGGAGGCAGTTTGATAGTGTATTCAATTACACTTTCACCGTAAGCAGTCTGAACTAACCTAAATAGAAAAGGAAATGTGTTGGCTCACGCATACTTCAGGGTTGGTGGTTGAGTTGGTGCTTCCAGGGTATCTCATCCTTGTCCCACTAGTTTTCCTCAGAGCTGATCTCCCTTGTATATAGTAAACTGACAACAGTAATTTAGCTATTTGCTTCCTCAGACATAATACTGCTTCCCAAACTATTGAATATGAATTTGTCCCTTCAATTCATTTGGGCCTATCAGGCAACATGCCCACTAAATTCAGAACTGTTAACAAAAGTCTGCCTACACTAATTGCCTTAAATTTGTGTTCTAGATCACTCTGTGTTGTGGTCATTGTAGCCCTCAGGTCTATGAACTAGGCCTCATAGCCAATTCTAGCTGACCACTTTCTTTTACAGAAGTTTGTTTTTAAGACATTTTGTTTGCATTTATGTGTATCTTTGTGTCTTTGTGTGGGTATGTGCATGTGCAAACAGGTACCTACAGAAGGCAAAAACAGGATATCAGATACTCTGTGGTTATGGTTACACGGTACCTAAAGTAGGTGCTAGGAACTGAACTCAGGTCTTTTGCAAGAGCAGCAGGTATTCTGAACTGTTGACCCATGGTAAGAGTTTTATTGGAAAACAGGCAGACCTACTATTTGCTTATTGTTTGTAGCTGTTTTCACCCTGTAGGAGCAGAGTTGAGTAGCTTTGAGTGAAAAAGTTTGCTGAAATTCCGGTTTAGACTAATCAGAAGCTAGCCTTGAAATACAACCAGTTTTATATCCCTTATTAGTGGTATTTAGTGTAACTAAGGTAGAAGGGATGTTGAGGGACCAGCCATGCAAGATGTTCATTATAGTTCATTACTTTAAGCCAATTAATTGTTCCTTTGCCCCAATACATTCTCCCTTTAGGGATTTCTTTTTCCAGAATTAATCTGAGTTGAATGCAAAACTACCTGAAAGAGTCCATCACAGAATCGTTTAAAATGAGTTATAAATTATTAGCTAACTGTTTCGTATGTTGCATATAACTCCAAACAATAAAAAATGCCAACTACTTTTTATTGTCAAGATGTCTCGTGGCACATTAGATTAAAAGTTTTCCAACTATCAAGGCTGTGATCCAGTTTTAAAATGTCTTTTTTATCTACTGACTATGAGTGCCCTGCCTGTATGTGTGTATGTACTACCTATGGGCCTGGTGCCCTCAGAGGCCAGAAGAAGGCATCAGATCCCCTGCAACTGGAGTCACGTACAGATGGTTGTGAACTGCTGTGTGCATGCTGGGAACTGAACCTCTGTCATCTGCAAAAGCAGTGAGTGTGCTTAATCTTGAGCCACTTCTCCAGTTCCTGTGACTCCACTTTAAAAACAAATACAGATTCACTAAAACAAGGCTGGATAACAGTATCTACAGTTTGTTTTCAAGTTTCCCTAGATATTATAATTTCCTTTTCTTTCTTTTTTCCTTTTTTGGACAGGATCTCTAATGTAGCTGAGGGTGTTTGAAAAGTTATAATTCCCCCATCTCTAACCTCTGAATACTGGGATTACAGCATACATTACCACTTCTAGCTATAATAATGTCCTTGATAGCGGATTTCTTTTTCTTTCAACCTTAATTTTTAAAAAAAATTTAATGTGCATTGGTGTTCAGTCTGCATGTATGTCTGTGTGAAGGAATCATATCTTGGAGTTAACATTTGTGAGCCACCAAGTGGGTGCTGGGAATTGAACCCAGGTCCTCTGGAAGAGCAGTCTGAACTGCTGAGCCATCTCTCCATCCCCTCAACCTTAAATTTTTAATTCAATTTGTCCAGAAATATTATAATTATAATACATTATATGAAGTAGAGAGGGTCTTTTGGTTTTGTTTGTTTGTTTTTTGTCACTGGAAGTGTTTCATTATGGGGACTTAGGAGAGTGGATTTTTATTTTAAATAGAATATTAGGTGTTGGAGAAACAGCTCAGTAAGTGAAGTTCAGATTTTCAGCGTCCATGTAGTGCTCCTGTAGTCTCTGCACTGGAGAAGCAGAGATCAAGATCTCTGTGAGTTGCTGACTAGCCCATTTAGCCAGTCCTGGAGCTCCAGATTCAGTGTGAGATTCTGTCTCAAAATAAGGTGGAGAAGCAATTGGCAAAGATACAGTTTGATGACTCAGCAGTTAAGAGCACTGACCGTTCTTCCAAAGCCACCAGGCTTGATTCCGAGTACTCACATGGTAGCACTTAACCGTCTATAACTAGTACCAGGGTATCTGATGTCCTCTTCTAGCCCTTCTGTGAGCACCAGCCACCCGCATTGTTCATAGACGTACATGCAGGTACACATACACATATAAAATATTTTTTTAAATTCTGGTCACCTATAAAATTAAAATAAAATAAAATAAAATAAAAAAGAAACCCTGACATATATCACAGGGTTGTAACCTCAGCTCTTAAGAGGCTCAGGCTGTAGAATTGCAGCAGGTTTCAGACCAGCCTGGGCTACATAGTAACTACCTGGCATTCACACTGTAAATTTTATTTCTATTGCACTTTAGGCTTTGCGTTTATTTCTCTGATATCTCTGGCCTGTCCCGTCAGTCTCCTAGTACTTGATCTTTTATAAAAATGGCAGCTTTAAAGAATGGTAAGGAGCTGAGTTTTCAGTGTGTTTAATAGAAAGATAAATAAACAAGAGTGTCTCTATTAGTGTTACAGATAAAATGTCCAGGCAATTGTTCTTTTCCATCTAGGAATGACTCAAGAATCCCATATTACATTTCTAGCTCCCTCTAATTTCAAATTATTCTATCAGGAGACCTCATAGCATAATGATAGCACACGTAACTCCAAATCAAATTGTATCATTATCACCTCATAATTTTTATTCATTTTTAAAAAGATCTACTTTATTTTTAACTGTCTGACTATATGTGTTTCTATGTAAGTATCTGTACTTATGAGTAAAAGTACACTCAGAGTCCAGAAGAGCTTTGGATTCCCTGATGGAATTATAAGCATTTGTAAGTCACCTGATGTGGGTGTTGGGAACTTAACTCAGCTCCTCTGCTAAAATAGTGAGTGTGCTTTCTTAATCACTGCGCCATCTTCCCAGTCCTGCCTCTTTCCCCCTTTTTAAGTTTCATGGCATTGACACTTTTTAAATTATCTATGAATATATGTCTGTGTGGGTGTGTGTTCACTTATGTGCAGATGTGAGCGTCAGTGCCTGCATGCTGAGGCTAGCAGAGAGCATTGGATATTCTCATCTGTCAATCAGCCTACTCATTTTCAGTCAGGGTCTCTCTTAACATGGGACTTGTATTCTTCAGCCATACAAGAACCCAGCAAGCCTCAGCAAGCCCTTAGGCTCTATCTGCCTCAGAGCTGGAATTACAAGCTTGTAAAAGGTGCTGCCCAGCACGTTACCTGGGCGTTGGAACCTGAACTCTAGTCCTCCTGATGGGCACTTTTTAAAAATATGAAGTGCTTCATGAATTCGCGCATCATCTTTGCAAGGGGCCATGCTTTATCTTCTTTGTATAGTTCCAATTTTAGTATCTGTGGTGTTGGAGTGAGTGCAATTGGCACTTTTTAAAAGAATCTAGTCAAGTGTTACGCAATAAAATGTGTGATTGTTATCGTGTGGTTAGTTTCAGTTAAACATTTTTATCAAGGTGCTAGATCAATGACAATGTGGCCTCAGAATATGACACAACTGTACTGTTCTTGGTAATATGACGTTCGATCATTTGGTTAAGGTGACAGACTACCTTCACCAATAATTTGTAGAACAATAAATCTAACATGTTGTGAATAGTCTGTTGCCCAACAATCTACCATGGTAATTTAGTGTCTATTTGCAGTGCTTTTTAAATTACATTTGTTTTTTATTTATTGAAACACTGTTATAAAGAACTTGAAAATTTTTAAAAATCATGAAATTTACCAGGCCCAAAGTCTAGTTAATTCAGTATGAATATTTGTGCGTTTGCGTGTGTGTGTGTGTGTGTGTGTGTGTGTGTGTTTGCATTCACACAGTCACCAGAGCATATGTGTAACGGTCAGAGAACAACTTTTAAAGGTAGTTTTTCTCCAGATTAAACTGAGGTCATCCAGTTTGGCAGGCACTTTTATCCTTTGAAACATCACCAGACCTCATTGACAAATTTTACCTGAATTGTGGTGGGTGGGAAAGCTGATTTTGTTTTTCTTCTTGTTTTAAATTATGAATTTTATTTTGTTTTGTTTTTTAAGTGTTACTCATATGCGAAGAATCCTTTCCTTATATATTAGTACCGTTTTGTGTGAATTTTCTAATTTTATTTCATTTGAATCCATTTCAGGTTCTTTTTTACATTTCTCCAGTGAATAGATTGGTGGGTGCACTAATGACTGTGTTATCCCTTTTTCCAGGTAAGAGGATAGTCATAGCTATTTTTGTTTAATGTTATTGGAATTTAGACTTTTTGTAATAAAGTATGCAAAAATAAACTCATTAGGGTTAACATTTTCTGTTTTAATTTTTCTTTTGGCAATATTTTTTTTCCTTTAGCATGGTTCTCTTTCCTTATTTTATTTTGATTTTTAACATTTATTGTGTGCAAGTCATGATACACTAGTGGTCAGAGGACAACCTGTGAGACTGTTCCTTCCTTCTGTGTGTGTCTGTTGTAGTTTTGAACTTAGGTGTGTAGGCTTGGCAGCAGGTACCCTTACCTATCTTACCTATTTGTCAGTTCCATCCCCCAACCTTTTTGTTTGTTTGTTTGTTTTTTGTTTTTCAAGTTAAGGTTTCTCTGTATAGCCCTGGCTGTCCTGGAACTCAATCTGTAGACCAGGCTAGCCTCAAACTCACCGATCTGCCTGCCTCTACCTCCCAAGTGCTGGGATTAATTCATGTGCTACCACATCAAGATTTCCTAGCTTCCTTTTTCTTTTAAATATAAATTTTCATTAAAACAGGTACAAATATAACTCTTGAAAATTTTTATAGGAAATTTCCACTATATAAAAAAGAATATAGATCTCTTATTTTCTTCCATATTATAAACTAAGCTCTTCTTTAATATTTTGTATTTTAGGGATGATTGAGCATGGCCTTAGTGACTGTTCTCAGTATAGACCACGAAAGAGTATGTCTGAGGATGCTGGGCTTCAGGAAAGTAATCTCCATGCAGATGACTTTACTTCTGAGTCTGCTGTTGATATCTCAAATAACAGCTTGGGAACTGCCTTCAAAGTCATGGCCGGAAACCATGGAGGAGATGCTGTCCTCCAGACGGAGAAGCCTTGCTTTCAAGTGGAAGATAACAACAACGCAGGACAAGAACCTAGAGATCCTAGCCGCTATTTGAAACTCCCACCCCGTCCATCACCAGAGTCTTCAGAAAGTGACTGGGAAACTTTGGATCCTAGTGTCTTAGAGGACGCCAGCTTGAAAGAAAGGGAACAGATAGGGTCAGACAAGACAAACTTATATCAAAAAGACTCCATACCCTCTGACAGTCCTCCAATTACTGTACAGCCTCAAGCTAATACCAGGCAGGTGGTCCTGATACCAGGCCTCATTTCTGGTTTGGAAGAAGACCAATATGGCATGCCTCTGGCCATCTTTACAAAGGTAAAATGCAATATCCTTTACTCAGGATATTAATTGTAACTTTTAAGCGTTTGAACACATTTTGGGGTCTGAAAATTGTCCTTGAAAACTGAAAAATACAGGCCGGGTATGGTGGTGTACACCTTTAATCCCGGCACTTGGTAGGCAGAGGTAGGTGGATCTCTGGGAGTTCGAGGCCAACCTGGTCTACAGAGAGAGTTCCAGGATAGACAGAGCATTAAACAAAGAAACCCTGTCTCAAAACAAAACAAAAACAAAAACAAAAAACAAACAAACAAACCTGAAAAACACATAATGAATAGTGCTGTTAGATCTGTGACCACATTTAAAACTAGGAAAATAACCCAGAGGGTTTTAGGTAGGAAGAGTGTTTTGAAGCTAATAGGTAATAAGGCTACCAATCACTGCCTTAGGTCTGGTTTTTACTATTCACACTTCTCTTTGAAAATAGTGAACTGAAGTCCATGGACAGGAAGCCTACACAATCCTGACTGAACTTGTATCTTATATTCTCAGCTAGGTAGGAGGCTAGGCAGGAAAATCACTAGAACCTAGAAGTTCAAGGCTAACCTAGACAACAGAGAGAGACTGGTTTTTTGTTATTTTTTTAAAGTAATAGAATTCTAAGGAGTCCAACCATTTTAGTACAAAAATGCTTAAAATGTCTAACTTATACTGTATACATATTTATGCTTATTAAGAATATATATTTTATATACTTAATTTTGCTATAATTTAGTATAAATTGTATCCTAAAACTATAATTTAGTATATAATTGTATCCTAAAACTACTTTATTGTGTAACAATCCATTTAATCCAGGTGTCATGGAATATACTTATAATACTAGAAGTTAGGAGGAGCCCAAGTTGTAGTCCAGTTTGGGTTCCATAGTAAGATCCTATCTCAGAAAACAAACAAACAAACAAAATAAATAAATAAACAAAAAAACAACCAAAGTGTAACTTTGAAATAACTAAACACTATGTAATAAATCAAATTGAGCCTATCAGTGTGACCCTGGCTATCCTGGAATTCATTCTATAGAACAGGCTATCCTCAAACTCAGAGAGCCGCCTGTCTCTGCCTCTTGAGTGCTGGTATTAAAGGTGTGTTCCACTGCCTGGCTACGATATTATTTTTTAACATCAGCGATACATGAAGATGGTGCAATAAACCAGTAACAATGATACTAAGACATATTCTGGGGCTGCTTCATTTGAAATGTTTTTGTCTTTGTTTTTCAAATTATTCAGAAATTTTTTTCCATTGCTATTTGTGAATTATTTTTCAAAGTGAAACAAAAAAAGTTTCATCCCATTTTTTTTTCTAAGATTTATTTATTTATTATTACATATACAATGCTCTGCCTGCCTGTACACCTGCAGGCCAGAAGAGGGCATCAGATCACATTATAGATGGTTGTGAGCCACCATGTGATTGCTGGGAATTGAGCTCACGACCTCTGGAGGAGCAGTCAGTCAGTGAGTGCTCTTAACCTCTGAGCCATCTCTCCAGCCTCCATTTTTTTAACTCTTCATGTATTTATTGTCCTGTGCTGTGGGTATCATCCTCAAAAGACAAATACGCCTTCCAGGTAGTTAGAGCAAAGTCTTATTTGTCTGTATACATTATCCATCTTTTATTCATGAAATAAAGCTTTATATAGAAGACAAAGAAGGATGGGTGTAGTGATATGAATGAAAATCAAACCCAAGATTCTCAGGTATTTGAACATGTGGTCCCCAGTTGGCAGTTCTGTGTGAGGAAGTTGAGGTGAGCTTTGCTGGAAGAAGTATGTAAATAGTGGTGGGCTTTGAGGTTGAAAGTCTCATATTCTCTCTCTCTCTCTCTCTCTCTCCCCCCCTCCCTCCCTCTCCCCCTCCCTCCCTCCCTCTCTCTCTCCTTGCCATAGAATTTGTGAGCTTTCAGGGTGTTTTTTTTTTATATTTATTTATTATTTATATACTATTCTGTCTGCATATGTGCCCACATGCCAGGAGAGGGCACCAGATTTCATTATAAATGGTTGTGAGTTACCATGTAGTTTCTGGGAATTGAACTCAGGACCTTTGGAAGAACAGCCAGTGCTCTTAACCTCTGAGCCATCTCTCCAGCCCTGAGCTTTCATGTTTTTGCTCCTTCCACCTGCTTTTGTCATGGTGTTGTATCACAACAGAAAAGTTGTCCAAATCAACTTACTTGAGGCTAAATTTAAAGTAATGGACTAATTTCTTTGACAGGAGAAAATTTTTAAAAATACATTTTAAAGAGAACCAAGAAGCTAATTGATGCAGCCAAGACTTGTGCTGAAAGAGTTAAGGAGATTAATGGCATTAAGGAGAAGCTAGCTCCGCTCTGCAATAAAGGAAAGAGTGCCCTTGGGGCAAGACTCTACCCAGCTAAGTTTCTGACTTGTGAAAGAGAAGGCCTTTCCTGCTTTTCAAAAGATCTGCTCCTAACATAATGGGGGCTGCAGGCAAGGTCCATCCTAAGCTGGCAGTCAGACTTGGCAATGATGTCCATGGGGTGCTGACTTTAGAGGCATGAAGGATTCTAGAGAGAAGGTCATACATTCTTCAGAGAGCTTTTGAAGCCAGGCAGAATATGACCTGCATGAAGCTGTCAAAGTGAAGTCTGATTTGGAGTGGAGACTCCAGGCTGTTGGAGATGCTAGAGCCATAGGATATGGGCCAAGGGAGAACTGCATACAGAGAGTGGAACTAGCCCTGAGAGATGTGTATTAACTGGCAGCAAAGCTGTCAGCACAAAGCTATCTACGTCCTTTGAAATCGAAGTCTACAGCATCAGACTTAGAGCTTCAGGACTTGGAGTTTGCCCTGCTGGGTTTCAGTCTTGCTTTGGTCCAGTATTTCCTAACTACGGCCCCCTTTCCTCCCTTTTGGAATGGTAATATATATTCTGTGACAATGTATGTCAAAAGTTGTTTTGATTATACAAGTGGTTGAGAGATTCCCTTGATACCTTATAAGAGACCTTAAACTTCTAAATGTTGAGGCATTAAAAGACTATAGGGACTTTTAAAATTGGGTTAAATGCAATTTTGCTTTATGGTGTGGTGGTGAGCCCTTATAGGTCAGAGAGTCGTAGTGTCTTTTGAACAAGAAATGCTCTAATTTGAGTCTCTCTGCTTCTGGGTTAGCTCACTCATTATGATCATTTGTGCCCCATATTTGGCCATGTCCCCTTGATGGGGAGGCCCGATTGCACCCAGAGGAAGGATAGCAGGCTACCAAGAAGAGACTTTATACCCTAGCATCATATTCAGGGGGAGGAGGTCTCCCTCAGTCACAGTCATAAGGAAGGGGAATGGGGTGAAAGCGGGAGGGAGGGAGGAATTGGAGGATGCACGGGATGGGATAGCAATTGAGATGTAATATGAATGATTTTATTTTTCAATTAAAAGAAAAAAAGAAATGCTCCCAATAGTCTCAAGTATTTGAGTACTTGGTCCCCAGTTGGTGATGCTGCTTTGTGGAAGTTTAGGTAGTGTAGCCTGTCACTTGGGGCAGATTTTTAGAGTAAAAAGCCTCACAGCATTGCAATTTGTTCTTTCTGCTTCCTGCTTGACATTGAAGAGTTGAGCTCTTAGCTTCCTGCTCCTACCATAAGGCTTGCCATGTACTGTAATGCCTCCCACTGTAACGGATACTCATCAGAGTCTGGATAAAATTCAGTCTGAACCCTAAGCCAAAACAAAAAACCTTTTCCTTTCACAAGGTGCCTTGCACAACAACACAAAAGTAACACAGTGGGTACTATTGACTTGAACATTGAATATCTTCCTATGTTATATATTTCCTGGAAACTCTGAGTTATTCAGCATCCTCAAAAAGCTTGCCTTGATTCAGTATTGCAGAGTTAACAGGGAATGCCATCTTTATTCATTCTGTGGCCTCTCCAGGATTCTGAAATTATCCTAATTGGTTTCTTGACTAAGATAGTATCTTAATACTGAAATTTGAGAATTTTGGGAGAAAACTCATGTCTCAGTAAGTTCAACAAGTACTCACAAATTGTGTTTTGTTTTTACAAAAGTTTTTTTGTTTTTTGTTTTGTTGTTGTTGTTGTTGTTGTTGTTTTGTTTGATTTTTAGTGAATGTGTCATGTGGATCTGAGGATGACTGTAGAAGTGTAGTCTTTGACCTGTGGTTGTCAGGAATCAAACACAGCTCATTAAACTAGGCAGCAGATGCCATCTCCCCAGCTCTACAAGTTGCATTTGTTGTCATTTTGGTTTGTTTGCTTTTGTTGTTTTTGGTTTTTCCAGACAGGGTTTCTCTGTGTAGCCTTGGCTGTCCTGGCCTCACTTTGTAGATCAGGCTGTCCACAAACTCACAGAGATCCACCTGCCACTGGCTCCTAGAGTGCTGGGATTACAGGAGTGTGCCACCTCACCCAGTCAGCCCCACAAATTGCAACCTTAATTTTGTATATGTCTCTTACCTACATATATTGGTTGGTTTTTGTCAACTTGAAAAAAAAAAACCTAGATGTATCTGGGACATGGGAATCTTAGCTAAAATAAAAGATTGGCCTGTCAGTCAGCAAATCTGAAGAGCACTCTCTTGATAAGTGATTGATGTGGCCAACCCACTTGGGATGGTGCCACCATCGGTCAGGTGGTTGGGGTTCTATAAGAAGGTAGGTGGGACAAGCCATGAGGACTAAGCCAATAAGCAGCATTCTTCCATGGCTTTTTCTTCAGTTCCTGCCTCCAAGTTCTCATCCTGGCTTCCTTCAGTGATGGATTGTGACCTGAGAATTGTAAGGTGAAATGAACTGAAGTGGCTGTAGAAACCCTAAATAATACAGAAATTGGTACGAGGTTCATGGGATTTTACTGTGACAGACCCGACCATGTTCTGAGAGGAAACAGAAGGACTTTGGAACGTTAGGCTAGAAAAGCTATTGAGTGTTTAGATGCTAATGATCTGTTATGGGAATTTAGAAACTGATACTGAGAGCAATGGCAGCCTAGCTTGTGAAGTTTCAAGAGCAAGTTTGAAGAAGAGTCCCTTAAAAACTGTCAGGGCCATTTGTTATTTTAGTTAGGAGATGTAGATCTGGTCATCTGGGGTGAAAGAATCTGCTACAATTGATGAGAAACCAGAGCTACTAAAGTGAAACCTTTACTTTGCTGGAACCACTGATAATGGTCAGCCCTGGGCTAAAGAATCAACTGTGGTTAGAAAGAGACCAACTTTGAAAGCGGGGTGTGCTGGTGCATGCCTCTGAGCCCTCAGTCAAAGAGGCACTCAAGAGGCGGAGGCAGGTGGTTCTCTAAATTCAAGGTGAGCATGGTCTACGGAGTGAGTTTCAGGACAGCCAGGGTTGTTACATAAAGAAACTGAGAAAGGGGGGGGGGGCGCACCAGTTTTATGTTTAAAGATTAGAGTACACCAATGTTATATATAAAATTAAAGGCAGGTGATAGAATACAAGGTACCAGGTAGCAGATATTATGTTATACTAAGTTTATTAGATGAGCATGGGGGGAGAAGGAAAAGGGGAAAGGGGTACCCCAGAAAGAGAGAGAAGAGAGAGGGGGAGGTAGAGGTAGAAGTAGAGAGATAAAGAGAAAGAAATAAAGAGGTAGATAGAGAAGTAGAGAAAGGTAGAGCTAGAGAGAGAGAAAGCCACATGGAGGGTGTCTTTTATATGGCCAGGGGCAAGGCCACGCCCCCATGGCAGGTAAGCAGTGACATCACAGGTAGGCTGACTAAAGCAGAATCCTAACAACCAGTATCAAGGTAAAAATGTGGGACGTGTTTCTTCTGGGTCAGCATACAAGCTGTGGTCCAGAGAGGCCGACACTGTTGTCTGTTGTGCTGGCCACTGAACTTGGTAAGGGTAGGTAAGAATCTCCTAGGTGGTACTGATTTTGAAATCATGTAAGGACATGGAGAGTAGCTGAGGCTTGGCATGATGAGAGGCCAGGAGAGACCACTGGTGAATGTGCAGCCTGAGATAAAGAAGCCTCAAAATTGAAGAGGTTATGGAGAGCAGTTGAGACTTACCATCATATGGCAGGGTCACAGTATTCAAGGAGAGCCAAGAGATGCTATGGGTAAAGGTACAATCCATTTGCAGGAGCATACCAGCATTTTGGAGATTCCAGTAACATGTAATGAGCATCAAAGACCACTGTGGAGAGGAGCAATCATGAGCGTATGGATATGTAAATATGTATACTTTGGATGGCAGAGCCATCATATCAGATATTTACATTACAGTTGATAAGGGCAGCAAAATTAGAGTAACAGAATAGCAATGAAATAGTTATATGGTTGAAGAGCACCACAAGAGAACTGAATTAAAGGGTCACAGCATTAGGAAGGTTGAGAACCGCTGTTTTAGAGAGACTGAACTTTTAAAAGGATGTTGGACTTAAAGAAAACCTGAATTTTAAAGTATGTTTTAAAGACTGAAGAAGTTTTAAATTATTGTGTTGGTATTGTGATTATTAATATGAGGTCTTGAGGATGAACAAGAAAGGAAAGGTTATGATTAATAAGTGATGTGTTTGTGTGTAGTTGACAAGAAGTTAAACAAACTTACACTCGGAAGAGAAAATCTTAATTGAGAAAAGCCTCCATAAGATTGGCTGGTGGGCAGTCTATAGGGCATTTTCTTGATTAAATATTGACATGGGAAGGCCCAGCCCCTATGGTTGATGCCATCCCTGGGCAGGTGGTTTTGGGTTGTGTGAGATCAGGCTGAGCAAGTCATGGGGAGGAAGCCAGTGGTACTATTCTCCCATGGTGTGTGCCCTAACTTCACTCAGTCATGGGTCATGACCCCTATTGTTATAAGGAGACATAAGCCCTTTCCTCCCCAACTTGCTTTTGGTCATGGTATGTTATCACAGCAATAGAAACCCAAACTAAGAAAATATATGCACCTGGTGTCTAAGAGGTGCCAGGTTTCTGGGAAGTGGAGTGGCAGCTGTGACCTGCCATTAGTGTGCTGGGAGCTGGACCCAAGTGCTATTATTAGTCACGAAACTGTCCCTCCAGCCCCAGTAACAGAAGGGCCAAGGAAATGATGTCCAGAAGCCACTATCAAGCAGGATACCCATGGAGTGATAGGAAGTGGATTGTGGAGATCAATTAGGAAATGTAAAACAAATCATGAACTCATGTTTTGCTGCTTTCCAACCGAAGGAACAGAGGAGCACTGAAAGTGGGGAGGAGTGAGGGAGACTGGAAAAGAGAGAAGAGTGTTTGGGGGTATGAAAATCCAGTACTGAGGGCCTCCCTTCCATTTCCCCTGATTGTGTACTGGAATTGAGCACACTCTGGCGTTGTTAGTGTTGTTCATGTATCAGCTTTCCTCTCCAGTTACAAGTCATAGTCAAATCATCAGTCGATGTACCATAAAAACTACAATTATTCCTTCGTTATAATTGCTATGTGTCAACTTAAAATGAATTCTTTTTTGTTTTGGTTTGGCTTTTTGGTTTTTCAAGACAGAGTTTCTCTGTGTAACCTTGGCTGTCCTGGACTCAATTTGTAGACCAAGTTGGCCTCGAGGTCACAGAGATCCACCTGTCTCCTGCCTCCCTGCCCCGCCCCCCCCCCCAAGAGTTCTGGGATTATAGGCATGCACCAATGTGCCAAGCTAAAAATGACATTTTAAGTAATGAAATTTAATTATGTCAGGCATATATGGTGGCACATGACTGTGACCCAGCACTTTGGTAGCTGAGGCACAAGGATCCTGAGTTTGACGCCAGCCCCAAGATACTTAGGAAGATCCTGTCTTCATAAAATAAAAATAAAGTCACTTAACTTCTCAACTTGTAACTAGATATATAGAATATATTTCTTTGGTGTTTGTATATTTGAAGGAGAAAAGAATAATATTCCATTATGATATTCCATTATATTATTCTACTGTACTTTTTGTTTAGTTCACTCATCCACTGGTCATGGCCTCCAACTCGTGGCTGTTATGAGAATCTCAGTGATATTTTCTTGGGATTTTTTTGTAATTTTTTATTAGTGTATGTTAATCACATATGATAATTGTTCTGTGTATTTTATCTGGTTTTATTAGTATATGCTGTTATTTCAAATACGGACATTAAGTTGTCCTAGATAAGTGGGAGCCAGGAGTAGGTTTGGGTATGAAATCTACTTTTTGGGGAAAAAAACCTATATTCTTCTGCAACCATATTTCCAGCACCTTCCAAAGATTTTAGATAAATTGAACATGATGAAAAGAAAAATAGTGACCCCATATTAAAACTGTTTTGAACAGAGGTATCAATATATAATATTTCCACACAGTTCAGTAGTAAAAGGTTCAGAGCACCTGTCACAGAACTGTCTATGGACGGAAGGCGTAGAATGTATTCCTGGCATATGCACAGCCCTGGATTCAATCCCTAGAACCAAAAAGGAAATGTTTCCTAATCCACCCTTCTACCCATCTGCCTCCTCTAATAGCTGTGAGTATTTCCTTCTGCTGGTACTTTGTAGCATAAGGAAATGCATAGATTTTTCTCTACCCCTTTACATAAATGATACCAGTCTGTGCCTATCTTTTTTTCTACCCCTTAATCACTTTTACATTACATTCCTGAGAGTTGAACTTCATCACTTTTTACAGTTTTAGAGTGTTCCATTATATGGCTAGAAATTTATCTACTACACTCTTCATGAAGTTATGAATCTTGTTTATGATTAGAAAGTGCTGTATTAAATAACTTAAAAATATATCCGCATGAGCAGGCATGTCTGTAAGATACATTTAGGTAAACTACTGGGCAGAAGGATGCATGTGTTTTTTCAAGACAAGGTTCTTTTAAGTAGGCCAGTTGAAATAGTTACAGAAAGGAAAATAGAAATTGTTGTTGAAAGATTCTGAGTCAGAATAGGTTTTCTGTAAGTGTGATGATATACACAGCCTGAGGCTACAAACAGGGTCAGGAAGTCAACAGCCCTGCCCTGCCTTCATGCACAAACCATTACCACTGACCACACCTTTAACTCTGGTTGGGCTTGCTTTTGCTTGATTGGTTTACAGACTTAAATGCCTGCTAAGGGTTAGTGATTCAACTATAATTTTAAGACAGTGCTATTTCAGATGGAAATTAAACAGACACTGGCAGTATAACTTTTGTTTTACTAATTTATATCAAATATTTTTGCAGTTTCTAACAGCCGGACAGTAAACCAGATGCTTTGCAATTCTCATTGCATGTTGGTGACAGTGTGCAAATGCATGCTTTAAAATTCTTAACTGCTTCCTGTTAGACAACATACTTTTTAATGGATTAATGCTTTTAATTCCATAAATTAAAAATTCAAACTTTAAATTGAACCGAGAATAAAGTGATCAAGTAAGACAGCCTTGTAGATGTTTGACCATTTGTGAAGAAAATTAGCTAATCAGTAACTGGACTTATTGCAGTCAAGGCAAGACATTCCTCTGTGAATATTATTTTAATGAGTCAAAGATTAACTGGGCAGGCAGGAAAGAGTGGACATTTCTTTCACTCTCTGCTCTATTGCTTTTAGCTTGAAAAGAGAAATAGCTGATTGTTCACTTTTCTGTTATTTTCTGTTGTTCTTATAATCCGTAGGGATATCTGTGTTTGCCTTACATGGCATTGCAGCAGCATCATCTTCTCTCCGATGTCACTGTTCGGGGATTTGTGGCTGGAGCTACTAACATCCTTTTCCGACAACAGAAGCACCTCAGTGATGCCATTGTGGAAGTATGTTATGTCCGAGTGAGTGAACTTGGCCTCCTGGTTCACTTACTCTTTTCATAAATATAATTAGTTATAAAGCTGAAGTAACACCAAATATCACGTTTACTGTGGACCAGTCATTTTAATTATATATATGTGTTTGTCTGGGTTTTTGGGTTTTTTCAGACAGTCTCTCTCTATGTAGTCCTGGCTGTCCTGCAACTTAGGCTCTGGACCAGGCTGGCCTTGAACTTACAGATCTGCTTGCCTCTGCCTCCCAAGCATTGGGATTAAAGGCATACCTCACCATGCCCACCTACTTGATATATATTAGCTGATCTGATTAACTGGTAAATGATTGAGCAAGTATTGTAGCCTGAGTAAACCAGACCTCATGATCTCAGTGCCTTATTAAAATGTGATTTTTTTTTTTAGAATAATTTAAACACAGTCTGCTTAATATGTTCCTGATGTTAAGGAAGTTCATTGTAGATATTCAATATCGTATCAATATATTTAAAATGTTTAATCGTTCCTTTAATTTACTTGAAAATGTTAGAAGCATTTTTAATTACACTAAATTTTTTATAATTACAGAAAGTTAATGATTTATGAGGAAATGGTTGAAATATAGCAGATTAAAAATCTAAGATTCAAAATTATATTTATTATTATCCCCAATCTAAGTGAGGGAAAACAGTTTATATACTGGATTGGAAGGTACAAGTAGGAAAACCATACAGTGCGTTAGCATTCAGAAGTTGTTTGATAGATGTTTTATTATTTCACCTAAAACTAACTTTTGGGGTGAGTTTACTAGGAGAGCAGTTGCTAAGTATGCATAAGGGTCTGAGTTTAATCACCAGCAGCTAGGGAATAAAACAAAACCTTGCAAGTTAAAATTTTTGCATGTAAAATGCACAAACTTAAAAATATTCTGAAGTATGCATGTCCTCAAAATGGAAACATTTTAAGAAATTATAACTAATCTTGTTCTTTTCTGTGTTAATATAAGGGCAAGTTTCATTGTGTATGTATCTAAATTTCCCAAAGTATTTATACTACCAAATATTTTTAAAAGCATGAGTTACTTTTATAGTTCCAAGTCATGTTCTTAGTTACATGTGTTTTTTTTTCTTTAAGTCATTCTTTTTTTTTAAAAGACTTTTTTATATGTGTGCTTATTTTGCTTGCATGTATGTATGTGTGTGTACTATGTGCACACGGTGCTCACAGAGGTCAGAAGAGGGTGCCAGATCCCCTGGAACGGAAGCTTTGCATGGATAGAAGCAGCCATGTAGGGCTGGGAGCCAAGCCAATCCTCCAAGAGCAGCAAGTGCTTGTAACCCCTAAGTCAACTAAAAATAAAAGGATATAGAAACTTCAGTGTAAAAACCTGCCTCTTTCTTAACCTCATGTTTTGAGAATAATGCTACTCATATTTTTTATTTCCAGCTTCAATTCCCCAATAGTTCTTTTTTAAAATGTCTGTCTGAGTGCATAGCTTTCACTTGTACTTGGGTTCTCTTAGGTAGAAGAAGCGCTGATCCAGATCCATGATCCAGAACTTAGGAAGTTGCTTAACCCAACCACTGCAGACCTAAGGTTCGCAGATTACCTAGTGAGGCATGTGACTGAAAACCGGGATGATGTCTTCCTGGATGGCACAGGCTGGGAGGGAGGTGACGAATGGATCCGGGCCCAGTTTGCAGTCTACATCCACGCTCTGCTGGCTGCTACATTGCAGTTAGGTAAGAAGCACTCAGCCACATTTCTTCTGTAAATGTTCATGTTCTTACGTTTATGCATGTTTGAGTTGCATAAGAAAGAGATACCATTGTAGAAAATCACCTGTTATTCATACAGACATACTGACTCTTTGACATTTTGAGTACTTTATATCCTCCCAAACCTTTTTCATTATATATGTTTTAGAGTATGGTTTTGTGATTTGGGGTAGTCTTTGTAAAATTGAATCTATGTAAGCATTTTTTCTGACCATTACTGTTTTCTTTATGATAGAAATATGAACATATGTTAAGACAACACTGGTCGTTTTCACTGCAGCTTGGCTGATGATGATCTTGCATCAAAGGAAATGCCAGTGTTTGGTAACTCCTTATAAAGACTGCTTACATATTTTCAAGTTACCAAAACATTTTGAGTAATTAAACCCTCAGAGTTTTATCCATTGTAAATATTACTTTCCTGTTAAATGGCTAAAATGGGGCAGGTGAACATACATTCCTAATTAAAACAGCTTCATTCTACTTAGAAAACCGTATGAACTAGAAGTAGAGCTTTGCAATGAGCGTTTCTACCTTCAGACTCTGGCAAATACTTGTCAACTTGTAGCAAAAGTAGATTTTAGAATAATTTTTAGTTCTTATTACTGAAAAATTACATTGCTTTTTTAATAGCGATAAAATATATACAACATGAAGTTTACCTTCTCTTAATATTCTGTAAAAGTGCATGTCCACAGTATCATGAAACCTTTTATGTCTGCAGGGTTTTAAATCATTACTACCATTTCTTCCTGCCAGGGTAGTTTTAATCCAGCTCTCAGGGATGCTCTTCACTATAAAGGGAGACTGATGACCAAGTCCTCATTTACTAGTTGGATATTGTTAAATGTCTGTCACCTCTACAAAGACAGCAGCAGAGGCATCAAAATTAAATCTGTAACCCAAATTTACCTACTCATCTAGAAAAGAAGCCCAGATATCCACCAGTTATTTAGTTGGTTTTTTGGGGACAGGGTTTCTCTGTATAGCCATAGCTGTCCTGGAACTCACTGTGTCACCCAGGCTGGCCTCCTCAGAGATCTGCCTGCCTCTGCTTTCCGAGTGCTGGGATTAAAGGCATGTGTTCATAATTGCCTGCTTGGAATTCAGCTTCTTTAAAATTAAGAAAAAAATTAATACATGGAAGGTCAGTTCTGAACACTTTATAGATAGTGATTAGTTTTGACCTTAATAAATAATCTCAGAAATTCCAATTTACAGAAGACAGAATGAGGAAAAGCACTCAAACTTAGGCATCTACCTGGTTGAGAGACTGCCACAGTCTGGCTTATGCCAATTCTTAAGCATGATCAGGAGAGAGTGAGCTGCAGGAATATCTTGAGGAAGCATACTTTTATGCTGTAGATGAAACTGCGTGTCTCCTAGTCTTTCCTAGCAGCAAAAGCTACTTGGATTATACTTTCAAAAAAAGCAACATAGCCGAACATGGTGGCACACTCCTCAGATACCTCCTGAAGGAAACCAAGACAGAAGGTCACAAGAGTTCAAAACCAGCCTGAGACTTTATGTCAAAAGCAAAATAGCAAACCTGCATTGTGATAAATGTGAGGCAATAGCTACTTAAATCAGTTTCCCACCTTTTCTATCTCTCCAAGCAAAGGAAATGCTCATTGACACTTCCCCACAGTATCTTTAAAGTCAAGAGAGACTTAGCATTACTGTGAAAATCCTGTGTTAAGTATTTTGACAGTACAGTGCTTGGATACTCAAGTATGAAGCAGTAAATAATGAGACAAAGCCCAAAGAAAACATGGTAAAAGAGGCAGTTTATCTGCTCGTTCTTAACCTCTTCTGATATTTGTGAAGAGATTCTAAGGCCCCACTTTATGCTTAATCCAGTAGGTCTGCGTACTGTCAAGTCTAGTTTTTGTTTAATAAGTAATATGATCCTTGTCATGGTAAGGAAAACATGGAAACATTTTGGCATTGTAGAGAGCCTTTGCCTTAGTCCTCTTATTTTCCAGTTAAGAAAATGAAGTTCTGCGAGATTAAGTGACATGCCAAAGACTACATAGCTTCTTAACAGGCTTTCTGGAACTAGACCCACATGTGCTGACATCTGTAGGCTGTGTCCCCTGGGCGTGGGACTTAAAGCTATGCTTTTACCCTTTATGGTTATTAATCTGCATGCCCAGATGACCATGATCCAGCTTAACGTTTTTCAACCTACTTGGCAGATAATGAAAAGATGTTATCAGACTATGGAACAACTTTTGTTGCTGCCTGGAAGAATACTCACAACTACAGGGTATGGAACAGCAATAAGCACCCAGCGCTTTCCGAGATAAATCCAAAGTAAGCACGTCCTCTAGACTGATGGGATGAAAAATGGTCATTTTACAAAGAAAGTCTCACTATGTAGCCCGCGCCTAACCTGGAACTCACTGTGTAGATCAGAGCCACTGCCTCTGCCTTCCCAGTGCTTAGATTAAAGATGTTTACTACCATTCCATGACAAGGTTCCCCTGTGTATCCTTGGCTGCCTTGAACTCCCTTTGACCATGCTGGCCTCAAACTCACAGAGATCTGCATACCTCTGCCTCCCAGGGTGCTGGGATTACAGACGTGCACCACTGCACCCGGCTTGAAATATTATCTTTAATGATACAAACATACATTGTTTATTTTCATGATATGAGCATACATTGTCTATTTTCACTGTACTTTGAACTTTTATTTTTTGGTGAGAAATGGACAGTCAACTTTGCATTCAACACCAAGTTATTTGTGGGCTATAGTTTATTGCTTTTATCTAAAGTGGAAATGTAATTTATGTTAGAAAGGATAAACATCCCCCCCACCCACACATACACTGTCCAATGTACAGATTAAACAGTACCAATTTTTAGATGCATTTGTGTAGGGGAGGTGGTTTCAGGACAATTTGTTGGACAAGTCTATTATCTTTATATTATTTCTCAAAGAAAATGAATAGGTTCAACCCCAACTACATTGTCATATGAATATATTAAAAACATTTATTTATTATACATACAGTATTCTGCTTACATGTACACCTGCAGGCCAGAAGAGGGTACCAGATCTCATTATAGATGGTTGTGAGCCACCGTGTGGTTGCTGGGAATTGAACTCAGGACCTTTTGAAGAGCAGACAGTGCTCTTAACCTCTGAGCCATCTCTCCAGCCCTATTAAAACCAATTTTAAAGTAGACTACATTTTAATGCCATTAAAGGAAAGAACTAAGAGTTTGAAGTAGTCTGCCTTGCCAGGTACAAGGTCTGTATACTGAGCCATATAGAGGGAAACATATGGAAACTGGTTGCCAGGGATACTTGAAATGGCTCTACTTACAAGCTGGGTCACCCTAATTCTCAGCTGTCGAGTATATGAACCATCTCAAGCATTGCACCTGACGCTGTTCACTTGAACCCACTCTACAGATCTTAATGCTGTTGCATAGGCTTAGCTAGAACAGATTCAAAAGAAAATGGTATCTTTATAAAATGTGTAAAGAAACTAAGGTAAGGGTCTAGGGGTTGACAAGCAGACTGGAGTATAGCTAGGTGTTATAGCACATGCTAAAGGGAGAAGAGCATGTCGAAGAGACCAGTTAGAGTAGTAATTAGGCAGTGATGATAGTAGATTTTAAACATTTTTACCATGTTAAATAAGAAATTGGGCTGGAGAGATAGCTCGGTGGTTAAGAGCATTGTCTGCTCTTTCAGAGGTCCTGAGTTCAGTTCCCAGCAACCATGTGATGGCTCACAACCATCTGTAATGAGATCTGGTGTCCTCTTCTGGCCTAAAGGTATACACACAGGCAGAGTACTGTATGTATAATAATAAATAAATAAAAACAAGAAATTGTAGTCTTCACTGATGATCAGGACGTATAATTTGAAACAGTCCAAACTAATCCCCTTGAGATCTGTCTAATTACCTTAGAATCCTCTAAATTACCAAACACCAAACATATCCTAACCCTGAAATCACACCTTTTTGGGAACAGGAAAGATGATTGACTGGGGATGTTTTTGTGATTTTTCAGTGTTTGATACTGAACTTGGAGCTTTGAACATGTTAGACAGGCAACACACCACCTACAACCACAGCATGATTGTATGATTTATTAGATTAATCCTCCTATGCTTACTTTGACCCAGAGCACTTTGCTGTCATTCATAAAAACTAGGACTTTGTAAGTAGCTATGGATTTCTCTTACTTTGTAGCACTGGACAGAGGGACCCGGAGTATAAGACAAGAACTGTTTATAGACCTGTCTTCTAATCATAACTCTGCTTAGTCATGTACTTGGTTTGGTTTGGTTTTAATAAACTATTTTTCCTTTGATGTGGTAGAAATTCTTAGAAAACTATAGTGTTATTTTAAGTTCTGCATTCTGAGTTGCTTTTCTAATAAACTACAGACTTTGCTGATTCACTAGCAAATTTTTATGGCCAATGACACATACTTACAGGGTGACCAGGATCAAGGTTCAGTCAGGACTGTAGTCTAAAGCAGTTACTCATGTGATTCCCTGATGCTCTTCTAAGTTGGGTTGATGCTTGGTTCTTACCCTATATCAGGGCAGGACTAGCACTTCTATCCCCTGATGCATGTGTGTCCAGTTCTAACTATCTTCGTTCATTGCACAAGGAAAGAAGACAGAACTCAGAACTGTTGAGTCACTTCTAGAGTTCAGATTTGGAATGATGCGTGGGACCCCACTGTCAGTTTCAGAGCACTGTCTACTTGTGTCTTCCAAAAGGTTTATTAACAGTTCAGTTCATGTGACTGTTCTTTACAGCTTTTTTGATGACGTATTCATAATCTAATCTTAAGGTTTATTTTACAGCCATCCTTTTCAAGGCCAGTACTCCGTGTCAGACATGAAACTCAGATTCTCACAGTGAGTACTTACAGAAAATAAGAAATTATTCTGAGTATGTGCTATATATTGCCAATTGGGTATTTTGTTTCTCTATTTGATGGACTTGTGTTTCAAATAGTAATCCAATATGTACAGCATTCTGTAGTTCAACAGTCTGTATTTCAAAATGAAAACACTCTATCCATATTCAGTAATATAAAATAATACCAGGACATGCCATCCTTATGTTGATGACATCCTCTCAGCAAGCCATGTCTGTCAAGGAGATGTAACCATACATCTTTGTATACTCAGATCTTAGCTCACTTCTGTGTTCTTTCAGTACGTTCTAAAATTTATTCAGAATAATTTTGCTTTTTATTTTCTCAGTACTAAATTGGAATGGTAATAGAGTGAAGCTGGGTGTAGTAGAGCTGGGCGTGGTGGCGCATGCCTTTAATCCCAGGCAGAGGCAGGCAGACCACTGTAAGTTCGAGTCCAGCCTGGTCTACAAAGCAAATCTGGAACAGCCAAGGCTACACAGAGAAACCCTGTCTCAAAAAAAAAATAAATAAATAAACTGGCTTGGTTGTGGGTGCTCTCAAACATTTGAGATTTTTAAAAATTGTATTTCTTTTCTTAGTTCTGTTCAGAACAGTGAACGTGGCAAAAAAATTGGCAATGTCATGGTCACAACCAGCCGGAATGTGGTGCAAACAGGAAAAGCTGTCGGTAAGGCACGCCCTCAGCAAGAGCTGCTTGTCATATGTATCCATTTTCTGTCTTCAGTGTGCAGTTCATTAAAGTGAAGTTGTAGAGGTTTGTGAATCACATAATATTACAAAGGGCTTTTTATGTTTTCAGTTTTAAAAATAAGAAAGTAATTTGTGTTTTCTAAGTAAGTAGAAGAGTAAAAAGCACCACAGATAACTAGCGTTGGGAGTGAAATCAGTGATAACTGCTGCAGACTTACAGCAGCTGAAAGGACAAAGGAAGCTGGTGAATAATTTTATGTCAACAGACTTAACAACATAGATGGACAAATTCTTTGAAAGACACAAACTAATAAATAAGGAATTTAAAATCAGAATGGCTCTGGATCTGCTGAGGAAATTAAAACCTTCTAATTTAATCCACATCCATGTTGGTTTGCTTTTTAATTCTCTCCCTTCTCTTCTTCCTCCTTCCTTCACCTCCCCCTTCTTCCTATCTTCTCTTATTTGGCCCTCCCTCTTTTTTTTTTTTTTTTTTTTTTGTCAAGATAGGATCTCACTTTGTAGCCCAGATTAGCCTTAAACTCTGAACCCTCATGACTCTCAGTGTCCCAGGTGCTAAGGTTACAAACTTCTCTCTGAAGTTCTATTAGATATTTAATGAAGAAAGAACATAAATTTTGTACAAACCTTTCAGAAAGTAGTGAGTGAGGTAATACTTTTCAACTCATCTTAAGCCAGTACTAGTCAGATACCCAAAGCTTGATAAATACAGCATGTACATATATTCTTCTGCACATACCACTTTTTTCACTCAAAAATTTTTGAAGATTTTTTCCATGTTGAAATAAATTCTTTATTTTCTCTTCAACCTTTTTTTTTTTTTTTCTTTGTATTAGTTGGTGGGTTTGTTTTGAGACAGTCTCATTTTTACTCCCGACTACTCGGGAACTTGTTATGTAGACCAGGCTGTCCTTGTACTCAAAGATATCTGCCTGCTTCTACCTCCCAAATACTGGGGGTAAAGGTGTGCACCACCGTGCCCAGACCCTCTGTTCTGTATTTTTTTAACTTCTTGTTTTGTTCTAGTTTCAAGCCTAGAGACCATATTGGTTACTTTTCTCAACTCTGAGACCATACCTAACAGAAGCAGCTGAAGGGAGAACTTTGCTTTGGCTTTCAGTTTTAAGAGGTACAGTTCATCAGGTTGGCAAAGTCATGGTGGAATTCATAACAGTGTGAGCATGTAGCTGCTGTTCCTTATATCCTAGTAGATCAGGAGGCAGAGAGCTGGAGCTAGAACCGGAACCAGAAATAGATACAACATGAAAGGCCCATGCAGCATTTCATAAATCCATGGGGGACATTTTATGTTTGACCATAACAGAAATAACTATTAACTAACCCTTTTTGAACAAAACTCGAACGCCTCAGTATAACAGTGCTTCATAGCACTCTTGGTAGCTAACATTCCTTACATCTGTAGTAAGGTGGTGAAAGAACTCTCTGGACTCATTTTAAAAGACACAGAACACATAGCCCTACCTCTAGGTTCATTGTATTGCCAGAGAAATGGAATTTGATATATAAGCATTTATTTCTGTACGGTTATACATTTGATTTATTTTGAATTATTTTTAATAGCATATTTGATTTATTTTAAGTTCTTATTTTTAATAGAAAAGTTTAGCTTCATTGGAGACATGAATCATTACAGTAGTGTTCCCCCTACCCAAAAGAAATCTATTCCAAGAACCACAAAAAATACTCAAAAGCATTGGCATGCCATAGTATTTCTTTACATGTTCAACCTGTGATAAAACATTTACATGTTAATTAACCACAGAAATAATAGCCACAATCAAATGAGAGTTATAACAGTGTATTTTAGTAAAAGTTATATGAATTTATTCTATCCCTCAAAAGACTCACTTTCATTTAAAGAAATCACTTTACAGCTCTTCTTTGGCAAGTTCAAATTGCCAGCTCCGCTGCTGTTGCTCTTAGGGTTATTGGAACATTGATTCTGCAATACCAGGAATCTAACTTAGAGCTATATTGCTGTGATGACCGTGACCAAAAACAACTTGGAGTTGGAGGGGTTGGTTTGCCTTACGTGTCCTGAGACATATTCATTGTGAGAAGCCAAGGCAGGAATTGAAGGCGGCCTGAAGACCAAGGAGGAACACTGCTTACTGGTTTGCTCAGTGCCTTGCTCAGCCTGCTTTCTTATACCATCAGGGCCATTTGCCCAGGGGTGGAGTCACCCACAGTGGCTGGGCCCTACAAATTTACGTACAGGCCAATCTACTAGTAGCATTTTCTCAATTAAGATTCCCTCTTTCCAGATATGTGTAGATTTGTGTCAAGTTAATAAAAATCAACCAGCATACCACGAGAGTCAGTCTGATAACCAGCTGTCTACCAGATGACTAGTAGGCAGGAATGTAAGCATGTATATGTTAGACAAAAGGAGATGTGAGTAGGAACAGAGCTGGAAAGTGTGATGTGCCATCACTACTCAGCACAGCCTAAAATTTAAAACTTACGAATGATTCATTTCTAACGTACTCCATTGAACACCTAACACCTGAATATTATTCAGAGGGAAGGGAAGTCAAATGTAGGAAGTGACACCATAGATAGGACGACAGCTACATTATGCTTCAGTGTTGTTGCTGCCACTAATTAAACCACAATACAAGTCTCTTCAGCCCTTTCTCTAATAACAGGGACTCAGGTAATTTTACACTCACAACAACTTCTGAGAAAATATTCTTTAAAACAACAAAGGTGTGAGACCTACATGGCTCTATTATTTCTTTGTTTGATGCAGCGGTTTTAGATCCTCTTCCAGTGTGCTGCTATTCTTCTAGTTACTTAGCATTTAAGGTAGAGAGAGAGAGTGTGTGTGTGTGAGTGTGTGTGTGTGTGTGTGTGTGTGTGTGTGTGTGTGTGTGTGTTCTGTCTGCCTGCCTGCCTATGTGCATGTGTGTGGGTATATGCATATATGTATGGGTACTCATGGAAGCCAAAGGCATTGACTCCCCTCACTTAGAGTGAAAAGCAGTTGAGAGTCTCCTGATAGGGATGCTAGGAAGTGAACTTGGGTCTTCTGGAAGAACAGTAAACAGTCTCAATTCCTGAGGCATCGCTGCAGCCCCATATTTGACTTCTTAAGCTCTCCAGATAATTCTGATTTGCAGTTAGGTTTGCTAGCGCTGTAATTATAAAATTGTATTATTAACTCCCAGAGAGTGCCTAGTGTGGGCTCCTATGGTAAGACATTACTCAGTTTTCTTTAAGATATTCCCATGGAAAAAAATTATTTTGAACTAAAATTTTAAGTGTTGTGTTAGTAACTACATTTTACTGTGCTTTAGTGAGTCAGCCCTCTTCATGTTTGTTGGGTTTTCATTGTCTAACAAAATATTAACTATAGGTTGGAGGTGTGGCTAATTATTAAAAGACCTGCCTAAGTTCCATTCCCATCATGCAAAAAATTAAACCTTTTGTTAAACTCATACATTTTTCCTTTTGTTTTTCTTTCTCACACAGGCCAATCAGTGGGAGGAGCTTTTTCCAGTGCAAAGACAGCCATGTCTTCATGGCTATCTACTTTTACCACGTCTACCCCTCAGAGTCTTCCTGAGCCACCCATCGGGAAGCCCTGAGTCCAGTGGCAGAAGCTGCTTTGTTTTCTATGGTGTAATGTTCCCTCCCATCTGCTGCTCCTAGGGTCTCCTCTAACCATGGGTCCATACCCAGGGACCAAGACAACAAACTGTTTACATGGACGGTTGCACTCTGTCTAAATGAATGTTGCAGGATGCTGAAAAGATGAAATCACAACGATAGCAGAAATAGCTTTCCAGGTTGGGGGTTAAATTGACTACTTTTACTTCATTCTGAGCCTAATTAATGTACACAATGAACCTAGAGAATATTAAGTTCTGAGACTGTACATTTGTTTACGTAGAAGAATTTTTACATATGTATATTTTGTTCTATTTTGCTGTTTAAACACTTAGTCATTGTAATATATATTGACTAAAATTAAGTTATATTACTATTTTACTTTCTCTGGAGTTAGCCCTAAAATGTACTTATAAAGTGTAGGGACTATGCATTTCTGTGTATATTATTTGCTGAGTTCTAAGGTGAACTTCTACGGGGGCGTGGAGGGGACTTCTACCCACTAAACATATTTCCCAGCTCATTTCTTCCCAGAGCTGTGAAAGTCAGGAGGGGAAAGCTCTGAGGATAAGATGAATTTCTTCCTGACAAAATTGGTGTGAAGCAGCAGAGGTGCCATGTGCGTCCCTCCTACTGGCAGTGAGCACGCAGGGAAGCAGCATTGGTCACTCAGTAGTACTGAAGGGTTGGCACATGTGTAGAGCAGTTCTTCAATGACCCACATGCTAGCTTGATCAACTCCAATTATGTTGCAGTCTCAGTCAGCACTTTGTTACCTAAAAGATGTGCCTTGTTTCTTCGTGTGAATGATTGTTCATTAGATATGCACAGATCTACAGGCCTTTTCTTAGTCTTGTTCTGCATAGAGCCTTTTTAAAGCATTTGGCCTTTCTACTTCCCTGATTGAAAATTCTCCTTTAGTCAGTTCTACTACCTTCTAAAGAAAAACAAAGTGATCAATAAAGGCTAAATATAAACCTCAACTTAGCTCACATTTAGAAAACCAAGAAGTGGGCCAAGGAGATGATTTAGAGAGGAAAAGTGCTAACTGTGCAAGCATTGACAACCTGGGTCCAGTTGTGGAATGCACATAAAAAGCAAGGCAGAGTCAGGAGAATATTCTAGAGCCTTGTAAGCCAGCTAGCCTGGGGTGTGCAGTGAATTGGCAAAAACAAGAAAGACCTGCCTCAAAACAAGGTGGAAGGCAAGAACCAACTCTTAAAAATTATACTCCAACCTCCACATGGGCAGTATGTCATGCACATGCTTTTACACACACACACACACACACACACACACACACACACACACACACACACACACACACACACACACATACACACACCTCTGATGAAAGAACAGTAAGAAGCAAGAGAATGAGCTCACACCCATGCTATGAGTCACTTGTTTGGTGAAGGACAGCTGGTTTCATGTTTCTGCAGGCATGAATTTGCCAATATCTCATTTGTGCACAGCTAGAGTTCATGTGTTTGTCATGTATAACTGCCATTTGCTTTTCATGGGATCCTGAATGCGTGTTCTCAGGGAGTACATGTGGGGAACACTGTCTTTTCAGTAGCAGAAGGCATGTGGAGTGACCATTATATCTACATAAGATTTAACAAGCATTGGGAAGATAAGGGGCCTAATTAAGGACATTGATTATATTTCATTTATCCCTAATGAGATGCCCTAAGGACTATGAAAAGAACATAGGGCGTAACCTCTTTTTTTTTTTAACTTTGCAAGTTGGATTTTCACACAAAACCACAAAAGAGGAACTACTTCCAATTGAGCATAATAACTTGAGAGAATCTAGTAATTATAAATTGATTGGGTAAAGGGAGAATATCATTAATTTGCTTCAGCCAAGAAGTATTTGAAAAGAGAAGAAAGTAAAGCCACAAAAACTGTGAAAGGCAGTTTAATCAATGTTGTACTAAGACTGTTGAGAATTCATTCTTAGATATCATTCCATGTGGCTGCAGATGATGATATACCCATGGTAGTTGACATTGCTGGGAACCCTGCTTGCATTAGCCAGTAATTTTAAAGATTTCTTCTTTAGTTTACACCAGGTTTATATGACTTGGGGAAATGTCTGCTGTCAGTCACTTAAACAGAAGCAATGCAACACTTACCTTGAAATATACTTGGGGAAAAAAGTTAGATGAAATTTAACTCTACTTTTGTATCACATTCCCCATTTGAGTGTGTATGAGTCCACCTGCGTAGGGTCTCACAGTCTTACCACACCACACAAGTCTCTAAATTGCCAGCCTCCTGCCTCTGTCTCAATAGCTGGGATTATAAGAGCACATCACTGTGCCAGGCTTGAGCATATATATTTAACTGAACCTACTCTTAATGTAACTAAAAACTTAACTCTTAAAATGATTACTTAATTGTCTTTCAGCATAAAATAACTTATTTTGGAATGTAAAACATCTTAGAATGATCAAAGACCATACACCTACTTCCTTCAGGTTCGGGGAAAGCTTGCCTTTTCAAGACTATAGACTGTTTTGTTGTTGGCAGGGCCACTGCAGCAACCAGTGTCATGGAGAACAGAAGATAAAGCTCTAGCCCAGAGAACCCACACCACATGTAAAGTCTATATTTTAGGCTCCAGTGAGACAGACTGACTCTGGCCTTTCGACTACCACCAGCAGAGTTGTGGCTGTTGGAGACCATACTTTCTCTAGTGAGCATCAGTGCTTTTGTTTCTAAGATCTGAGTGTTTATAATTTGACCTGAGAGAGTGAAAGTCAACCACTGTTTCTCAGCTTTAGATGATGCAGACATTGACAATAGCTACACTGCTGTCCAGGTGGTTTTGAGGAAGCCCATTATTTTCCTAGCATGACAACAGTGACTCGGGTGAAAACGAAAGCTGTGAGTCTGGACTAGATGGGTATAAATTCTGAAGCTGCATGGGACAGAGGTGAAGAAGAATTGAACATGCATACCTGATTCATAGCCAATATGAACTATCCATCCCCAGATCCATTCATGACTCACTAGCTCAGAAGCCTGAAAACAATCCTCTCCTTTTGCTTTAAAAACAGTTGGCTTTCTTGGGCAGCAAAGTAGAGCGCATGACAGGACTTCGTCGGCCCTTCTGCTTTCCAAGTTTTGTACTGTTTACGGTTTTTTAGAATAGCTTTCTTTGGAAATTCAAATAAAAAGAAAATTAGGAAAAACAAAAATGAGAAAGTGTTACATGGCTGAAACAGGACATGTAGAGTCTGAATGTGAGTATTCTGACATCAGTATTTAACCTACCAAAGGCATGAGTTTAGAAAGAAGTTAGAATTGTAATCTGTTACTTACATTTCTAAGTGAAGCTATAACAATCTTTTCCTGGTAGGCAGGTTATAGTGAAGCTATATATTCTGTGGAGAAAGTTTTGTGAGAAGTAACAGCCAGTGGCCCTACTTCTTCCTGTGGTAATAAGTTTGGAAGTCTGCAGGCCAGCATCCTGACCTACACACAGAGGGCAGCCTGTTAGCACAGAAGCTGCTAGCTCTGCCTGTGGTGCTAGTGCACCCGCCTGCTAATGTATTGGGCAATGCTTGTGGTTCCTGAACTGGCAACATTTACACACTCTGATTCTTTAATGAGAAATGGCCCTACATTTGTGGCTCTCCACGCCATCTCTTGTAGCTTTAACTGACAGAATGCTCCCCGAATCAAGTGAAAATGACCATCATTCCTCATAACACAATGTGCCGCTACGACTTTCTCATTCCAAGTCTTTTGACTTCATTACTTTAGAATTGTTTTTCCATAATGTCCAACATTCCACAAACTTTTTTCAGAAACAAAAGCAATGTGTGTCTTTATTTTTTCATATAAAATAACTTCATAAAAATGACTTCCTATCTACATTATGAAAAAGAAACTGGCTCCCTTGTGTAGTATAACACTCGGATATTAAAAGATTGTGCATGTCTAAGGGGTTGGATATATTTTGTAAAACTCTTAACTACATTTGTATTTCTGTGCTGTTCAGAAATTTACCTTTTTACTTGTACTAATTAAAGATATAGAAAACTATATATTTAAATCATGTAAATGGAACAAAATTTAAGAGGGTTTCCAATCTTATTTTTCATCAGCTTCTCACGCACATAGTATGCTGCTCAAGTTTCTTTTATGTGCAATATAAACATTTGAACATTTCAAGTCAGGTACTGAGCCAGAAGAGGTCATTGAAGTTTTCAGAAAACTGCTTAGAAAATATTTTATTTTCTTGAAATGCTGTGATTTTACAGCTGGAAAAACAAGTTTAAGCATTACATGTTTCAGTCCACTTGATCATCAGTTTCTAAATTTTGCAATCATTTGGTTAATGACTTGGTGAAGGCACCTAATGGTTTGAAAATAGTTTTGAAGGAAGTTTAGCTATAGCACATATTTGATCAGAAATGTGGCTTCTCTTTCCTCTAGTAGCTTTGTAGCTTGTGCTGGTTCGTTTCTGTTGTCATTTGTTTTTGGTTTTTTAAAACATATTCAAGCTATAAATCATGCCTAATCATGCTGAACTGTAGAGCTTCTATTGTACCTTTATTTTAAACAAAACCTGATAATAAAATTATCCTGTTTTCTCTTGCACACATGCTGTTGATCTCCTAGACTTATCTGCGTATTGTCTATGTAATTTCTGGCCTTCACAAGTGGGCAACAGTGCATTCTTCATTGTCAAGAAAGCAGCACATAGGTGAGCTGAAGGACTGGACACCCAATTTAGCGCCCTCCAGACATTGCTTATGATGGACCCTCAGCTTTCCAGCTGTGACCTCTGCAGGAAAAGTCCCTCCCGTATAGCATCTGTGGAACTCTGAAGGCATGATGCCACACAACTGCTAAGGAGGTTGGTCATGTAATCCCCCGTGGACAAAGCCAGGGAAGTAGGACACTGCACCAAGGTGGTCTGTGTCTCCATTTGGACTGGTAAGGTTCAAAACTTACACTGAGGATTCCAAGCACGTTTTCTGCGGACCATGGTTTCCTTATAACTGTTGTACAAAGTAAGACCTTTGTGATACAGTTCTTGGAATAACAGATAAATGTCGCTTCCTTGGGGACATGGGAGTGATGGTATAAGGCTAAGTGTTCTTTCATGTGACTTGTAAGGGTTTTGGAAATGTCAAGATGACCACCACTGTCTTTCTCTTCCTTATGACTTGCTCAATCTGAGTCCTTGTCCCCACCCAGATAAGAGCTGCCTAGTCTAGCCAGCCTGTAATCCCAACACTCGAGGAGGCAGAGGCAGATGATCTCTGAGTTTGAGGCCAGTCTGGTCTTGAGACTTGTTATTTTTTCCATTTAATTATTTTTAATTATGCTGGGCGTGGTGGTGCACGCCTTTAATCCCAGCACTCAGGAGGTAGAGGCAGGAGGATTGCTGTGAGTTCGAGGCCAGCCTGGTCTCCAAAGCGAGTCCAGGACAGCCAAGGCTACACAGAGAGACCTTGTCTCAAAAAACCAAAAAAAAATATATATATATATATACATATATATATATATATATATATTTTTTTAATTATGTGTATGTTGAGGGGCAGTGTTCACAGTGCCGTGTCCATGAAGGCCAGAAGAGAGAATCCAATCCTGCAGAGCTGGAGTCACAGGTGGTTATCTGAATCAGATGCTGAGAACTGAACTCTGCTCCTCTGCAAGTGTAATGTGTCCTAACTGCTAAGCCCACTGATAGAGCTCTTAATCTAGTCACATTTACCCACTTACATTTAAGAGACTTTGTATTCTACTTACGAAACTGCTTGTCCCCAAGATGGTGAAGTTACTTAGTCTTGTCTTCCCCATTCAGTACTACCTCTAATTTCTTATTTAGAGCCATGTGAATACAAGATGTACACGGATAGTGTATCTTGTTGCTTCGTATTTCTCCAGGTAAGAACTGTGGAGCTCACTTCTCACTACTGTGCATTGATGCAAAAGCATGAGAGCCGGATAGGATTGGAGTAAGAGTTAAAGAGAACCCTTTAAGTAAAACAATAGATTTACAGTAGTAAGTATTAGCTGAGGGTTCACATTTAACTTAGCCATATTCTTATTTTGTTTCAGGTCTTGTCAGCTCCACTTCTTGGAAATGAGTGAAGGAACCCTGTTTTGGTGCTCTGAGTGGCTGATTCCTCAAAGTCAGACAACTGGCCACAAAAATAGTCACACAACTGGCCAGCGCTTCCAAAACTGTCCTGGGCTGCCACAAACCTTGAGGACCTTTTAACTGTACTAGAGACTCAATTTTCCCCAGGAATCTGGCATTTACATTTACAGTCTATAGCCACATAATGAGTCCCTCAGGCTGCATACTAACTTCTGCCTTCTTTGTGGAGTTTTGAGGATCTGCTGTGCGCCTTGCATATTGCATGGTAACATGCACTATCTCTGGCTGAAGATAGCTTGCAGCCTTAGGCTGCCAGTTACCAGAGAGTGGAGCATACCGACTTGTGAGCCAGGGTACTGAGCCAAAAACCTTCCAGTGGGTGGGAACTGTTGGTCAGGCCCGAGTCAACCTAAAGGCTGTGAGTTTCTGCATGGAGGAAGTTGAAGATGGACTTGGAATACACTCAGGACCCCAGAGCTATGAGACCACCACAAATGAAGACTAGGGAGCAGTGTGTCCTGGACAATTCAAATGTTCAGGGGAACCGTGGTCGGATAGGAAAGGAAACTAGAAAATAAAGCCAGGTCAGAGCAAGCAGAGTCCCATCAGCCTGGTGAATAGGAGCAATTTGAAAGGTAACAATGCAGGGGCAGGCAACATCTCCCGGAGCTTCTTCAGGAGCTGGTCACCACCATCTCTGCTTTCACCAAATTACCAGCCTCAGTGCTTCTCTGCTGCCCGCCTCTAACTCATCCACTACCCTAGCCTTTCTCACTGGCCCAATCTCAGCTTCCCACCAACCAAGTCAAATCACCTGTGTCCCCAACACAATAAGCCCAAGAACGAAACTTCCATGACTCTGTTCTCAGTCAAAATCCAGTCACTTTGAGAACCCCGCTCTTTCAATTTCACCATGGTTAGAAGGTAAGGCTGCTAATGAAAAGGTGCTATAAGCCATTGTAGGCATGGGGGACATCATAGTGAGGACCAAAGCATCTGGTCCAGCTACTGTCTCCAGCAGACCAGAGATCCCAGAGATGTGGCTCTGCCACATACTGATAGGCTCAAATGGAGAAACTTACTCTGCATGCTTTACACCAGCAGGGGGTGGGGGTGGGGGGGCTAGTTCCATCGTGAAAAGTCCATCTACAGCTAGCATCTGGATTCTTCTATCCAACCTAATCCATAGCCTATTTTAAGCAGGGATAAAGTGAGAAGTGGACAAAAGAACAGTAGCCTTCCCACCTTCCTGAGCCAGCTCTGCCCCAGAAAGCAGTCACTGAGCACTTTGTAGAGCCCCAAGGCAATTCTGTTGCATCACTCCCAACCGCCATGGCCTGAATTGGTTCTTTGTGCAATAGCATCCGTCCATTTAGAAACTGAAACTTCTGCCCTGGATAAATATCTGTTCTCGCCATGTGCCTGTGAGATGGAAATTCCCAGGTAGACTTTGGACACCACAATTGGTACTTTTATTTAAACCACAAGGCGAAAGCCAGGTGTAGTAATATAAACCAATAACCTCAGCGCAGCAGAGTCATTAGAATAGTTGAAGGCTAGCCTGGGCTACATAATGAGATACTGTCTCACAAAATAAAAACTACAGGACTAACAGGAATTAAAATGGAAAATTTTAATCTCAGATGTGCACACATGCATGTGTGTGTTTCAACAACCTTTAAAGTACATTTATTCCCCACTTCAGACATTGTGGACACTCTGTAGGTGTACAAAAGCATAAGCATTCCTTAGTGCTCAGCAGTGTGGCCTTGGGTGTATGTCCCAGGACCTTGGTCCCCTACATAGGAAGGATGAGAAGTGAAACTTATGAGATGGGCATGGTGGGGACGTTAGGTCACTGTGCCCCTCTGCCAAGTGACCTTACACGTCTGCCATTGTGATAACATCCATAGACTCAGCAAAGTGAAGCTGATGTCGGTGCCTTGTCACTGAACTAAAATGGCAAGCTCTGCTTTCTAAAGTGTCTTTAAAATTGATAATTTCCTCACTTTCATCCTTAACATTGAAAATGGTTTGGGTTCAATTAATTTCATACTCTTCAGCATCGAGGCTTAATCCAGGATAGCCAGGGATACATATGCCCTGTCTCAAAAAAAAAAAAAAGACATAAATAAGCTGGTCATAAAAACTACTGTGTACAAGGTTCCTGGAGCTGTCAAATCCATGGTACCTGTCAGTAGAATGATGCTGCCAGGGTCTTTGGGAAAGGGATGTGAGGCATTATTAGTACATATGGTACAGAGCTTCATTTAGTTGGGGAAGCTGCAAGATCTATAGAGATGGTTAGTGATGGCTATAAAATGGTACAAATGTGCTAATGCTGCTAACAGCATTGTAAAGTAACAAAGAAAAAGTAGGTTGGGCAGTGGTGGAGCACACCCCAGCACTCAGGAGGCAGAGGCAGGCAGACGTTTGAGTGTGAGGCCAGCCTGGTCTACAGAGTGAGTTCCAGGACAGCCAGGAAAAAAAACAACAACAACAACAACAACAAAACAAACAAACAAACCTCAAGGCCTAATTCCACAGAGCTTTGTTCAATGGCTAAAAAATTCCAAATTTCGTTTCTTCTACTTTTACTGTGAGCATTATATAAGTACATATTAATTTTGAGCATATGAGGGGCTTTGTCATATCCCATTAAAAGGCCTGTTTATCAGATACAAAGGCATATAAAATAGGTATATAAATCAAATACTGATAAAAAAAACAAACTTATTTTATAACATTTTTTGGTATATGTCTTAGTTTGCCTTCTATTTTAATAAAACACCATGACCAAAAACGAGTAGGGGAGGAAAGGGTTTATTTCAGCTAAGTATGAGGTGCAGTGTGGAGGGCCATCAGGACAGGCCTTGGAGGAATGCTGCTTCCTGCCTTTGCTGTCTATGACTTGCTCAGCTTATACTGCCTAGGGCCAGCTGCCTGGGCATTTTCTCAAAGTTTTCTCTTCCTAGACGACCCTAGCTTGTTTCAACTTGAGGGGGAAAACTAATCATGCAGTATATAATTGTACCACAGAATATAATTAAATTATAGTTTAATTGCGACACTAGTTAAATATGAAACAGAACTGAACTTGCATACTAATGAGAAGGATATGCCTTTAATGTTGTTTGTTTGTTGTTTTTTGGGTTTTTTTGTGTGTTTTTTTTGTTTGTTTTTGTTTTTCAAGACAGTGTTTCTCTATGTATACCTGGCTATTCTGAAACTACCTCCGTAGATGAGGCTGTCCCCAAACTCAAAGATTTGCCTGCCTCTGCCTTGAACGCTGGGATTAAAGGCATGTCTCACTGCTGCCCAGCTCAGGAATGCTTATTTTTAAATAAATCTTGGCTTATTAGGTAACACTACAAGACACTGAACATCTTAAATGTTTTTCAAAGATGATTGATGAGAACAGATGCAGAGTGCAAATTTCACAAGTGTGTTTAGGGCCGTTTTGGAAACTGTTGGGAATTCTGTCCTAAGCTCAGGTCATTTAATTATTTTTTAAAAAAATTTTTTTAGTGTGTGTGTGTGTGTGTGTGTGTGTGTGTGTGTGTGTGTGTGTGTGTGTGTGTGATTATGTGTATCCCAATGCATGCATGTGAAGGTCAGAAGACAAACTGGAGAAGTTGGTTCTCTTCATCCATCATGTGAGTTCTTGTGATCACACTCAGAAGGTCATCAGACTTGGCTGCAAGTACTTTTACCTGCTGAACCATCATGCTGGCCCTCAAATATAATATTTTTATTGATTATTTTAGAATTTCACATTATGTACCCTTACCTCCCAGGTCCTTGCCCCTACCTTGTGACCACCTGCTGCCAACACCCCCATCCCTTGCCCCCTCCCCTGCCAAAAAAAGAAAAAAAAAAAGGAAACAAAAAACGTTTAATTTGTGTTAATCATATACTCAGTAGAACATGTTCAAACTCCTGGTGACCAGCCCTTCAGATAAAACTGAGTCCTTCCCCATCCACCCCCAATCCAGAAGCCATCAGTTGTACAGAGCTATATTTCAGTGTCCTTATCACAATTTTTGAGAGCTCTCTTTGATGGCTTTCTATTTATGCTGTTCCTTTTTGGGGGTGGCAGTGGGTTGCCACAGGAGCCTTCTATGTCTCTCTTTCTCAACTGTGAGTCTGAAGTCGCCAATGCCATGGCAGAAGTAGCTTCCTTGTCCTTTACAGTCAGTGGGAGACTGGATCATGGACTTACACATGGTTTCCGGCAACAGCACTGATGTCAGCACATGCCGTGGACCTCAGCATGGTATCTGGTAGCACACACACAGCCTTCTGCTGCTGCATTGGGCTACAGACACCATCATAGCCCTGGGCAGCATAGGCCAAGGACAGCAACATGAGTTTAGGTAGCCACAGATAACAATATGGCTTCAGGCTGTAACATGAACTATGGATATCCTCATGGCCTTCAGTGGTAACACAGGCTACAGATGTCAACAAAGACCCCAGCTGAAAGAACCATGGACCCAGACATGGCTACTAGAGACAGGGTGGATCTGTCACAGCCTCATATGGCAGTGCAGATCACTCACATCAATATGACCCCTGGTGTCAACATCAAATAGCAATTTTAAGAATCAAACATTCTGGGCTAAATATATCTCAATTGCTAGAATTTTTGCCTAGTGAAGTCCTGAGTTTGATCCCCAGTGTCACATAAAATTTGAAGTATAGTCACATATACCTCTAATCCCAGCACTTGGGAGATGGGAGGAGGGAGAAGTTTGAGACCATCATAGACTACATGAGATCCTACTTCAAAAACAAAAGCAAAGCAAAACAAAACAGGATCAGCAAGATAGCCAAGCCTGATGCCCTGAGTTGTCTTCACAGCTCACATGATAAAAGTAGAGAACTGACTCCCACATGTGACTCTGACATGCCACAGCATGAGAACAGGGGTGTACATATACACGCTAAAATGAACTACTAAACTGTATTTTTTAGAACAATACAATAACCCACATTCTAACACAACACAGTCCAAAGTCTAATATCGATACATGCTGAAGCATGCAGGTGGGAGATATTTAGAATATTTGCCTCCTATAGTGAAAAACTACCATGTTTCTATATGTGCAAAGAAGTCTTTGCATGAACGGTAAATCACTGCAGTTTATAACACACAGTGGTCCCCAAATGACCCAGGGTGTTTTAGGAAGTGTAAGGATGAGTACGAATTAAGTTTTTATGAATAAAAGATGGGACTTAGATGACTTGGAACAGCTAAAGCTGCCTTTATTTAATGACAGATAAGTGGGGGTCTCTAGCTCTGGCCATGCCATGAGCAGGGTGTAGGACCCATTCGTTCAGTGAGCAGAGTTTAGGAGATCACAGATTGCATGCTTCAAGCTGAGGATGGGAAAGGAGGTTCATTAGGGGTAGCGTTGGCTGAGTGCAGGGTCTATCGTTTTTCGGCAGCCACCAGGTATCTGGGATGGGGAGCAGCTACTTTGCTTCTCCACCCCCCAAAGAGCTGTTTCCTGGGGGCTCTGAGCTCAGTTTCACTCTGACATTTATATGGGACTGGTTTGTTTGTTTTTTTGAGACAGTGTTTCACATAGTCCATGGTGGATTTTGAATTTATTCCTGCTTCCATGACCCAGGTGCTTGGAATAGAGGTGTATGCCACTATACCAAGGTACAGGGAAGCCATGAGATGAGACTTGAAACAGGGTTCTCTGATCGAGCCATCTCTCCAGCACCAAAAATGAAAGGTTTTCTTTGTTTTGGTTTTTTCCTTTTTGTTTTTCAAAACAGAATTTCTCTATGTATCAGCCCTGGGTATTATGGAACTCACTTTGTAGACCAGGTTGGACTTAAACTCACAAAGATCCATCTGTTTCTGCCTCCTGAGTGCTGAGATTAAAAAGATGTGCACCACCACTCCCAGTTTAAGATGAAGGTTTTTTTTTTTTAATGTTTTTACATTTCAAAATGGAAATTTCCGAATGTTATCAAGCAACAAAATATCAAACTGCTAGTCTTATGATGCCCTATCTTATTGCAATATAATTTACATGCCACAAAGTTTACATACAGTATGCACTTTTTATCTTTTTAAAATACAGGAGTGTATAAGATAGCTTGGCTGAAAGGGCTCTCTGGAACCCACATAGGAGAGAACCTACCCTTGTCATTCAGTGACTGGTAGGTGACCTGGGTTCCATGTCCAGTGGGTAAGTCCAGGTGCTGCTTGCTTCTGAAGGAGAGCAGACGGACCTTGAGATCAAAGGTTTCAAGGTTCTGTTTCCCCGTTAAGCGTGGCTTAGATGCTCAGGGTGAGGCCCAAAGCCTGGGCACTAGGCCAGGTTTCTGATCTCACCAGGGAGAGGTGGAAAATGAGTTTTCTACCAGAGTGTTACACTTTAGCTCTTTTAGAATGAGACTGCAATTATCAGAAGGCAGTGGAGACTCAGGAGCTCCACAAGCCCATGGTGATATCTAAAGTGTTAACAGCCCTTTCTTAAGCTGCTGTGCTAACTGGATGTCCAAAACCAGCCAGCAGGCAGGTGTGGTGAGACCGAGGCTCAAGCGAGTGCTTCACTGGTGGTCAGCACTGAGCTAGTGGTGGCAAGGGAGCAGGCTCCAGTGGCTGCTGAGGCAGTCCTGCTATCGCTGCCTGACCACTGGGCATCGAGCAGTGGCTCTTCCCTATTATAAATGCAGTCTCAGAAATGGTGAAGGAATGATGAGCACCTGAGAAAGCATGCCAGCCTTTCTTTATAAACCTGGGACAGTGGGTAGGGGTTTGTGGATGAATGTGTCTGAATTGATGGGGCTAGGAGTGCCAGGATACTTAATCTACATGCAGTGGTACAGAGCCTCATATGCATGCAGTCACAGTGAGTCCTATCACAAGAGGGAAACCCAGTACTTAATTATCCTATGGGTGGCGGACCTAGATACAACTAGAGGTCAGTAAAGGTCTAGATGCAATTGAGGTTAGGATCTCCTTAGCATAGGGTGGGGTACTCCAGGAATCCCCAAATGTTTGCTAAACCAGTTTCAATCATGAAAGGGTCTATCCTATAATCTAAGGGCTATGTGATGCTCTTTAGAGAACCTAGGGTTACCAGATCAGCTGGAGTCAGAACCGCACTAAGAAAAGGGAGTCAATCCAACAACAGAGACCGAGCACAAATGGCTATACGGAGATGTCAGACGTCAACTTTATCCAGTAGAATTCCACACACCCCATAAATAAGTAAACATAATTTTAAAAAATTAAGATCATTTATAGGATATTCACAAAGATGTACAACTATCACTGTTGTCACTTTCTGCCACTCCAAAAGGAAACTGTGTCCACTACCAGCCGCTCCCTCCCAGCAGCCCTGCCAGCCACCGGTGCTGACTATTCTGCAGACGGCTCCTTTTGGATGCTTCCTTTAAGTGGAATTGCATTGTTGTGGAATGAATCAGAAATGCTGCCACAGGTTCTTGTTGTGAATGAACATTGTTCCCAGTTGATACCGCTATATTGGGAGACCATAGAAATTCCACTTCAAGTGGTGTGGGCCCAGATGATGAGGGTTCATAGGGGGTGGACTTCTGTCGGCCATGGCCTGGCCTCAGTTCCTGTGACACACTCTGGATACAGGGAGTGCCCACCACAGGTCCAGCTGCTGTGCCTTCCCTGCTGTGAGGAACAGAGAAAGTCTCTTCTGAAGCTGGGCCAAAGCAAAGTTCCCTGTCATCTGTTGGGTCTGATGAGCACGCTCATTTCCTGCTAGTTCCTTTTTAGCCTTTTAACTACTTCTTAAAGATTTGTCTTTTGTGGCTGTTCACCCAATGTTAAGGCAGACTTTCTGGTTTTGCCAACTCAAAGCATATATGATTACTCAGGGATGGGGATGTATTCTTAAAAATGACTCTGTTACCATGCCAGCAGCAGAGGGTTTTTACATAAACCTGATGGTACAGCCTACTACCCTCTCAGTGTGTGTAATCATACTGCTGTGCTGTTATATTTGTGGTTTGTTTGTTTGTTTGTTTGAGACACTTTGTGGTTTAAACTTAGACTCTTCCTCTTCAGCCTCCAGAGTGCTGGACTTAGCTGGCTCTGTGCTGTGTTTTCATGACTGACGTTGTAGTATGTTTGCATTGGCATCATCATAACCACGTCATAGTGTACTGCAGCATCTCTAAGGCTTCAGTGTTCCTCAGGCTGGAGTTGTTTTAGCTCCATTATACATGTGTTGGAAACATGGCCCACTGATGTAAGAAATAGAATTTCAGAACTGTTTTCTACTTGGTGGGAGGTGCTCACATATGACCCAACACACATGTGGAGGTCAGAGGATAACTCCTGGGAGTGGAATCCAGGAATCGGACTCCAGATCATCACCCCTATATGCTCTACCTGCTGAACCACCCTGGTGGGGCCTCCTTGTCAACTTTTTATTGACATCTGTTGATTTTATGCGCTGGGATTATATATATTCCTGCATAGGCATACAGCATGGAATTGATGACATCCAGACATTGGTGCTACCCTATTCTTGCCCCATATCTCAGGCCCAACAATTACAGCTTTACCTTCAGATTGATTTTCAAAATTTGTTCTGACATACAAAAGAACATGTAATATTTATCTTTCTGAGTCTAGCTTGTTTTGCTTGATATAATATCTTCTAGTCTGTGCATTTTGCTGCAAGTCATGGGATTCTGTTTTCCTATATGGCCAAATAATACTAAATTGTGTATATATGTAATGTTTTCCTTAGTCGCTTACCTGTTTGTTTGTACCTAGGCTGACCCTGCATCTTAGCTGTCATGAAATAGTGCACGGGTGGGGATGTAGAGCCTCAGCAGCTCCTCTGTCTTCAGGTTCAATAGTATGTGTACATTTGTGTGTTCTGGCATTTGGTCCATATTGATTTATAACTGTTATATCTGTGTTTCCTATATTTAGGGACAGCGTCTCATTATCTAGTCCAGGTTAGCTTCTGCCCTGAGGTCATTCTCCACTGCTTCTTGAACATTGGCATTACAAGTCTGAACCACCATGCTCTGCTCCTACTATCTTTGATCAACTTATTCCTTGTTTGTTATCCAGTGCCTTTGTCTCTCACTTATTTTGTGTTAAGATCTGTTTGGTCAGATAAAAGTGCAACCTCTCTGTTGGCTTTAGGAGTTCACTGCCATGTGCCTGGGATATCATTTTCCATTCTTTCTAGTTGTGTCTTTTCACTATTGAATTGAGTTCTTTATAGGAAACACACTGTTGGGTCTTGGCAGCTTTTTGTTTTATGGTTTCTTTGAGATGGTATTTCAGGCTGCCCTTTAACTCCCAGAAACCCTCTTGGCAAGTGTGGAGGTTACAGCTGTTTTGCTTTGTGGTCCTGGAGAGCCAAACCATGCTCTCAGGGCAAGCACTCTGCTCAATGAACTAGCTCCAACTCGGCGTTTGTTGTAATCCACTCAAATGATCTGTATCTTTCCTTTGGAGAATTCAATTCACTTACCAAATGATATTGTCTTTATTGCTGTTCTATTGCTGTAAGGAGAAACATGACCAAGACAACTCTTACAAAGAAAGCATTTAGTTGGGGTTTGGCTTACAGTTTCAGAGGGTGAGTCCATGGCCATCATGGTGGGGAGAGAAGCAGGCAGTAGGTAGGTGCTGGAGCAATAGCTGCCTGAAGTTGCAGGCGGGGGGGGGGGAAGGAGAGAGAGAGAGAGTGCAAGATTGTACCTGTCATGGCTTCTGAAACCTCAAAACCTACCAATGGGCTCCTCCAACAAGGCCATACTCCCTAATCTTTCCCTAACAGTTCCACTAACCTGAGACCAATCATTCAAATACATGAGTCTGTGAGGTCTACTCTCATTCAAACCACAAGAGGTATGGGCTCAGAGCGTCATTGCTTGTTACCTTCTAGCTGCTTTGCATATTGTATATTCTTTTTTTTTTTTTTTCCCGAGACAGGGTTTCTCTGTGTAGCCTTGGCCATCCTGGACTCACTTTGTAGACCAGGCTGGCCTCGAACTCACAGAGATCTGCCTGCCTCTGCCTCCCGAGTGCTGGGATTAAAGACGTGCGCCACCACGCCCGGCTCATGTTGTATATTCTTTATTCTTTTCCTTGTTTGTTAAGCTCCATGGTTTGATAGTTTACTGTGCTGATGTTTGATTCTTCTCTATTTGTTTTTGTATCTATTTCTGTAGCAGGATTTGTACTCTCAGGTTATGGTTATATTTTTTACTTCTGGATCTAGGGCTCGCTTAAGCATAGTTTGTAATCATAGTTTTTTTCTTTTTTTTTTTTTTTTTTGTTTGTTTGTTTGTTTGTTTGTTTGAGACAGGGTTTCTCTGTGTAGCGTTGGCTGTCCTGGACTCACTTTGTAGACTAGGCTGGCCTCGAACTCACATCAATCCACCTGCCTCTACCTTCCCGAGTGTTTGGATTAAAGGTGTGCGCCACTATGCCCGGCTTGTAAGGGTGGTCTTAATTCCCCTGGGGTTTTTTGCTTGTTTGGTTGGTTGGTTTTAATCTTAGAAGGTCTTTTCCTCCCCTCAACCCCCCATGGTTTTATGAGACAGGGTTTCTCTGTGTACCCCTGGCTGTCCTGGAACTCTGAGAGATCCACCTGTCTCTGTCTCCCTAGTGCTTGGTTTAAAGCTGTGTGCCACCACATCCAGCTGTTGCCTTCATTTCTTTTCTTTTTTCTTATTTTTTTCCCCCCAAGACAGAGTTTCTCTGTGTAGCCTTGGCTATCCTGGACTGGCTTTGTAGACCAGGCTGACTTCGAACTCCCAGTGATCCGCCTGCCTCTGTCTCCCAAGTGCTAATATTAAAGGCGTGTGTCACCACACCCAGCTATGTATCTTTCATTTTTCAGTTAACCTTGCTGGGTAATTATTTATGGATGTGAATCTTTCTCATTCCTTCTAGGACTGTAGGGTTCCAGCTGAGAAATTTCATTAGTCTGACAGTGTTGCCTTTAAATATGACTTGGTGCTTTTTGAGATTTTAAAATTCTTCCTTTCCTTTTTTTTTCAAGACAGGGTTTCTATTTGTAGTCCTGGCTATCCTAGACTTGCTTTGTAAACCAGGCTGGCTAGAGAGATTCACCTGCCTCTGCCTCTCGGTTGCTGGGATTAAAGGTGTGCACCACCACGCCCAACAAAATTCTTGTTTTATACTAACTTTCAGGCAGTTTGATTATGTCTTGGTGAGCATCTTTTCTAGTCATGTGTATTTGGATTTTTATAATCTTTACATGAATGTCCATTTTTTCCTTTGAACTTAAAAAAAAATGTTTCTTTGAATCTTCTTCTAACATTTCATTCACTTAAATGTCTCTGGAGTCCCTTGCCAAAGAGCTTAGACTCTTGTGAGGGTGTCACACTACCTTGTGTCCTATATAGGACAGGCTTTTTTTTTTTTTTAATTTATTCATATTACATCTCAATTGTTATCCCATCCCTTGTATCCTCCCATTCCTCCCTCCCATTTTCCCCTTACTCCCCTCCCCTGTGACTGTGACTGAGGGGGACCTCCTCCCCCTGTATATGCTCATAGGTTATCAAGTCTCTTCTTGGTAGCCTGCTATTCTTCCTCTGAGTGCCCACCAGGCCTCCCCATCCAGGGGACGTGGTCAAATATGGGGCACCAGAGTACGTGTGAAAGTCAGACCCCACTCTCCACTCAACTGTGAAGAATGCCCTGTCCATTGGCTAGATCTGGGTAGGGGTTCAAAGTTTACTGCACGTTTTGTCCTTGGCTGGTGAGGACAGGCTTTTTATAAGAATACATACACACACACACAAAAAAAAACGTAAATCACTTTCTTCATGAGTGTTTTGTTGTACAGTTGTGTGACTGGTGCCCAGTAGAGGACATCGGATCCACTAGAACTAGAGATACAGATCGTTACTGGAGCTCCAGATGGGTGCTGGAAATCAAAGCCAGGTCCTCTCCAAGAGTAGTTAAGTGCTCTTAACTGTTGAGCCATCTTTCCTGCCCCATCTTTAACATTTTTTGCTATTTTTGTGTGGGTACACATGTCACAGCATACATGGTGGAGGTCAAAGGACACCTTTTCAAAAGTCAGTTCTTTCCTTCCACTATGGGTTTCTGAAAATAATCTCAGGTCATCAAGCATGCATGGTGGCAAGCACTTTCACCTGTGACCCATCTGGCTGTCCCTGGGAGGGCCTTTTAGTTATTTGGTCTTCTTAGATGTGTCTTGACATATCAGTTTATTACATAATGTCTAGAAATAAAGACCTTGTAGCTTTTGGGGGGAGGCAGAGGTGTCTGTGGCTAGTAGGTTTGGACACAGTGGATTCTATATCTTCACCAATTCCTTCTAAACCAGTGGTTCTCAACCTTCCTAATGCTACAACCTTTTAATACAGTTCCTCATGTGTAATGACACCGAACCATAGTATCATTTTTATTGCTACTTCATAACTGTAATTTTGGATGGTCTTATGTGACCCCTGAGAAAAGGTCATTTGACCCCCAAAGGGGTTGTGACCCACAGATCAAGAAATGCTGTTCTAAACCATGTGCCTTTTCTTTTTCTTGTCCTATTACCCCATTTAGGCCAAAGTAGACATCCTGTGTAGTTCCTGATTTTTTAAATTATTATTATTAATTATTATTATTATTATTTAGATAGGATAGTATAAGCTTTTCAATGTTCCACCATTTCCTATTCGTACTTTGCTGAAACTTTGTTTTGGATTTTTTTCTGTGTTCCTGAAACAAAGTTTCACTGTGTAGCCCAGGCTGGCCTGTTACTCAAGAGCCTTCTGGCCACTGGGGATTACAGACATGTGCCACCATGTCCATATTAAACTGTTTTATCACAAAAGAACTTGGGATTTGTCAAGCTACTTTCTGTGCTATAATTGGAATTACATGGCTTTTCTTTTACTTTTAATATGGTTCCCACAGGATTTTCAGATGTTTAACTAACCTTTCATTTCTGAAATAAAATGTAGTTATATCCTTTATGTTGAGAAGGTTAGAGGATTTTAATGTTTTTTTTTTTAACTTTATGTGTTGGTTGGGGTGTTTCTTTTCTGCATGTGTATGTTTGTACACTATGTGTGTCCTGGGACTGGAGTTACAGAGGTTGTGAGTCACCATGTGGGTGCTGGGAATCAAACTGACACTCTCTGGAAGAGCAGCTAATGCTCCTCATAACTGCTGAGCCAGCGAATGCACCTCATAACTCTTGAGTCAGCTAATGCTCCTCCTAACTGCTGGGTCAGTTCTCTCGGCCCCGTGTTTCATTCTAATGCCAGCTCATCTAACGGCAATTTGAACCCTCTTTTCATACTGTCAGACACATCTCAATACTAAGTTCTAATTTCAAAACAGAAAATAACTAGGTTAGACACAAATCCATTTTACTTGTAGTGAAGACAACTCAAACAAGTAATGATAACAGCTTGGTGAATGTTAGATAATTTTGTGGGGCATTCGAAATGTAAATGAAGGTAATAGACATCCCTACCCCGAGTCCTGGAGATTAAATTCACATGACCACTTAACCACTGAGCTATACAGGTGGCTAATAAACAAGATTTTTTTTTTAGTGCCTCCTTGAGTAAGTTAGCCAAACGTAAACTGAACTTAATCAGTCTTACCACACAATTTGCCAACTGAACCAGGACATTTTGGGGCGTGAAAGTGAATGCAAGCATAAATTCGGTTATCTGATTATCTAAGATTTAATTGGAGTTTAAGACAAAAACAAAACAGTAATAAAACTATATGAAAGAAATAAGGCCCAATAAACAAAACATTTGATGTGGTGAGCCAACATACTTTAGAGAAGAAACTAGGCCAGAAAAACAGAGGCAAAACTTCACGCCTTGTAAGCTGGAAACAAACCCTGGCTTTATTCCAAAGATACAAAGATCCAGAGCAAAAGCATGACTTCCGTTTAGACAATCTGGCTCAATGTGGTGAAAGACCAATAAGGGGCCCTTTGGAGGGGGACTGCTGGGATGAGGCCATGAGCCCCTTACAACTGTCTGTGGTAATGGCTGTACAACTCTAAGTATTCTTAAAACCATTCAACTGTTTGTGCTTTTAAATGGATGAATTATATGGCATATAGATTGTAGTCCCCAAAATTATTTGCCAAACAAGAATTTACAAAGTTGTTTTGTTTTTTAGACAGGATGTCACTATGAAGCCCTGGCTGTCCTAGAACTCATTATGGAGACCACACTGGCTTCAAACTCAGAGGTTCGCCTGCCACTGCTGTTATTAAAGACACGACCACTACACCCAGCTAGCAAATAGTTAAATTTTCCAAGAGACAATGGTGTGCTGGTTAGTTTTTTGTCAAACTGATAGTCATCTGGGAAGATGCACCCCCACTCCACTGGCCTGCAGAGCTTTCTGTTGACTGGTAGATTGATGTGGGAGGGACCAGCTTACTCCTGGGCAATGATCTTGAGTTGTATAAGAAAGCAGGCTGAGCAAGCCATGAACAAGCCAGTAAGCAGCACTCCTCCATGACCTCTGCTTTAGTCTCTGTCCTGACTTACCTACATGATAGACTTAAAAACTGTAAACTGAAGTTGCTTTAGGTCATGGTGTTTTACCATGCCAATAGAAACTCTAGCTAAAATAGGCCTTAAATATGTTGTACTGAATGATTTTGTGTGTCAACCTGGGACAAGCTTGAGTCATAAGGAGCCTCAGCTGTAAAGCATTTTTCCCAATTAGTGATCAGTGGGGGCTAATTGTGGCTGATGGTCCTAGGTTCTATAAAATGGAAGGCTGAGTAAGCCACGAGGAGCAAGCTCTACAGCACTTGCATCAGCTCCTGCTTCTAGGTTTCTGCCTTGAGTTCCTGTCCTGACTTCCTTCAGTAAAGAACAGCAATGTCGAAATGTAAGCTGAATAAACCTTTTCCTCCCCAACTTTTTTTTCACGGTGTTTTGTTGTAGCAATAAAAATCCTAAGACATATGCTAAGGAATGGGTGTGGAATTTCAGTGGTTAGATGCCTTCCTAGCATATGCAGACCTCCTGGGTTCAATCTCCAGCACTGTAAGTACACCATGGAGCTGGTCATCCTTTAGTAAGATCTGTAAACGTGACCAATGATGTTCTCTGCAAAGACTGATCATCTATTAAATCTTTATGTAAGGCCTGAACTAATATAATAGCACTCAAGTACAATGCTTTATTTTCCCCAAGATGTGTGACTATAGGCCTCCCTGACTATCTCAAGCTTTTAAAAGAACATCTCAAGATGATTCTAATAATTCTCTTTATCTGCAGACATATCCTAAGACTCCTATGCCTCAAGCTGGGCATTGTATCAAATTCTACATATACTCTCTTTTCACATGACTTTATTATATTTATAAAAGCTTATTTCATAAATCAGGAACTAGATCAACAATTATGATGGTGTAAGTTATCTAAGTGTGGCGCCTCCATGCCATAGCAAACCTGGAGTGAATTGGTTTCTAAGTGACTAACAGTTATGTTATCTTACTTGGTACAAACATGCAGCTTAAAGGGACAATTTGCATCAATTTCAAACTGTTCATTTCTACAATTCTCTACTTAGTATTTCCAAACCAAAACTTATGTTGGATAACGGGGACTGCAGAAAGTGAAACAGCAGAAAGTGACGGGGGATCAGCCTCAGTTTCTCTCTCTCTCTCTCTCTCTTCCTCCCTCCCTCCCTCCCTCTGTGTGTGTGTGTGTGTGTGTGTGTCAACACATTTTTTGAGAACCCACCTGCAAGTACCTAAGCTGGCCTGGCAAAACCTCAACTGCAAGCATAGCTAGAGCACTCCATTCACAAAAGAAAAAACCAAACCAGATACTGATTATATACAATTTATTTAATAAATTAATGTCATTCAAAATACAGTGCCAGAGCATTATGCAGTTGAACATGCCAGCCATGTTTGTCATGAGGCCCCTGTGCTCATGTGACATTGGTGGCGCCCCACTACTGCTAGTGGTTCCTGGGATTAATGCCAGAGCAGCACGAGTATCTGCTCTTCTGCACAGTCAGTGCAGGCAATCCTGCACGGTGCACCTTTCTAACCCTACCCCCCAAACATACACACATCAGGTTAAAAAACACACCTAATAGATACCTACACACAATCACTCTACAGTAATGCTCGTTATTAAATTAAGATGTAATGACCTGGTTAATCCACTCTAAGTCTTTTTAAGATGGAGAACTACATCAGCAGCAGGTGGTTATATGCATGAGCCAACGTTAATGTAATATAGAAAGTGGAGACATTTACTGATTAAAGCTCCACATAGACCCGCACAATGAGGGACCAGCAATTCATTTGCAAGCCCAGCAACTTAAGTCCACACCTGGTAAGTGACCAGCTGACTGGACAACCTGTATTCTAGAAAGACAAGTATGTCAGTGGGAAGGGAACACATGCACCTATAGAATAGTGAGACTGATCCTGCAGTCACAGCTTTCCCTGTGTAATACCATAGACGTATAGGAGATCTTCCTCCATACTAGCATAGGATTTAAAAGACATTTCTATACCAACATGAACATTAGTGTTAAGTGCAGCGGAATTATACTAGAAAAACTATATTCCAGGACTTTAGAAGTACAGGAATTCAATACATATACTAAAATAATCTCGGCACAATTTTGATATACCACACTAGGAACAAGAAATTACTTTTAAAAGTGAAGTTCAGGAGTGTACATACACAGGGCTGACAATGTTGGTAATCCAGACTCTTATGCTCACATGATACACATAGAAGTTTCTCAATTATCAAATAACCTATTTCATATTACAGAAGCATATCTTTCTGTATGACACACTGATATATATTATACTGATGCAAATATTAAGTAGGGCATAAAAATAAAATGTATCAAAGATAGATTTTTATGTACTCATACGCAGTCCTTTTATATCCTCTGGCTTAGCAAAGGAAATCATGAGTCCGGTGTGTCCACTCTCTCAGCTCCCCTATACAGGGGGAAGTGCAACCATTTCTCCATCCAGTTCAAACTCCTCTGTTCCATCTGGTGAAAAAAGGTAAGTTGGTGGTTTCCATGGAGATTCTTCAAGACAAGATGGATAAAGTTTGCCCACAGTGCACCGAAAATCTCTCCCTAGGTCCCACAGTACACGTTCAGATATGTGCTGCCGCAGAGACCACCGGTCAAGTTCCAGATCATACTGGTAGGTGACGTATTTAGCTCGTTCATTTAAATGGGTTTCTCGCATAAACACACAAAGAGAATTTGAGATCACAACAGCTCTAACACAGGGATCAGAGTACCTTTTAGCAGGGATGTTGGCTGCCATCTTCCATTCATTTTTATTCACATCATAAATTTCCACAGTTACTGAAGACCCATCTACAGTGCCAGAGGGGAGTCTTATGCCAGAATTGGTAGCAATATGCAACCCTCCGATATAGAAAATTTTATCACCAAAAGCTGCAGCTGAAGCAAAAGATCTGCTAGTCTGCCTCATGGCCATTTCTACCCACGAGTCAGATCTTGGAAAGTAACAGTACATGAGGTTTAATGTCATCACATAAATGCAGTCATGAACCACAACTGCTGCACTCCACTGCCAAGCACAAGGCAAGGGGCTCACCATTGTCCACTCATCCTTCTCAGTGTCATATCTCTCTACAGTCCTCCGATTAAGTTCTCCTCCGACACTATCTCCTCCGATTGCATAGATATAGCCTTCACAGCAAACCAAAGATGGCTTCACACGCACAAAAAGCATCGATGTCTTTGGAAACCAGGTATTTTGTTGTGCATCAAACCAGTAAAAGCAATTCACAGTTCTGAAGGCAGTCTGCAGTTTACTTGTTTTACTGTGATTTGTTTTTGTGTTTTTCAGGGGCACTTGGCCCCCTGCTATGTAAATATCATTATCAGGGGTTACAACTGTCCCAACCTTATGCAAGTCAGCTGGTGGGCTGCATAACTTGTAAACTTTTTCTGCCTGGGGGCTATAACAGACAGAAGAGTAAAGACTACAAGGATTTTCTGATGATGCTTCAATGAAAATCATCATCTCCTCCTTAGTCATCCCAAGTCTTGGTTTGAAAAACTTGGGCATGGACTTATAAAGACCTTGAACCACAACGGACTTATCGTTGGGTGGGAGGCCTTGAAACCACGCTCTCTGTGTGACTTCTGAAAGTGCATCAATTCTGATCTGGCTAAGAACTGAAGACAGATACTGGGACCGTGACTCTGTGTTGTACTCCAGCCACAGCATGGCAGCTTCCCGAACCGTTTCTTCCTTCTCCACGTTTAGGTTGTCACTACTGAGGATGTCTATGAGCAGATCATGGGACAGCTGCATGAAGGCTTCCTGGTGGTACACGGCAGTGAACTTGTGCTCCACCATTCTCTTAGCACTCTGCTTCAATTCTTCACAACTGAAGAGGTCAGCAAAACTCAACAACCGCACACAGTTCTCTGCATTAATTTTTTTAATTAAATATTCTCGACAACGCTGTAACACATCTTCTACCTAAAATAAGAGGAAAAATATTAAAATGAAAAAGTTGCTGAGAAATTGAACTCAGAACCCTGCACTGAAAGCTACATCCCATCCTCAAGTTTACTTTTAGCTAAGATACAGCTTTCCCATAGCACTCTCCCGTAGTATCAATTTTTACCTCCAGATTTATATGTTCCGGGTAAGAAAGTTTCCTGCAATAATACAATTAGACTTCTAGACTATACAGCTTTCCACTTCTTTCTCTTGCCTAATGGCCTAGTTTAACTCTTCCAATCAGGCTAAGTGTGAGTGGCACACACTGGTAATCTCAGATGTCTAAAAGTTCTCCCTTGGTTGAAACTCTGTTTCTTTGGTTGGTTTTTGTAGACAGGGTCTTGTAACATGCAGCTGTGTTGCCCTCCAACCCTCAGTCCTTCACTCACTTCCACCTCCCAATTGCTGAGCTTCTGGCTGAAAAGACCAGTTTCTAAAGGACACAGTATTATTCCAAAGCAGGGAAAGGGATGATGAAAATACCCATATTCTTATTAAAATCTGAAGAGGGAATTTGAGAACTACAGAGTTCATATTAAAATGCATTAATCATCAATTTTACCTATTTAATAGCTCGATATAGTCCACAACCATTACAAATACTAAATGAGAATTCTATCAAACACTAATGAATTTTACACTTTAACCACCAACACTCTTGAAATCTAAATTCTTAAGTATATTAGGCAAAGCATGAAAATTAATTTGTCTCTCTCTTTAGAGATAGGGTCTCACTGTATATGTAGAGCTTAGAGTGCCCTAGAATTTAAGATCTTCCTGCCTCAGGTTCCCCAGCACTGTGATATGTGTGTGTGCCATCATGTATACCCAGCTTAGTTATTTTTAATTTACTAGTATCTGTAATCGAACCCACACAGATAAGTCCTTGTGTTTAATACAGTGTTACCACTGGAAAAATTGGGGAGGGGGAGTGGGGGGACAGGAGAGAAGCAAACATGTTTCTACACCAATATGGCTGTTACTCTGCCACACACTTAACTTTTTAAAATTATATGCCTGTCATAAAACTACTTACCAACTGAGAAAAACCTATTTTTTCATTTTACATTTTATAAACAAAATTTGACCCATATAAAATCTTCAAAAAGACTATACAAATAAAGATATCATCAACGAGAATCTGTTTGACAAAATAAGCTAACGCTCAACATCAGGGAGTAGGCCTGGCGTTACCTGTAGGAAGCAAGCTGTTTCATAGAGTTGCTCTACAGTGCTGTCGTTTACTGCCAAGTTTCCTGTGTATGCATAAGTTATTATCATCTGCAAGGCAGCAGCATCCACATTCCTCAGGTGTACATGTGTCTGCTTGCTTTCACTTAGTCCACTCATGAACATGGCCCTAAAGCAGACAGGGAAAAACAAGCTGATGTTGTGGAAAACACAAAACAAACCTGGTACCATAGGATGTTGCTTTACTTAATACATTTTTAATTCAATTTACTTATAGAGAAGACTTTCAAAGACAATGAGAAAAATCATATATATTCCAGGGCTGATGATAAGCCAGACAATAACTACTATGCCATGCTGATGGAGGACATTAACATTAATTTATTCCTCACAGTTGCACAATGGAATACTATTCAGCAATAAAACAGAAGTATTGATAAACAAATGAACCTCAAAAACATTATGCTCAGAGAAAAAGCCAGATCAAAGATCCCATATTGTATGAGTTGATTTACATGTAATGTCAAAAAAACTGTCAAGTCTATACAGACAGAAAGCTAGCTGGTAGTTACCCCAAGTTGCAGGAGAGACTGAGAAGTGACTATAAAAATGAATACAAAACAACAGAAATGTTTTAAATTAGACCATGGGAATGGTAGTACAATTCTGTCATCCTCAGCATCTAAGATGGTTCCTAGATACCTTCAGCACACAAAAACAAAGATAGTCTTTTTTAAGTATAAGGCATACTTGCTTAAAACCTGTGCACATCTTTATCTATCTATCTATCTATCTATCTATCTATCTATCTATCTATCTGCCTGCCTGCCTGCCTGCCTGCCTTTATAGGCTGGCCTTGAACATCTGGGGTATCCTGCCTCCCCCTGCAGTGCTGAGATTATGGATACTCATTATCATGCTTGATCTACGTATGCTGGGAATAAAATCCAGGACATTTCATGCATGGAAGGCACACCAGTGAACTACACCCCCATCCAGCCCGTTACAGGCGACTTGTCATATCTCAAACAATGTAAATACATGTAAGTAGCTGGACTGTAAGGTTTTCTTTCTTACAATAGTTTCTATTTGCAATAGAGTATGTGGAAAGAAAGCTGCAGATGACTGACTGCACATTAAGAATGGGTAGATTTTATGGTATATAAATTTTACCGTTAAAAAGCTTACAAATCACCAAATAATCGCCTAAAACCATGCAGCTCCATTACAAAAAGTATGCAGGAAACTATGCTAGAAAGACTACTGAAACTGTGGGAATACAAACTACAACTCTTTTGAGACAGTGTCTCACTGTGTACCTCTGGCTGTCCTGGAACTTACTATGTAGACTAGGCTGTTGATTTCAGAGATCCGGCTGCTTCTGCCTCTTGAGTGCTGAATTAAAGGCATGTGTGCCACTACACCCAGCTTGGGCTGCAACTTTTAAAAATCTACTTAGAACAAAAAAAAAACCCCAAAATTTGTTACTTTTCCTTATTGTGCATGTCTACAGTGTGTGGGGGATAGGGTGCAGGGCATTGTGCATGTGTGGAGGTCAGAGAACAGCTTCTGGGAGTGAGTTCTGTCCCTCCACTGTGGATCTAACTCAAGTTGTCACTCTTGACGGCAAGTGCTGAACCATCATGCCGGCTCACCTACTAGAATAGTTAACTGCACATGAGAACAAAAGCCTCCATATGCAGTGACTTAAGGGTGATTCCCAAAAACATACTAGCTTGAATCCCTCAAAGAGACGAGGAAGGCATTCGGTTTGTATAACCTAGTATGGGACACAACCCCTCAGAGGCATAGCTGAATAAAGTCCATGCTGCATAACAGAACATGAACTGAAAAGATAAGTGGCAGGTTGCAGGTCTTTAAACGGGCAAGGCTGGAAAGGCAGTGAGGCCTTGAGCTCAATCCCAGCCTCCCCTGCTGTCTCTGAGTGACCTGGTGCACACTGAAGGAGATACTGTTTGGAACTTACATTAACCATGATGAATTGTTCTCTAAGATGAATTCTCTATACACAGACAGAGCTCAAGAGCCAAAGGCTGGAAACTAGAAAAGTGGTTATGAAACTAGAACAAGCATCTAGCTGGGGCTAGACTATGTCAGGAGTGAATACAAAGAGCGGATAAAGCTAGCTACTTTCTGAACACAGAAAAGGACATGGCAGAGAAGAGACAAAGCTACCTGTTTGCCGTCAGTAAAATACCTGGAAAAAATGTTAACCATTAACCAATTGTAAGGTGAAGAAGAAAAGTTCATAACTGGACAAAGGTGAGTCAAGCTGTGCATAGGAGAAGACCAGTTAGGTCAAAAGGAATATAATCTAATCCGTAAAGAGTAAGAGTAGAGGAAACGGGAGGCCAGGAATTAATGCAGGAGTCATGACTCAGCTACTAAGTGGCTGGTTATGTAAGGAAGGACCTCCCCTTCTCCCTCCCCCCCACAAAAAGAGACCCCCAAGAAAACTGTACCTAAGAATCCCAGTTTTGAAAACACACAACACACATCCAACAATGAAGTAGAACTCACGCAGGTTTTTTGTTTTTCTTTTTAATTTTTTTGGGGTGGGGGGATTGAAAAGGTCCTGGAAAAAAGAAAAGATCCATGGAATGCATGCACTATCACTCAGCATATCCACTACAATGTGGATATCGAACAGTGGAGTCAGGTACCTGAGAGGCTGAAGCAAATAAAGCAGGAGAACCACAAGTTCAAAGCCAGCCTAAACTAAAAAATTCTAAAAGGGCAGGAAAATCTCAGGGGAAAACTCTTGCCTTGCCTATCTGATACTCTGGACTTAATCTCCAGTAACTATAAAACATCTTCTACTCCTACTAATAATAAAAATAAAAACACCTGTAGCCAAGCACCGTGGCTTGCACCTGTAATCCCAGCACTTGTGAGGCTAAGGGAAGTGCATCACTGTGCGTTCAAAGCTGGTCTATATCAGTTCTAACAAATAAACAGCAGCTGTGAAGTCGAGGGAAGCCCTGCATTTGGCTTCTGCTTCAGCTTCTGTCTCCAAGTCCCTTGCCTTCCCTTCATCATAGGCTGTAGCCTATAAGAAGAAATAGCACTACCTGCAACTCCAACCCAAAGAGAAAAACACTGCAAAATGAACTAAAGTAACTGGTAATTCCTAAAAAAGTGCAAAATGAGTAACCAGGACAGACACTAAAATCCAGGCAAGCAAGGAGATAACACAGGCACCAATAATCTCAATCAGGGTGGCTCCTAAGTTTCTCCTAAGGCGAAAAGATGAATACAAATGAACATGACTGAGTCAGGAGAGTGCTCTTAGAGAAAGACACCCAGAGCATCTACTGCTACCATTTTCACCTGGAGATAGAGAGAGATACACACACACACACACACACACACACACACACACACACAGAGAGAGAGAGAGAGAGAGAGAGAGAGAGAGAGAGAGAGAATGAATATATGTGAATGATACTAAAAGAACTGCAAGAACTCTTGAAAAGACGTGCGTGCAAGATAAGTGGTTTTTTGTTTTGTTTGGTTTTGTTTTTGTAAACAGTGTCTCTCTATAGAGCCTTGGCTGTCCTGGACTTGCTTTGTAGGGCAGGCTGGCCTCTGCCTCCCGAGTGCTGGGATTAAAGGCGTGCGCCACCACACCCGGCTGATAAGTGGTTTTTACATTCACTCCATTAGAAGATAGTATCATTGGAAAGAGGCATAAAAAGCAAGGAACGTTGACTATACAGATGACTGTGAGGATGGTTATTTGATACCATTAGTTGATGCCTTAGTAATATATTTTTCTCACGTATTCTTAGTTGGATTCTGCCTTCAGAATTCAGGGTTGTTACATAAAACACTCAATGTCTATAAAGTGACTGACTGCTTTAACACCAAAAATAACAGAAGCCTAGCCAATGTAACCATGGATATTTAAAAAAGTTTACATTTGTTGACTGATGGACTGTGTGTGTGTGTGTGTGTGTGTGTGTGTGTGTGTGTGTGTGTATGATGGCAAGTATGTGGAGGTCAAAAGAAGACTTGTGGGAGCCAGTTTTCTCCTTCCACTATATGGAAGTGGCAAATATCCTGACCCACTGAAATATATTCAATGCCTTTGCCAAAGTTTTAACCTGCCTTTTTAAAAATAATACTTTTAAAAAATTACATAATGATGTAATAAGCTTAAGTACCATAAAATTGCTGAGTAATTCTAAAGTAGTAACTCAATCATTTTGAGTATAAAAGAATCAGTAAATTTTAACAAGATACAATTACTATTTGGGTAACAAACTACAAGGAAAAAACACAACTAGTTTAAAGGTACAATTTTGGTACTTGGGAGATGGCATAGTGGGTAAAATGCTTGCTGCACAAATATTGAGGATCTTAGTTCAATTTTCCAGAATCCACCTAACAGCAGACCCAGTATCATCTGTAATCTCAGTTTTCTACAACAAAATGGAGAATGCCCATCAAGGCTCGTAGCAAACAGGAAGATACCGTCTCAAACAAAATGGGAGGTTAAGTCTGACACCCGAGGTTTGTGCTCTGACCTAAACACACATAGTAGCACATACCACCAACACATACCACACATAAAAACAATAGGAAAATGAACAACATAATTAGTTGTATATGTAGCAACCCTGAATTCTGAAGGCAAAATCCAGCTAAGAATACTTGATATTACTAAGGCATATGCCATAATCCACTCAGTACAAAGAAAAGACACATGAAAACTAGTATATTTTCTTCTTGTTGCCAGAAAACTATTCCATCACAAGATCTTAATATGAAGCTTTAATTATACGCATGTGCTGAACTATTCTATATACTCAAAAAATATCAAGTAGTTGCTTTAGGAAAATCATGTTTTCCCATAAAATCATGGAAGCTACAGAAGAGAACTCAGGGTGGAGCAATGGCTCGGCCGTTAAGAGTGCTTGTTGCTCTTCTAGAGGATTGGGTTCTGTTCCCAGCATCTGTATGATGGCTCACAACCACGTGCAACTCAAGTTCCAGAGGACCCAACAACCTCTTCTGGCCTCCACGGGCACTTCATGCAGCTAAAGATACATATAAAATTAAAACTTTTAAAAGATGGCTCAACAGAACTGGCTGCTCTTCCAGGACCTGGGTTCAATTACCAGCACCTACATGGTGGCTCGCAACTATCTACAACTTCAGTTCCAGGGGATCTAAACCCTCTTCTGGCCTCTACACACAGCAAGCACATACCTTGTACAGACTTACATGCAGGCGAAACCCCTGTATACACAAAATAAACCAATAAATAGAAGGAACTAGCTACTAATAAATAATGGAAGCCTTAAAAAAAAAGTGTTGTCTTTAAACTTGTAATATTATAGTATTATTGAAATTTTTAAGTTGCCCCGTCTTCAAAAATCTCAACTTAGGTAAATAACTTAATAAAAACCAACTCCTCCAAGTTGTACTCTGGCTTCCATATATGGACTGTTCAGCACACATGAGCACACATACACACACACTAAACAGATATGATTAAAATTTACATTAACATGAATCATGTTATTTTTTAAAGATTTATTGATTTATGATTTATATAGTCTTATGCCTGCACACCAGAAGAGGGCATTAGATCTCATTATAGATGGTTGTGAGCCACCATATGGTTACTGGGAATTGAACTCTGGACCTTTGGAAGAGCAGTCAGTGCTCTTAACCTCTGAGCCATCTCTCCAGCCCAAATCATGTTATTTTTTACAACCACAAACTTAAGATAAAATGAAATGGTAACAGAAAAATTAATAGAATTTCTCTTGGCATAGTTTTAATACTCTACTAAATGACTGCTAAGGTAACTAACACTAAATATCCTACTCTATTATTATTAATAATACTGAACCAGGAGACTCATACAAGTTCACAAAGTAGATACCAATCTGGGCAACAAAAACAACTATAACTATGCAGATGTCAATCTGTAACAAAAGCATAGAATTCTTTCCATTAACGACTAATCAATTTGCAACTAACAACCATTAAAAAGAGAGAGCTTATGAACTCAGATGTCCATTCACTGAAAATATGACCCTGAATTTCTACCACCAGCTAAGACAATGGGTCTGAAAAACAAGTGACATCACAGCCAAGTGCAAAGAAAGCTCTCTAATAAGTCGCTTCTGAGTCTGCCCTTGAGAGGCAGCAAAGCAGAGCTTCTGGGGTTGAAATTCAGTAACTTCCGTTTCTAAAAAGCACCTGATTATTGCAAACAGGCTTTGTAATAGAGAAGAAAATCAGTGTCTGAAACTGCATAAACTGAAAGCAAAGCAACTGGCACTGCATAGGCAACTGGCACTGGTGATGACAGCTGAGGAATGTGCCATCTCTACACTTTTTTTGTAAATCAACCTTCAAAGTCAATTTAGTCTGTGTTGCTTACAGCTGCCACAAATAGGCAGCAGAAACAGCTTTTTTATTTATAACAGGACTACACTTAGTATATACTTATTTTCTCTCATCTACGCAGTCTTTTTTGAATGTTGAGCAAAACTTACTTTAAAGACTTACAATAAAGACTTTAATGAAAGCAACTTCTTTACTTTAGCTTCTATTCTCAAGAACCTTAAAGATGGAAAACATCCTGGAAGCTCAAAGTTTTATTACTTGTCTCTGATGGACTATCACCTGGAACTGTGAGCTAAAATAAACCTTTCTCCTCTAAAAATGAGCATAACTAAATAGACTTCCAAATTCTGAGACACAGAGCGCACCAACACTGCATGGAGTCTGGAAAGGCTAAGTGGGTACCATAAGCATAATAGTAACCAAATTATTTCCCTTAAGGCAGTACCTATTTTTGTTGTTTTTGTTATTGTTGAAGCTAGTATCTAAATAGCATCAATTATCCCCTATAAATTGTTTGAGTCTGTTGCATAACTCTTCAGTTTACAATGACCGTGAGTTTCTAAAATAAGAATTATCATTTTTTTCAAAAAACAGTATTTTGAATTGTTCATATATATTTATTTTATTACACATGCATAAAACAAACTACATACAGCAGGGAGAACCATGTGGCTATTTGTATTTGTCAAACTTGAAGTAAACATCTTTCCTGTCTTGTTGGGTCTAAATTTCTGAATGAAATTAAGTATCTATCATATCTCATCTCTATTAACTTAACTCCTTTATCTTGATCTAAAAAGATCTTATCCCCTAACCAACTAAACTTGATTGTAGAACTAAACTATGTGATCTTCAACACCCCTCAGAGACTTGAGAAGGAATAAGACTTAAATTCCTGAGTGAACCAGAAGTGCAGGTTAGTAGCTTCTACAATGAACAAAATGACTGAGACAGTTTACTTCCTGAACAGTCACCCAACACTCTCTACAACACTGGAGCCTCATCTTCGGCCTTCTGGTCCAGTATCTCTGACAGACTTATTAGCAAGGCAGGAAGTACTAAGGACTTGCTTACTCAGTCTTGGCAGAGTTCGGCCACCCCACAGTAAAACTTTTTTAGTCAATTTCAACAATTTTTCTGTATTTAATACTTTTGTGAAAGTATTTTTACAAAATTTGTGAAGTTTTGTGAAAATTTCATCTGTACTTTACACATATAAAGAAATGCTTTGACAAATACTGCATCTTCTGAGTTAAAAACTTAAAAATAAACCCTGAGATATGTGTTTTAGAAACTTTAACATTTAGCTGGACGCAGTGGCGCACACTTGTAATCCTGGCACTCAGGGAGGCAGAGGTAGGTGGATCTCTGTGAGTTTGAGGCCAGTCTGGTCTACCAAATGAGTCTAGGACAGCCAGGGCTATAACACAAGAGAAACCCTGTCTTAAAATATCAAAAACAAAAACAAACAACCCCCCTCCCCAAAAAAGAAAAAAAAAAAAAAAACTTTAACATTTAAGGTGGGCCTTTAAGGTGCATGCCTTTAATCCCAGGACCCAGGAGGCAGAGGCAGGCAGATCTCTGTGAGTTAGAGGCCAGCCTGGTCCACATAGTAAGTTCAAGGAAGATAAAAGCTACACAGTAAGACTCTGTCTATAAAAAAAAAGAACAAAAGAAAGAAACCCATAACCATTAGCAATTACAATAATTCCTATGGATAGCACATCATCCCACTCAGGGAGATGATCAGTGTGGCTCTGGTGCTTTTGGGGGAAGCCTGGTGACAAGAGTTCTTTCTCAGAATCCACATAAAGGTGGAAGGAGAGAACCAACTCTGGCAAGCAAGCTGCCCTCTGATCTGCACCATGAGTTCAGGCATGAGTGTGCAACACACACACACACACAGTATTAAAGAAAATTCAATGGCCCTTTTATCAAACTAAACAAGATAAACTACTTACCTGAAATAGGCGCTACATGTTGCAAGAACCATCTTATGACACGGGAATTCAGTGCCCTCAACAATTAGCACTATGTCAGTAAACAACTGCTGTTCGTAAAACAGCTTCAACTGCTCCAACAAGGACACAGCGTATTCGGTATTGATCTGCCTTTCCTCTTGAGTGGACATGACTGCATTCCATTAGTATCTCCCAGAACAGATTTTAAAAGTCCGTCTTGATGGAAGGTCAAATGAATACTTCAGAAATAATGGAGGGAGGCCCCTTGCTGTTATCTGCAGCATTCAGAACCAGGACGGCCACTTCCAGTATCTTGTTACAGGCTTACAGTCTTTGCTAGGTCATCCTGTGCTACAGTTTTTCAACAGATTCTCCAGACATCCTGCTCAAAATTGCAACTGGGCAGCTCATGAATAAAAGTGAAAAATACAGGAGGTAGATTTTGTTCCAACATCTTATGTTCAGTAGGTTTTCTGCAGAACTAAAAAGAAAAAAGTCCTGTTAGAATAAGCTTTTAGAATACAATGTTTAAATCAACAGCTTTTGATAAGCATTGCTTTTATGTGAAATTCTAATCAACTTTAGATATTAGTACAAAAAAATGAAACAGAAGAAAAGGAATTGTTCAAGTCTGTAACATTTAAAATAACTAGGCTGCAGAAAACTAACAGTTGTATTTTAAACATTTTGCCTTCCAAACAAGATCCTAAACATACTAGGAAATAAGCAAATAAATAAATAAAAAATAAATAAATAAATAAGAAGACAATTTTAAGGTTCTTTAAAGAATTTAAACACAAAACTAGATCTAGCTATTTAATAGTAACACGTGACTATGACGTAAGGGAAAACCAAAATGTAAACAGAAGCCCTCTTCTGTGGTAGTTGCCACTTTTCAGACATATTCATATGTTCATAAAGACTACACAGCAACTAGATTCAAACTGTGTTATTTCTAAGTTCCAATGTATACACATGTCTGCATGTGTAGGTATCACAAATGTATTTTGTTTTAAGGAGCTGGGCAAGCCCTTGTCCACTGAGTGCTAACCTATACACAAGAAGAAAGTATAATTTACTTCTTTGTAGTGTGTTCTTAGAAATATTTATGAGAATAACATGTTACAGAAAAACACTACTACTATATTTCCAAATTAATGTATGAACTTAAGTTGTCAGAATATTTGAACAAAGTTACAGGCAGTTCTCCCCAAGACTCTATCTCTTTAAAATGCACTATAAGCTACCAATAAGCCCAAGTACACATATGAAGTTAGACATTGTCAAATGGGTCTAGAAATCAAGAGGGCTCACTTATTCCAACAAAATTGGAACAACTAGCCAACCACTAATGATGACTAACTAATCGTGGCTGTCATTTTACAAGACTTAGAATCATCATGAAAACAAATCTCTGGGCACGTTTGTGAAGGAGTTTCTAGGTTAGACTAGTTAATGAAATTGCCTACTGTAAATACGGTTCCCAGACTGAACAGAAAGGAGAAAGGTCTCTGGGAAGCAGTACTTGCTTTTTCCTGACTGTGGGGTGATGTGACAGCTTCCATAACCCTTGCCCCCATGAACCAGACTCTCAAATTGCAAGCCAAAATAAAAACCCTTCCTTAAGCTGTTTTTCCATGCATTTTGTTACCTCAAGAAATAGCACCGTTCACTGGGGGAACCCACCTCCACATTCTACGACAGAACGTTCACGTCATAAAAGAAGCAGCGGCTGGAGCTAGAATAATGATTCAGTAGTTAAGAGCACTGGCTGCTCTTTCTAGGGCCAGTGTTTGGTTTTTTGTCCCCCTCTCTCTTTTTTGTAAAATTTATTTTGTTTTCTTTTTTTTACATATACATTTATATTATTACACATATATACAATAAACTACCTACAGAAAGAAGAACCATGAAATCATCAAGAATTATATAAATGTTACATCCATAGTGTTTTGACTATTTGTATTTGGCAGCCTTGAAGAGAACATCTTTCCTATCTTGGTGCATCTAAAATTCTGTATGTAAGTAAACCAGTATCTATCATATCTCGTCATTATCAACTTAGACCTAAAAACATCTTAACCCTAAAACAACTAAGCTTAATTGTAAAACTAAACTATCTGGTCTTCAACCCCATCAGAACCTCCTTATGGAGTTAGCTTCAAATGTGGCAATCCAGCCACTAGGAAAAATGTCCTCATTTCTGCCACAGACAGAATTCTGCCTAAAAACGGGCAAGCTTGGTTGCAGGCAGAGTCAATGGCCAAACTCTGCCAAGACAGAGTAATAAGTCCTCAGTAATTCCTGCCTCACCAATGTCTGTCAGATATATTGTGCCAGAGAGCTGAAGATGATGCTCCAACATTATAGAGTATTGGATAACTCTTCAGGTATCAAACTGTCCTTGTCATTTTCTCATTTTGGAAGTGGCTTACCCACATTTCCTATCTACTTAGATAATTAATTTTATTCCTTCTCAGTCTTTGGTTCCAGGGCACTGGAGCCCTTTTCTGGATGAAGTACTACCTACACATGGTACAACATACATGCAGGCAAAACAAGTAATAATGAACATCTAAACACAAAATCCCAAATGAATTTTAAGTTTAACTTCAAAAATATTTGGAACTCAGTATTTCTAACATGTGGTACCAAAGGAATTGTAAGCCAGAAAATGATGAGAGAAATAAAAATAGGTGGCTACCTATAAACTAAACCCCCAAACTACCTCAATCTTAGATTAGATAACCCTGAGCTCCAAAATTGGGAAGGGAAGTCATTTTACCATAAAGCCTGTATGTATGCTCATTACTGGAACCACTGCTTTTTCCTCACAAAGTATCAACCATTCAGGGTAACAAAGAGATCACACTGTGTCTTCTGGCCAGAAGCAAGCAACTGCCGTAACTGCTAATCTAATACAGATGGTCAGCCTTCCAGTGAGTTAACTATGGAAATAAGAAAAACAGGTATAAAGGCAAAGTGAGCCTGGGTCCTTTACTTTCTTAGTTTATCTAGATCTGAAAGGTAAAGTTCTACCCTACAGTTCTGAGGTTAATACCTAAGATCACTGGCTGCTACCAAGTATAATGCAAGACACACGTTAGTGAAAGCTTGGGAAAACTCACATTTAAAAAAAGTTATGTATCTATCTTATGTTTATGAGTGCTCTTTTTGCATATATGCCTGCATGCCGGACCAGGCATCAGATCCCAGTATAGATGGCTGTGAGCCACCATGTGGTTGCTGGGAGTGAACTCAGGACCCCTAGGAAGAGCAGACAATGCTCTTAACCACTGAACCATCTTTCCAGCCCAAATTCACATTCTTAACACATACCCACAACCCTTTATTCAAATGAGGTATGTTTTAGTATTTGAAGTTACATATCGTATAGAGGTAATGGGATATAGATTAACATATATTAAAACTCTCAAGAAATCTAGGGCAGCATTTCATAATTGAACACATCATCTTTATCAATGGCAACATGAGCAGTTGTCCTGTGACTTCCATACCTGAGCTGTGCATATACAAAGTTGAGGATGGTTAACAGAGATGCCCAACAATGCCAAAAGTCCTTGCTCTTAAAAGAAAAACACTCTATATACCCCAAGCCTGTACATGATGGCCCATTTTGACCTTTGCCTTGATTGGAGTAAGAACCACTTATATTAAGTATATAACGGAAGAGAGTCTGTGAGGGTAGTTCCTGAGGCATCCATCACCAAAGCTGAGGGAAGTAGGACCTGATTGAAGGACTAGGTCACAGGGATGGGATGTCCCTGGGGTGCTTTTTCTTGCCCTAGCCCCTTCCTGTTGCCATGATATGAACTGCTTTACTCTATTCCCTGCTCACTGTGATGTGAGCTACTCTGCTACCACATCCTCCAGCCATGACGGACCAAACCTCCCCTCCTTTGAGCTGTTCTCTCAAACATTTGATCACAACAGCAAGTCTCAACACTGTCCTATATTATTCACCGTGTAACAGCACATATTACTTGTTTTTTCTTCAACAGCTTATTTGCGTATTATTCTATATTATATCTTAAATTAAATATTTTGGATGGTAATAAAGTGCATACCTGGCATATTCGAGTCCCTAGTCTCAATTCCCAGCATAGCAATAACAATAAATCATGTCTTCTTATCAATAGTTGGCATCCTTTATTGCACAGTATTGAAGAAACTGCTTAGTTTTTAAAGATATATTACTTGAATTGAATTCAACTATTGTTTTTGAGTATTTACTATATGTCAATAATTACACTTAAAGTGCTGAGAAAGTTGACAATCACTAGAGCTCTCAAAAGCAAAGTACATTTACTGTTAACTACAAATCACAGCCAAAACTACAGCTGACTGAGACACATCAGGGGTAGGCAAATGAGTGCTAAACAGGCAACTGTAAGAAAGCTGCAACTGAAACACTTGCCCTGAAATACAGCTTTCCTTCCCTGTTAAGTAGTTTTGGATCCCATTATTATAAGTAATGGTTGTATTCTTTTTCTTTTTTGATTTGTTCTTAAACAGGGTCTCACTACATAGCCCTGGCTAGATGGGAACTCCTTATATAGACCAGGCTGGCCTCAAACTCACAGAGCTCCTCCTACCTTTGCCTCTAGCATATTGAGGTTTAAAAATGTGCACTGCTATACCTGGCTTTTCTAAGGGGCAATAAGGATAAACCTAAGGCCCTACAGCTGCTAAACAAAGCTGCTAAGGGCACTTCCAGACCAAGGTTGTTTTATTGAGAGGCAGGGTCATCTTAAGCTCCAAATTTGGCCATTGATTCGCTAAGGTTTTTGGGCTATCTCTTTATCTATCTAATGTATGCTTGGTTGTTACAGAGAGATCTCTACATACAGCCAAGGCTGGCCACTAAGTTGAAATTCTCTTACTTCAACCTCCCTAGTACTGGGACTGCAGGCCCATGCCACGTGTCCCACTCAAACTACAAATTATTGGCAGAGACATGGGGCTTTTGTCTTAAGAAATACTGTAGAGCAAGTAAAATGTCCTGACTAGCAAGCACTTTCCACTGCAAAGAGGGGCTCACAGTGGGAAGGGAAATTTTATTCAGTATCTATTTAAATATTCTAGCTTTTTGTTAACATTCAGAATAGTTCCTCTATTTTAAAACATACATTTTCATAATCCCAGCACTCAAGGCTGAGGCAGGAGGATTAAGAAACCATTTACCAAATACAAGGACTCCTAAAATGAAGCCAGTACAAGAGGTTGTAAAGTCACTCTACATGCCATACATAGTTCCTGGTTAGACCCAAAGGTTTATGTTTGTTGTCAGAAATGTCCATTTCACTTTACTCTAAGACTATAATAAAGCCTCTGCAGACGGTTCAGTGGTGCAATGATTGCCTAGCATGCATAAGCACGCATCTTCCAAGTGTGTAAGTCTTCAGACTGCCTTAAAGTTATCTGCCAATCTACATAAAGTTATTACTGAAACACCCATAAAGTGGTAAAAATAACTGTGAATTTGTTCTATAGATGCAAAATACTGACATTAAATAAAGAACTAATATAAATTAAAGAAAGGTATGAAATATGATAGCCGTGGGAATGGCTATATAATTCGACTTTAATACCTAGTTTTCATTCCTACAGTTTTCTCAGTAAACCTGTAACTGTACAACTATAAACAGGAGTAAAGCAAACTTTCAGATGTTAACCAGGCAAGACAAAGGATTATTGTTTTTTAAATTATCTGTATTATCTATAGGCCCAGCTAGGAATCAATCAAGACACAGACACTTGATATATTTTAAAGTAGCCTTGGTTATCCTGGGGCAGGGCAGATATCAATCCTCTAAACTACTTTCCATAGTGGAACAGGCATGGGATCCCTGTCTCAATCTCATGCCATCTGCTTCCAATAACTTCTATCAAGCTACCTCCCATCTATAAACCCTAAATATTTGTTAACGTTCTTAATCTGGGCTGGATTCTCCATCCACACCGTCGGCCATGTGCTTCTCCTCCAACTAACCCATGGTAGCCTTCCTCTCTTCCCTTCAGGTCTCTCTCCTTTCTCTCCTCCTGGCAGTGCTTCTTCCCAGAACTCCTCTCTCTCCAAGCCCCACCTATCTCCTTTGCCCTGCCCAGGTGGGATGGCTTTTTAAGCAAAAGGTGGGTCAGACAGCAAGCAGTAATTAGCATCAAAATACATCAGACCATCCTCCAACGGAGGATAAGGTTCTGAATAAAACTGAATGTGAAAATGAGACCTAAGAAAAATGAAGTGTAAAGAGGCAGGAAGAGCAGGCTTGGTGACAACTGCCTGAAATCCCCAAACTTGGGAGGCTGAGGCAAGAGGACGACTATCACAAGCTTGAGACCACTTGGGCTACGCAAAGACTTCCATGCCAGCTGGAGCTAAGAATGAGACCGTGTTTTTTAAAGATAAATGATGGAGGAAGAAAATGTGAACAAGGCTTGCAGTTGCTACACTACCAAATTTTAGACAGGAAAAATAAGTTTCAACAATCTATTACACAGCAAGACATTCCCCAGTAATAATGTTATTATATAAAAAATCTGGGAGTTGGACCTCTAGACATGCCTGCTGAGTCAGAACTACCTTGATATGTTATTTCGTGCAATCCATTAAGACCCATCTGAGTTTTGAGACCATTTTCTAGGCAGGGGGTCCTAACAGAGAAGGAGGCTGAGAATCAGCAATTCTCTCTCTTGAATGTAGATACAACATAACCAGCTCACTAACCTGCTGCTGGAGCTTTTCATCCAGGATGGACCTATAACCTGGAACGAGGAGCCTTTCTCTCCTAAATTGCTTTGGCCAGGGCACTTAATCACAGCAAGAGGAAGAGAAACCAAGACACTGAGCTACACACTGAGACCCCGTCTCAAACAGCGAAATTAAAAACTGCTATGGGTAGATTTTACATGTCTTACTCCCACTGCCCCCGTAGGGGAGGTGATGAGCATATGCAATAACTTGGTTTAGTCATCCTACAATGTACACATCAAACATTAAATTGGGTTGGAGAGATTCAGGAGATGACGAGTATATTGCTCTTGTAGGGACCTAGGCACAGTTGGCAGCACCTACATCAGCTCACAACAGCCTCTGGTCTCTGACAATTTTGACCTACACCATGTGCACAAACAGGCATTCAGACATAATTAAAAAATAAATCTCTGAAAAATATTGCATTGTATCCCACAAATATACACAATTACTTGTCTGTCAAAAGTAAAACAAAAGCTGCAAGTGCAGCTGAGTGATAGAGCATTGGCCTAGACTGCATGAAGTTGTGTATAGTCTTGGCTTCTATCCCAGCCTTGGAAAAACAACTGAAAAACAGAAAGAGACTGGGAGGGAGGGAAAAGGGGGAGGGGGCTGGGTCCGGGCACAAACTACTCAGGATAATAAAGCAAGAGAACACAAGTTCTTAACCTGAGTTACATACTAAGACAGCATCCGCAATTTTCTCAAAGAAATGATACAGTGATGAAGGTCTTCCTCTAAGAATCAGGCTATAAGTCACTGAACTGTAGGAAGCACTATCTCCTGCTGCCAAGTGCCACTACAGAAGGATGAAAGCTCGTTAGAAAGACTCTGAGGCATTCTTGAGACAAATATGCTGTGTGTGTGTTTGCGTGCGTGCACATGTGGTAGAGGACTTAAAAGCACATAAGCTCAAACTACTTTGGGGGAAAGCTCGCTTCTGCAGCACACTAGCTCGGCACCTTAGTTTGCTCATATATAAAATGGGAATAAAAATAGAACTCTTCTGTGGCTTTTTCGGGAACTGAGCCTCATCCTTGACAATTCCTTAAACAGAGCCCTGCATGCACTGTACAACAATATTTATTAGTCCAATCACTGGCAAAACTTCCCAAAGGCCAAATCTCCACAGTATGAAAGGCCTAGAGATCCCAGTTATACAGTAACTCCCTGTATTTGATAAAACTTGTGGTATTTTTGAGACAGGGGCTCGCCCTGTAGGGCAGGCTGTCCCAGAGCACCCTATATAATCCAAGCTTGTCTTGAACTCTGATCTTTCTGCCTTAGCTGCTCCAATGCTAACAGTTCACAAATGAGCCACCATGCTCACCTCTAACAGGTATTAAATTAGTTTTTTTCTAATGTACAGACTTTTATGATGGATTGAATTATGAATTTATCAGCCCAACAAAATTAATCTTGGAATGGCTGATGTCGGCACAGAAGAACGAAAGCCAGAGCCACGACAGCACAGTCATTAAACAAGCCTCTGGAAGAGAGATCACTCCTTTGGGAGGACTGCATGGGTCGCCAGAAGCAGCTTGCATTCAAGTTACCAAAACAACCAAAAAACTGAGAATGTTTAGAAAAGAGACTTGATCTTTTGTTTAATTTTGTTTTGAGACAGTGTCTCACTATGTAGCTCTGGCTGTCCTAGAACCATGTAGACCAGGTTGGCCTCCAACTCAGAGATCTGCCAGCCACTGCCTCCCCAAGTGCTGGGATTAAAGGCGTGGCACCACGCCCAGTTTACCACTCCATCTTTAAATGGCAAATGCTATACAAATTAAATATTTTGGAGTCACAAGAAACAAATGTAAGGGGAAATAGGCTGTTTAGTTTAGAATTTATCAAATCTGATAAATTTCAGTACTTTTCCCTACTTTAATAAAACTTGGAGTTCAAGTCTGTTCCCAAATGTCCCTTCCTTCCCAAACTGAAGAGCACACAGCTCAGTCAGGGTAATGATATGCACTTACGTGAAGTCCAGCAAAAGGACACACTCCGACACTATGTGATGATGATCAAGTTACCAGCAGCTTATGGCAGAATAGCCGAGCCCAGGACGGCGTTTTGGATCATCACTCCCGTGCCTCTCCATTTACTCAGTCTCAGGAGTGGGAAGGGAGCTTGGCTGATGCAAAACTGACCCAAACTTTTCCATTAACACTGTTTTCTTGGGTCAGTTTCTCCAACCACAACACAAGACAATTTCTGACGAGAGAACCAAGAACTATTTTTCATAAACCTAATACTGCTTAAATCAACTTGTCATTCCTAATACCCCAAGTTATGTAAGCATCATCTTAGATACTCAACTACTCTTCTACAGGGCTGTAAGGGGCAGAGTCCCCTAATACTGTAACTACAAAAACATGTTTCTACACACACACACACACACACACACACACACACACACACACACACACACACACACACCATGACGCCAAGTGTGCCCCCATCCCCTGCAGGCAGGGAGGAAAGGTGAATCTTGCTTGCTTGGACCAACCGGCAAGATCTGTAACTTAAACAAACCAAGGGCTAGGGATGTATAGCTCAGCAATATTAAGTAGGGTGCTTGTTTAGCTTACAGAACAAGTCAGTCAACCAAAAAGGCAAAGCTCTTGGGAGCCCCTGATGGCAACAGAAGGCACCACAAGTCACTGTCATTGATAATGAAGTAGAGAAAGATGGCTTCATGACATTGCAGTCAAATCTCCCACGACAATCTCTCTTTCCCAAAAAAGGAACTAAGAACTCGAAATTCCTTACAAAAGCATCAGGAACACCCTTCATACACGTAAGACTGCTTGAAACCAACCTCCCAGTCCTAGCACCTCAAGTTACGTAAGTATTTTATTCAAACTGCAAAACTGGGAAAGACTGGTGTGTAACAGACGTTTCAGGGCAGCAAAACCCATTTTCTCAGCCCCAACTGTCTTAGAAATGTGTCTGGGAAAGGGAGGGGGTGGTGGGTGTCAGTTATTTTTCTAAATAGCAAGCAAATCTATGGCAAGTCAGGTATCTTTTGGCTTTAAAGACTTCATCCAACAGGGCATGGCAGGTTAATGCTAGTCAGCAAGCCCAGGTTGAAGCAGGGTTTCAAGGCAAGCCTAGGTTACCCCGGAACACTTCAAGAGAGAACTGAAGTCTCTAGGAATTTAACAGACATCTGAAACACATACAATACTCAAGACTCATTACTTCTATTAGCTAAGGCAACAAAACAAAAAGAACAACAAAAACAACAACAAACTATGGTGACCACACTAAATACTATGACTCATTTTATTTCTTTATGGTATCTGTAAATACAGTTAACAGATTTTACAGTACTGCACTTATGGGGAAAATAGGGAGAATGACCCCAGTATTTAACTCACAGAGAAAATAACACTGCGCAAACAACGGGGCGACTACAAAGCATGCTTAGCAGAAGCGCCACAGCTGCCAAGACTTAGACCCTCTTTAAGATTTCTGGCCCTGATCTAAAAGATCCTGAAAAAGAACTAAACAGAAGAGCAAAGCAAAAAAAAAAAAAAAAAAAAAAAAAAAGACATACTTTTACCAGATAGACGAAAAGAACAGCAAAATTCCACATTAGAGAGATTGGTAAAAACAAGTAACTGACTGACTTGACTTTTCAAACGGTCCGTAGATTACAAATAAGAGCTTTATCCCAACGCCCACTAAACGAAGGCATTTTTCGCAACTGCAAAAGACCTGGTGGTCTACACTACTCAAATTTGAGGAAGAATTCACAACCCAAAAGAAACCAAGAGAAAATAATTAAATAAAACGTATTGCTTCACAGAAGGAAAATATAATTTCACTCTGAGCACACTGCTGATAAAGCTTTTCCTCGGTGTCTGCTCAGTGAGCCAGACTTACAGATTCATTTATAAACAACACGTGACCAGCGCGGAACGGTCTTTCCCCCTGTTTTTACAAAGCTGATGTAGTTGTTCACAAAGCAAAGTCTTCCCAATTTTACCATCTTAATTTCTTGTTTTAACTTAGAGGAGCCACTAAGGAAATTCTAGAGATCCGCAGCTCCGAAAATGCATATTCCTTTTCCTTTAAGTGGCTATAAAAAATAAAAGGAATTTTAAACTACTAGGCCTGGGGCTTGGGGAGGGGGGCGAGGGGAAAGCACAGGTTAACTCAAAACAACTGCACTACAGCAGCGCATAGTCTACTCCACGATCTTCCGGCTTTTCGGGATAAGTCGAGAGTTGAGTTCAAATGCACGATTTCCGTCTATAGCAAACAGGTTCCAAAGGGTAGTAGCATCCCCTTCCCACCGCAGAGCACAAGCAGGCCGAAGACAACAGGACCTCGGCTAACCTGGGTCTCTCCTGGTTATTGCAGATGTGCCAAGGAGGGGAGGAAAAAAGCAGGGACCCGGTCGTCCTTCGTCGGCTGCCGCGACATGCACGGGGCAAAACAGCTCTGCCTCGGAAGGACGCCGCCCCGAGCCCCGCATCCCCACGCAGGCCGCGCCGGAAACACCGCGCTAAGGGCGGAAGCGCCTGAGTTTGAAAGCAGCAGCTGCCGCCGCTGCCGCCGCCGCCGCCACCGCCGCCACCGCCCACAAAGGGCCGCCCGCCTTGCGCCAGGCCCGAATCCCCCTCCCCTCGGCCCCGGCCTCCCAGCTCACCGCGCCACTCCGCGGGCTGCACTCACGCGGCCGCACGCACGGCGGGGGCGTGGCGCTGCGGGGACCCGGGGCCGCTCGCTTCCGCCCCCGCTTTCGCTTCTTTGCACCTCCTGGGCTAGGCCGTCGTCACGGCCCGCCGCCCGCGCCCTGGCCCGCTCCAGCCGCGGCTCTGCGGGCTCCCAGGTGCCGGCGGCTCGATCCCGCCTTCATCTAGCTCACCGCGCCCTTTTCCTCTGCCCCACCGGAAAGCCAAAACAATTGGAGCCGCGCAGGCGCGGGAAGGAAACGGAAAGCAGGAAGGGCGGAGGCGGCGCGCGGGGTGACGCTAGCGTCTGTCCCGGGGCTTCCCGGGCCGTCGCCGGGCAGCCAGGGCGCGTGCGCGGAGCTGGGGTCGCCGGGCCACCCGGCTGGAACTCTGAGGAGTGGCCTGGAAAAAGGTGTTCTGAAAGCTCTGTTCAGCTGCACTTGGGATTGTGTGCTGCTGCAGTTATCACTCCTTAAGGTGTCTCCCAGAGATACCGATATTTGGAGGACGTTGGGCCGTTTGCAGAATGGGCTCTGTTTCTTTAGTTTAGATTTTCAAATCACGTTCAGTTTGCTAAGGCCTGGGAAGTATTGTCAGCACGGAGATAACCCGCATTTTAGAAGCAAATGGGTGCAGAGGACGGTCACCACAAGTGACGCCTCCAGTCAGTTTTTACTGCAATGCAGCGGCCTCCATGCCCCAAGTTTCAAAGCAAAGCCGTGGAGCAGCAAATGCTTGTGGTCTGCGCCTGTTTTGTAACTTGCCATGGCTTGTTAGCAAAGCAAAAAAAAAAAAAAAAAAAAAAAAAAAAAAAAAAAAATCAGAATTCCCTACTTCCTAACTTCCAGTGTTGAAACAAATCCAGTCAGACAATAGGGATGGCTACAAGAAAAAACATTACGCAAAGTTACAGCAGCCTCTAATCCCAGCTGGCAGGAGGCTGGAGAAAGGGTATCAGGAGTTGAAGGCTACCCTTGGCTAAATAGTGAATTCAAAGTTTAATGGGAGCGCATGAGTGCATTCCAGAGCTCGGTACAATGTATCTACTCACGTTTGCTTCCCTGAAATGATAAAAGAAAATTTACCAGAGCTCATATAGAATGTATCTATCCATTTGCTTTCCTGTAATGATACAAAGAAAATACAGTTAACTGAGCTCATATACAATTTATCTACCCACTCCTTTTGCTTCCCTGCGGTAATCAAAACAAAACAAAACAAACCCTAGTTAATGGTCCTCATCATGAACACCTAGTAAGTAGCATAAGGAACGTCTTTGTAGTTACAGTACTACTCCGCATCTTGATTGTGTGTGTGTAGGAGTCATAGATCATAAGCCTATAATTATAAATACACACTTTTTAAAAATAGTTAAACTTTACAAAGATACAAAATTTCACCTGAACGTAGAGGCACAGGCCTGTCATCTCAGCGTTACAGAGTCAGGCAGGCAGGCCTTTAAATTCAAGGCCAGCCTCGTCTAAATAGCAAGTTGTTCCTTGTAAGCCAGCCAGGAGTGCTTAGTGAGTTTTTGCCTCAAAAACCAACACAAACAAAAGAAAAATGAGTTTATACAAAAGTTGTTGTTGCCCAAATGAGGTTATGAGGTTTGTAGTCCAATTAATTGCTTTGTGCCAATGACAGCTTCCTAGTCTTGATTATATACTGTAGTTATCTAAGATGGAGAAGTCATATGAGAGGTTTTCAGGGAATTTTCTATGTTGGGGGGGGATGGTCTGATGTATTTTGATGCTAATTACTTCTTGCTGTCTCTGTGAACCACCTTTTGCTTAATAAAAAGCCATCCCACCTGGGCAGGACAAAGGAGGCTAGAAGAGAGAGGAATTCTGGGAAGAAGAAAGACCCAAGGAGGAGAGAAGGCCGCTATGGGTTAGATGGAGGAGAAGCACATGGCCGGCGTGGATGGAGAATCCAGCCCAGATGAAGAACATTAGCAAGTATTTGGGATTATGGATGGGAGGTAGCTTGAGAGAAGTTATTGGAAGCAGGTGGCCTGGGATTGAGACAGGGATCCCATGCCTTTCCCACTATGGGAGGTAGTTTAGAGGATTGATATCTGCCCTGCCCAAGGCTGACTAAGGCTATTTTAAAATATAACAAGTGTCTGTGTCTTGATTGATTGCTAGCCAGGCCTACTGATAATACTGGTAATACAGGTAATTTTAAAAAACAGTATTTCTACTTCTGTTACTTTTTATGCTATAACACACACACACACACACACACACACACACACACACACACACACACACACACACCCCGGGGGGGGGGGCAGAGAGAGAGAGAGAGGCAGATGTTGATTCTTGAGGAGTCAGTGTTCATGCCACAGCTCTTGCGTGGGGGTCAGAGGACCACTTTGCGGAGTCAGTTCTCTGCTGCCACCTTTATGTGGCTTCCAGCGATGGCTCCTTTGCATGCTAAGCCATCATGGGTTCATATTTTTGCTTTTTTTTTTTTTTTTTTTTTTTTTTTTTTTTTTTTTTTGACTCTGTAATCATCAAGATAAAAAGTTCTTCAAAATGTGGGAATAGAGAGATGGCTCCCCAGTTAAGAATACTGACTGCTCTTCCAGAGGCCTGGGTTCAGTTCCCAGCACCCACATTGTTAGGGGCCACAAATGTCCTTGTTTTCACAGATAAACACTTGGGAGACCAGGGATGATTAATATGCAGGGATGGTTCCGCCATGGAGGAAGCTGAGAGTGGGTGTTGTTGACTGACCTGGTCATCTTTTGCTATCTGTAGAGACAGACCTCATCTAAATCCCCCAGAATGATCATCCCAGACTCGCCATCCCTAGACCTTTACCTTTAGCTCTCACTTAATAGAACCTATCCTTAGGAGTGTTACATTAAAAATGTGTCATTTTGGCCTAAGATTGCTAATAAAAGATACAGAGTCTGAAGCATACTTTAAGGCTGCCAGTACAATGCTGGGCAGAATCTAAACTAATACAAATCTTCTCCTAAACCATGGTAAACAAACTACTCTAAACTGATATATAATACATATACCCCAAGCATTTGCCACTAAAATGCTCTTCCCGCCGTTCTCCCCTTCGTCCTCCTATCAGTCAACTGACACTCTCCCCCAACTGACAATCTACCTCCTCTCCTCCAGTGTAGACTTACTTTAAAAAATCCATTCTTTTAATTTTGGTTTCTTATATCTCTTTCTTCCTTCTCCACACCAATCCCTTCCAACACCCCACCATCAGGTGGGAGAGAAAGGTTAGTTGGGAGAAGGGTTATAGATCTCTTTGGTTACTTCCTCCTGTTTAGGGTCATAGGATTCTTTGGGGGAAATACCAATCTCCATTGTGAGGATATTTAGGCAGCAACAGCAAATGCAGCACCAGACTTCTCTTCCTCCTCGGGCCTTCTCCTCAAAGAATTCTTGCAGCCTTCGTTCCTCTTTATATCTGGGCTCTCATATTTTTTCCAACTGGTAAAGACCACACCGCCACACCACGCATTTCCTGTTGACACTTGCCCTCTTAAGAGGCTGCTATCGGCTGCAGACAATCTGGAACAGACCCCATATCCCACACCTGAGATTAAAATAAAAATATGTTTACATAATGTAACTGAGTTTTTAAAAGAAACCAAAACTTCCACAACATGCCTGGATGATTTTCTTTTTCAAGTTCTCGGAAGTGAACATTATGCATTCAACAAATATTTAATACCCTGGGAACCAAAAAAAAAAAAAAAAAAAAAGGAAGTGTCATACATGAATAGAAGTGTTGGGAGGAAAGATCCAATTAAGCCAACAGTAGGACAAGTTCTGTGGAATCAGCATGTAAAGGAAGCTCTGAAAGTGCAAAAGAGTAAGTCAGTTAGAATATGCTTTACAATAGGTATGTGTTAGTTTACATTTGTAATCCCAGCCTTTGGGTGCCTGAGGCAAGAGAATTATCCCAAAATCAAGGTCCTACTGAATTCTAGGTAGCCCAGGGCTGCAGTTCAATAGTCTTTAAAAGGGGGGGGGGGAAGGTATACAAGCAGGCAGAGTGGAACATTCTTCTCTCCCTTCTCCTCTGGAGAGTAAAATGGGAGCACAGCTTGAGCATAGGAGCTTGAAGCATGCACAGGCAACATAGAACTTAGAACCAGCAGAACACAGCGGGAATCATAGAACACACATGGGTTTGTTTGAGAGGCAGGGCCTTCCTCTGAATAGTTTGGGGTATCTAGGCTGCCCTTAAACTCTGAATCCAATTGGCTTAGGCTCCCAAGGGCTGGAGTTTTAGGCAGGTGCCATCAATCCAGTTCACAGAAGAGGCTGGAGTGAGTCTGGATGGTTTGTTCTTGTTTTCATTTGTGTTTGTTCCACCACTCCACCCCCCCCCACACACACACACACATGCTTTTGCAATGTAAACTCCCTAACAGCAGAAACCATAATTTTGGGGTTGCATTACTGTCTGGATCAATGGGTTCTCAACATGTGGGTCGCATAGCTCTTGGGGGAGGTCAAATGACCTTTTAACAGGCATCACCGAAAACCACTAGCAAACACAAATTTTTTATTATAGTTCATAACAATAGCAAAATTACAGTTATGAAGTGGCAAGGAAAAGAATTTTATGGTTGAGGGTCACCACAACATGAGGAACTGTATTAAAAAGGGTTGCAGCATTAGAAAGGCTGAGAACCACTGGACCAGATGCTAGTACATATTTATTGAATGGATAAGGTCATTGTCTATTATGAGAATGACAAAATTTTAGGAAATGACACAATGGATTTAGGTCAGGAAATAGTTTGAAGTCTATACCTTATGATTCTATAATAACACTGTGTATTATCAACATAATGCAAATACAGTGCTTAGCAAGTAGTAAATGACTTCTTAATAGTTTTTCCCCCCTCACAGTCAGAGTTACCGTGTGATCCAACAATTTTGTTAGCAGTCATCTGCTGGGGTCCCCTTGTTCCAGCTGTATAAAAACCACAAGTATAAAGGAGAGGCTTGTCTGGAATTGAATGCCCAAAGCCCTAGAGACTGAGCCGACTCTGAAGATTGCAGCTCAGGGCAAAGAGAGCCAAGGGTCTTTTGCTCTTGGCTTCAGGAGCTAGAGACTCAGGGTTTGGGGACTGCAAGTTGAAGACTTATTTCTTTGGGCTTTAACTACATCCATCCCCAAACAGCAGTAATTCTAGGCTTCCAGCAGTTGGCTCGAAGCACCTGGAAATGCATGCTTACATTATAGCATCTAAATAAGGCTTAGGTGTTGGGACCCTTAGCTCCTTGTATTGCCGTTCAAAGACCTGGTTGCAGGGACTCTTCGCATTTAAGGCTTGGAAGGTTCTTTCTTGTCTTTAGCTTTTCATTTCTGCAGCCTCTACTCCCCATCCTGTTGATCTCTGCAGCTTCCTTCTCAATGCCACACTCCTGCCACTGCTGCCTTTATGGCTGCTTCCATTTTACTCCCATTTCTGCCTGTCTTGTCTTCATAGTATGAGCTCAAGATGATCTAATAATAAATATCCAAAGTAGGGCCTTAAAAGAGCACTCTTGGGGATGCTGGAGAGATAAATGAATGGGTAGGAGCACTTGCTCTTGAGAGAAGAGGACCTGAGTTTGAATCCCCAGACCCAGATAAAAAGCGGGCGCAGTGGCACACGCTTGTAACCCCAGCACTGAGAGGAAGAAGGAGGCACATCCTGGGAGCTTGCTGGCCAGAGAGTCTAGTCAGAAACACTGTGAGCCTCTGGCTCAGTAAGACACTCTTGTCTTGAGGAAATAGGACAGTGACAGAGGAATATACAAAGACACCTGGTGTCCCACTCTAGCCTCTGTATGCACATGCACACTCACATGCATGTGCCATACCCAACACACACACACACACATACACACACACACACACACACACTTCAACGGAAGCTTTTTAAGCCTTATTTTTATTTTTTTAAATTATGCATATGTGTGTGCACATACTCGCAGGTGCCTGGAGAGGCTAATTAGCTAGAATTGATTGGAGATGGAAGTATGGGTGATTGTGAGCCACCTAGTGCAGGTGCTGGTAAGTAAACTTGGGTGCTTTGGAAGAGTGCTATGCTTTCTTAACCGCAGAGCACTTCTCTAGCCCCAACAGAAGGCTTTCTGCAATGCTACACAGAAAGGGGCCCCCTAGCTGACTCTAAAAGATGTTCTGGAGAACTTGCTTATATGGCCAGAAAAGGTGTATGGGATTGGGAGCCCCTCATGCAAATAAAGGGTAGCATGTACCATTCACAAGCTTTCTCTTGATCCACCAAGGGAAGGGACCCTCTAGGTTTGTGGAGGCAGCTGTTCTGTACAAGTGATTTGAAATACTGTGTTTGATTAGTACCTTCAGCAACCAGATGTTTTGGCAATGCACAGATGTGGTCACACTATCTTTTTTTGTTTGTTTGTTTTGTTTTTGTTTTTTCTGTTTTTCAAGACAGGGTTTCTCTGTGTAATAGCCCTGGCTGTACTGGAACTCTCTTTGTACACCAAACTAGCCTTGAACTCAGTGATCCACCTGCCTCTGCCTCCTAAGTGTTGGGATTAAAGGAGTGTGCCACCACTCCCAGCTTAAACTCTTTATCTTTTTAAAGATATCTATGAAACATTCAAAGTAGCCAAACTGTATTTATGGCAGGCCAGAAACGGAGTGCTTGACTGACAAGACCTTCACACAAGGCAGAGGGGAGGCAGGGAAGGATCTAACATGTGTCAATTAGAGCCGAATTGCTCCATCACACCCCTTGCCAACATTTAAATTAATGAAAAAATAAACATTAAACGGAATGTTAACAATAAAGGCCTATTGAGCAGCATTTGTTTGTAATCCCAGTGCCAGGCTGAAGTAGGAAAGTCAATGACAGTTTAAAGCCAACTTGATTTGGTGTCAACACACACACACACACACACACACACACACACACACACACGCGCGCGCGCACACACACATACACACACACATATACACACACACACAAAACCGCAATAAACCCTGAAACATCAACAATGCTTTTACAGTATTTAATAATGTTTAGTACTGAGACAAAAAAGGTTCTGGAGAAAGTTAGGTAATTTTATCTGTCTTAGTTCTGGTGTGGTATATATACTAAAAATAACTGAAAGCAGGGATCTGAGGAGATTTTTGTGCACCAATATTCATAACAGCATTAGTCACAACTGTTGAAAGGTGGAAACAGATGGCAACTCACAGGTGGGAGGGTGAATAAAAAAGTTATAGACATCAGAATATCACTGCTATGGAATGGAATTTTTTTTCTCCAGGGTTTTTAAAAGGAAACAGACCCTCTACAGAAGACATTGTGCTGAGTGAACTAAACTACACACAAAAAGACAAACATCACATTATTCCACATACCTGAGCCACTTGGGGGAATCGAAGTCACAGTGACTATAGTGGCTTATCTTGTTGTTGTTGTTGTTTTTTTTTTTTTTTAACTTGATAAGATCTATTGTCACCTTGGAGACAAACTTCCAGGTATACCTGTGAGGGATTATTTAGATTGCTTTAGCCCCTGGCCATGCCTATGAAGGATTATTTTGGTTAGATTAATTGAAATGGGAACATCCACCCTAAAGGTAACAAACATAAGGGCTGGAGACAGACGCTCAGTGGTTAAGAACACTCGTTACTCTTGCAAAGGACATGGGTTCTGTTCCTAGCATCTGCCTTGTGAGTCACAGCAGTTCATAACTCCAATTCCTGGGATCCAGCACCTTCTAACCACTGTGGGTACCAGGCACACACATAGTACACATACATATTAGAATAAAAATGGCACCCAAAGTTTCATAGATTTGAATGCTTGGTCATTAGGGAGTGGTACTTTTAGGAGGTGTGGCCTTGTTGGAGGAAGTGTGTCACTGGGGGTGAGCTTTGAGGTTCTAAATGCTCAAGCCAATCCAGAGCTGCCCCCACCCCTGCCACCGCAACCCTTTCTCTCCAGCCTGCTGGTTGCAATGTAGTTCTCTCAGCTACTCTCCAGCAGTGTATCAGCCTGTGTGCCACTATGTTCCCTGCCATGATGAAAGCAGACTAAACCTCTGAACTACAAGCCAGCCACTACGAAAAGTTTTTCTTTATAGAAGTTGTCATGGTCATGGTGTCTTTTCACAGCCATAGGACACTGACTAGGACTATATGTGTAGGTGAAACACTCATACACATAAAATAAAATAAAATAAAACAAAACAAAATAAATAGGTGTTTTTTAAAAAGTGGGTGACATCATTCCCAGCCTTGAGTCCTGAAAAGCACAGCAAGGAGAAAGCAAATTGAGCATCTGCATCATTCTCTGCTTTCTGACTGTGAGTGCAATGTGCCCAGCTAATCCAAGCTCTGCTACCAAAGCTTCCTTACCATGCTGGACTTTACCTTTAAACTCTGAGCCAGAATAAACCCTTTCTTCCTTAAGTGTTGCTTTTGTTGGTATTTTTAATCCTAGTAATGGAAAAAAGTGACTAAGAAGAGCATTGGTACCAGGAGTAGGGTTGTGACTTTGATGAACCTGTGCGTGTGGTTTCTTGGGCCTCTGGAACTGGTTTGAGGGAGGAATGTGGGAAACTTTGGTACTTTAGGCTAGAAAAGTCCCTGCTGGAAGCAGAAAATGATTGACATTCTTGTGAGAACTTGGAAAACAAGAATGGTGTGAGAGTTACAGATCGTGGAGGTCTGGCTCACTAGGCTTCAGGAGGGAACAAAGTGCTCTGCTAGGAAGGAGGATAGAGATCATGAGATAATTTGCTAAAGAATCATTTCCCTAAGACTCATTTTTAAGTTGTCTACGATAAAAATGTCCTCCACCTAGGGGTATAGCTCAGTTTACATCGCTTGCCTGGCGTGCATGAGCCCCTGGGCTCAAACTCTTGCACCACTATATGAGGAAGGAAGGAAGGAAGGAAGGAAGGAAGGAAGGAAGGAAGAGAAAGAAAAAGCCTCACAGATTTGCTTACTGGCCAACCTGTGTTGGCTGTTTTTTTTTTAACAATTAGACTTTATTATACAACCCAACTATCCTACACAGGAGGGGAAAGAGGTTAAAGGGAAACAAGAATAAACCTTCCAGGTATCAGTTCCATGGGATGGATCCCTAGGTATCTCTGGGCCAGCATGCTGATCCTCTCTCAGATACAAGTGGCATCCTAGTGGTCCAAACCTGCAGCCTTCTCCTCTGTCTCTCTCTTTAGGACCGCAATCCCTGGTCTCTTCTCCAGTTTCCTCCTTCCAGGATGTTCGATTAGAAACACAATAGCCTGGCTGGAGTCCTCCATCTGTTTCCTGAATTCTGGACCCAGGATGGCTTCTCCCTGTCTATCACAATGTCCATCTCAGTAGGGTATCTGTGGTGTTTCCAAGGGGCAAAGCCCATCAAGACTGCTTTTACCTGGGACAAAGCCTGCCATCCTTCCACAACCTGATGGATGTATTTTCTCAGTTGAGTTTGTCTTCCCAGATGAACCTTGTACCAAGTTGGAAAAAACTTGATTAATAATGTTTTGAGTCTTATTCTTATCTTAAAACATAATTTGAAAGTCAATATATAAATACATTTAAAAACAAGACTGGGCATGGGTATGCCTACAATATCAGCTTTCAGGAAACTAAGGCAAGAGGCCTGAGAGTTTGAAGTCAGTGTGAACTACCATAGCAATATTGTTCCAAAAAACCAAACGGCTGGGATGCCAGTCAGTGGCAGAGTACTTGCCTGGCATGCACAAAGCCATGGGTTTAAATCTTCGCGTGCGCGCGCACACACACACACACACACACACACACACAGAGCTTTGTGAAAGTTGAAACAGAAGATCACTTGGTCCCACGGAACCCCAACCTAGACAATAAAGTGGAGCCCTGCTCACCAAAACTTAAAAACATAGAGCCAGGGATATGGCTCAGTGAGTAAAGGCATTTGTTGTCAAGCCTGAAGACCCGAGTTTTTACTCCTGGGACTCACATGGGGAAAAAAGAGAACAGACTTCTACAGATTGTCTTTTGATTTCCCATGTTCATTGCTGCTCTATTCACAATACCTAGGAAACAGAATCAACCTAGATATTCATCAGCTGAAGAGTGGGTAAGAAATATGTGGTAGATATTACCACAAATTACTCCCCTGTGCAGAAAAATTGGAGGGATGAAAATTGCAGGTAAATGGATGAAACTGGAAAAAGTCCTGAGTGAGGTAACTCAGGTTCAACAAGATAAACACTGTATGTTTTCTCATGTATGTTGTCCTATTTATATGTTTTCTACTACTATTGATAAACGCCATGACCAAAAGCAACTTATAGAGGAACGGTTTTTATTGTCTTACATGTCTCAATTACAAGAAATCCTTGAGAGAAGGCAGGACAGGGACTCAAACAGAAGCAGGGGTGGGGACTATTGAATAACACTGCTCCTGACTTGATCATCGACTTTGCTTTTCTGTTGCTATCTTTTCACCATCATGATGATAAACAACATGACCAAAAGCAACTTGATTAGGACTGGGTTTATCTCATCTTATGACTTCCAGATCACAATTTTTTTGAATGCATAAATCAGGAGGTAGGAACTTGAGGCAGAGATTGTGGGGTAATGCTACTTTATTGGCTTGCTTCCCTGTCGCACCGTCTTGGTCACATACCCTTTTTGTATATCCCAGAACTACTTGCCCAGGGATGGCACCACTCATAATGGACTGAGCCCTCCTCTGTCCATTTAACTATCAAGGAAACACTCCCCAGCCGATCTGATAGAGCCAATGTTTCAGTTGAGGTTCCTTCTTCCCAGTTCACTCTAGCTTGCATCAAGTTGACAAATATCAGTGAGCACATGAGGGTAGAATTCTATTGGTACATTTCTAAATGGTCACACTGTCCAAGTACATTCTACCTATTTTCACTTTTACCCACAGACCTGAGCTGCTGTCATCTTGACCAGAGGAGCTTCTGTTTGCAGTGGACACCAGTCAATGGAAAGACGCATAACTTGTCAAAATGTTGAGATTAGAGACTGAGTTCTCAGCCCTACAGGAGAGAGACCTGTATTATTGCCCATCAGGGAACATTGTGAAAGAGGATGTAGCAAGAATAAAGAGCCAGAGGATGGGGAAGAGTGCTGGGTTATACTGTCTTCTAAATATGACATGGCGATCAAAATAATGACATCACAGCATCTGTCCTTACCTACACAGGACATGCACAAGATCAAGTGAGCCAAAATTCTGGCACAGATGAAGCAGATGATGTCTAGACTCCATCCTCACTGATGAGCTACTGGTAATTGGTGGTTGCCTGAAGAAGGGGTATCATCACTGTTCCTTTAGGATGCAGCCACTGATAGGTTTCCCATGCCCTAGTGAGTTGCCTCATATTTATATAATATGAAGTTGAAATGGGGCTATGTTGAAAACATTGGGAAAGAAAAATGAGGGGGAGCAAATCTTACCATATTTCATTGTTAAAGTGTATGAAATTCTCAAGAAAAAAAGAAAAATTTGGGGGCAGGAGAGTTGACTCAACGGTCAAGAGCACTTTTTGCTCTTGTACAGGACCCAGGTTTGATTCCCATCACCCACGTGGCAGCTTGCAGCTGTCTGTAACTGACTCCATTCCCCAGGATCTGGTGCCCTTTTTATGACCTCCATGGAGACCAGGCATGCAAGTTGGGCATACACATACACACAGGCAAAATACTCACTGTAACTGGTGTTTGCTACATTATGAGTTCTTCTTCCTTCTATCCTTCTCCACCCTTCCTTTTCAAGTCTTTAATACTAGCCGGGCGTGATGGCACACGCTTTTAATTCCAGCACTTGGGAGGCAGAGGCAGGTGGATCGCTGTGAGTTTGAGGCCAGCCTGGTCTACAAAGTGAGTCTGGGACAGTCAAGGCTACACAGAGAAACCCTGTCTCAAAAAACCATAAAAAAAAAAAAAAAAAATCAAGTCCTTAATACTAGATGTGGAAGAAAAGGAAAGAGATACTTGAATAAAATAAATAATAGGAAAGGAGGTGACATTATCATTAGAAGACTTCCTGATGATTAAGGACTTTGAGCGTTTGGGGGCAGGTTTGATCCTTGCTTCAGGACATCTCATTTCCTGTTGTTTCTTCTTAACAGCAACCAACAACAAACTGACCCCACTTTCCCGGGCTCTAGCATTTATATACACTTCGAAAATTTCCCAGAATTCTTGCTTGTTGGTTTATTGTATCATCTAAGCATTGGGGGACTAGGCATTTGCTCCAACTTTCCAGTCTGGCTTTGTACTTATATTCCTAGAAATTACACACAGGCTGCTAACTACCCATGAGCTGTCAGCATTAGATGGTGTTTCCATCCTGGTTTGCAGTTGATGGATGCCACTGTTTCAACACTAGGGGGAGCTCCAACCCCATGCATGTCCTGTTTTTTTTTTTTTTTTTTTTTTGTTATTTTATTGTATTTATTAAACATTTTTTATTTTTTACATATACATTTATATTATTACACATATACACAATAAACTACTTATACCAAGAAGAATCATGATACAATCAGGAATTATATAAATGTTACATTCTTAGTAGTGTTTTGGCTATTTGTATTTGACAGCATTGAAGAAAACATCTTTCTTGATGCATCTAAAATTCTGAACGTAAATCAATCTCCATCACATCTTATCATTATCAACTTAAGACATCTATCTAGACCTAAAAACATCTTAACCCCTAAACAACTAAGCTTCATTGTAAAACTAAGCTACCTGGTCTTCAACCTCATCAGAGACCTGAGAAGGAATAAATTTGATTACCCAAGTATGGCGGGAGTGCAGGTTAGTAGTTTTCCAAATGAGAAGAAGGCAGAGACAGTTTGCTACCTGAACAGTCACCCAAAACTATAACATTGGAGCATCTTCTTCAGCCTTCTGGCCCAATATTTCTGACAGACATATTGGTGAGGCAGGAACTATTGAGGACTTGCTTACCCTGTCTTGGCAGAGTTTGGCCATTGACTCTGCCTGCATCCAAGCTTGCCCATTTTTAGGCAGAATTCTGTCTGTGGTAAAAATGAGGACATTTTGCCCAGTGGCTTGTTTGCCACATTTGAAGCCATTTCCATAATGCTCATCATCCTCTTTGAGGTAGGCTGGGTGTTACCAGGAGTTAACCTGTCTCATTGTCAGACAATCTTTAAAATAATAAAAAACATTTAAAAATATTCTGTAGGTCTCTGAGGTTGTTGAAGAGCTTATCTATTTTACCTTATCTTTCTATAGAGTCATATCTATCTGTTTCACCTAAGATATATATTCTTATGATAAAAGTAGATTAGTAATTGACATGACCATGTTTTGATCAACTAACAATTAACTTGTATAATTTATTTATAACAGCTTGCAATACTACTTTCAAAGTATTGGAAGTAAACGTTGTATTATAATTGAGTTATATGGGTACAATACTTCATTTTATATATATATATATATATATATATATATATATATATATATATATACACACACTTATATATGAATAATCTTACATTTGAATTCTATACTACTGTATCTAAAATTAAACTTATGATTCATTTACATACAAAATTCTATATCAGTGAATTAAAAATAACTTTGCAAGTGACAATTAAGGAATTAAGTTGAGGAGTAGATTCACTAATGTACTTTTTGTTCTATCTTCCCTATATATTTCTGTATTCCCCCTGCTTTCTTTTCAACACCTATCTCCAAACCTAAGACTGTAAGATAAAGGAAAAGAGAGACATCTCTGAGTCTAACCTTGTTTTCTCTCTAAATAAGACCAATAATAACTTTTAACCAACTTCCATTGATAATAACCCTCTACGGCCCAAGAAAGGAACCAAAAACCTACCTGACCCCCCTAAAGGAAATGGTCTAAGGTCATTCTCTAAGGTTTCTTCTGGCTGATTTGGGACGAATAATACCCAAATAAAATTGTGTAACTGGTTGAACAAGCTAGGAATAGCATTTGTGGTCCAGTTTCTAAGTGTTGAGAAATTCCAGGCTTAATTAGAGCCCTGTGTGGGATAGTCGGAAATGCTGGACCAATTGGGCTTGGAAGCTTTCTCTGAAAGCTGTGTTGTTCTGATGAGGAACAGCAACTGAAGCACACGGTGCTGGAACAAGTCCAAATGGATTAAAGACCTCAACACAAAACTAGACACACTAAATCTGTCTGTCCTGACTCTAAAACTGCTGTATTATTCAGAATGAGCCAGAGGAATAGGGGGAAAGGGTAGTGTGCCCCAACTATAATCAGAGGTGAGGAGACTCACTATGGACAGACCAATTCCAGGACCATGTGCTATGTCTGTGGCCACCAGTGCCACCATGTAGCACCATGACCCACAAGCTACAGCAGTCAGATCAAGGTCAACAATGTCGTAGGCTGCCTGATGGTCAATTATGGCAGAAGACTGCTGCAAACAACCATAAAGGATGTTCAATAGACTGGAAATCTAGTAGCCTGATTGCAGAAAAAGAATAATCAGAAATTTATTATAATTTATGCACATTATATTCCGATTTTTATCCCCTCCAGAAAAAAATTTTTTTTAAATACTTTGTGTTGTCAAAAAAGCCTTCAAGTAGGTTTTTGTTTTTGTTTTTTTTGTTTTGTTTTGTTTTGTTTTTAACAGACAAGGTTTCTCTATGTAGCCTTGGCTGTTCTGGACTCACTTTGTAGACCAGGCTGGTCTTGAACTCACAGAGAGCTGCTTGCCTCTGCCTCCCAAATTGCTGGGATTATAGGCATGTGCCACCCAACCCAGCTAAGTAAGATTATTAAAGCAAAAAAATTATTTAAAATTAGCATATACTCACACTTGAAAATATCAGCCACCACCATCACATTTACACAGCAACTAGTAAGTGAAAAAATAAGCCATTCTGTTTCAAAAAGTTTTTTTTAATCCTTAATTTGGTGGCACAGAAAAAATTTCAGTCTCCATTTCCTTGCATGTATGACATTAAGACATTAAGAATGTACATAACTTTTTCTGTAAGAAAAGATAGACGCAAGATATTTATGATTTGCACTAGTAGACACACACATGCACACACGACTGCCATGAACTCTTATCCTATGTTGTTTTATCCTATACAAAGGAACAATAACTTTGGCTCCCTTCCCTTTCAAACTGCCTGCTTCTCTGCGCATAGTTGCCATAGCCATCTTCCACACCACCTTTCCTAAGCAGTAGCCTCCTGCTCATGAGCCTCACCATACCCCGTTTACCTTCAGCTTTCCAATGCAAGCTTTGAGGATAACTGCTATATCATTTTACTCCTCCTCAGACACCTCCTCTGCCCAGATTCATGTGTGTTGGTTCTCTTTATTTCTTACATGACTCAACCAGCTATTCTCTCTAAGTGTCAACAGCTTCAGGCTCATGAGAAGGAAGCTCTGAGTTCAGAAAAGCTATGATCGCTTGCTTACCTCCACACAGTCTAGCTGAGGAGACCATGCTATGATCTTTGGAAGGATGGAAAGAGCCAGGGCACCTTGATGAACAACTGCCCGGAAGGAAGAAGTGGGGCTGCTCCAGACTGCCATGCCTCAGCAAAGACAGTGGTGGTGATGATGATGAGATTGTGGCTGGACTCAACCTTCTTAAGCACACTCATTAGGATAAGACAATGCTACAGGGTGAGGCCAGTCAGGCAGTTCCTGCCGTCACTGGCTTTGTAATACTAGAGGAAGCTTCATTTTAGTACAGGAGCAACAGGCCTGGGTGCGAAGGGTTCCTGGAAGGACAAGTATGGCAAGAGGAGAGGTCTGTGATAAGGGGAGGTCTGTGACAGGGGGAGGTCTGTGATAGGGGGAGGGATGTGACAGTAGGAGGTCTGTGATATGGGGAGGTCTGTGATATGGGGAGGTCTGTGACAGGGAGAGGGCTGTGACAGGGGGAGGGCTGTGACAGGGGGAGGTCCGTGACAGGGGGATGTCTGTGACGGGGGAAGGCTGTGTCAGGGTGAGGGCTATGACAGGGGGAGGGTTGTGTCAGGGTGAGGGCTATGACAGGGGAAGGTCGTGGCAGGGTCAGGATTGTGTCAGGGGGAGGGTCATGATAGGGGGAGGGCTGTGATGGGGAGGGCTGTGACGGGGGAGGGCTGTGACAGGGGGAGGGCTGTGACAGGGGAGGTTTATATTTCACAGGTTTCAGGTGACAGTGTTTGAAGTATACTCTGGTCTTGCTTGCTAAAAAGGAAGCCGTTCTCCTTATCTCTGGCAAGAGGAACGTGTGGTCCTTCTGTGTGCCTGCAGTGCCTATTACCCTGTCAAGGTCAGTGCTGGTTCCTAGGCTCCCTTAGTTCCAGCTCACAAGCTTCCTTTCTCCTGATCCCATTTAACCCTGAAAATCTTTTTCTTGTCACTTCTCCTTGATTTCCCAGAAGACAACCTGTTCAGTTTGTAATAAACTTTTTCCTTTTCACCCATAGAACAGCAATTTTGGTTTCTTCATTGTGCCCATTTTCATCCAATGCCCAGTTGGGTGCTACTCTGAGGAAAGGATTAGGAGGCGTGGCCTTGTTGGAGAAGGTGTCACTGGGGGTGCACGGCTCTGAGGCTACAAAGGCCTCTTGTCATTCATGGTATGCTCTCTGCCTCCTACAAATCATGGTATGCTCTCTGCAAATCAAGATGTGAGCTTTTGCCTGTTCCTGCCGCCATGCCTTTGTTCTGCCGTCGTGGACTCTAACCCTTTAAAACTATAAGCCCAATTAAACTTTTTTATTATTAATTTAGTCATATTACATCTCAATTGTTAGCCCTTCCCCTGTTTCCTCCCATTCTTCCCTCCCTCCCACTTCCCCCCTTCTCCCCTCCCCTATGTCTGTGATTGAGGGAGACCTCCTCCCTCTATATATGCTCTTAGAATATCCAGTCTCTTCTTGGTCACTTGCTACCTTTCCTCTGAGTGCCGCCAGGCCTCCCCGTCCAGGGGACATGGTCAGAAAAGGTGCACCAGGATTCGTGTGAGAGTCAGATCTCACTCTCCACTCAAGGGTGGAGAATATCATGATTGTCGGCTAGGTCTTTGTAGGGGTTCGAAGTTTAATGCCTATATTCTCCTTGGCTGATGTCTTAGTTTGAGGAGGACCTCAGGACCCAGATCTGCCTGTCATAAAGTTCTTCTTGTAGGTTTCCAGGACCCTGTGGGTCCTACTATTTCCCCATTCTTCCATGCTACTCTCGCCTAAAGTCTCAATAGACTGTCCTCTCCTCTGACCCACTTTCCTGGTAAGTAAAGTTTTTCACGGTACGTATCCCTTGGACTAGTGTTTTGATATAAGTGAGTATATACCATTTGTCTCTTTTTGCTTCTGGGTGAACTCACTCATTATGATAATTTCTACATCAATCCATTTGTCCACAAATTTCTGGAATTCCTTGTTTTTAATAGCTGAGTAGTTTCCATAGTGTAAATGTTCCACCGTTTCTTAGTCCATTCTTCTACTGAGGGACACTTAGACTGTTTCCATGTTCTGACTATTATATATAAAGCAGCTATGAACATGGTTGAGCATATGTCCCTGGTGTGTGGTAGGGCATTTTCTGGATATATTCCAAGGAGTGGGATGGCTGGGTCTTGAGGAAGCCCTATTCCCATTTTTCTGAGAAAGCGCCAGATAGCTTTCCAAAGTGGTTGTACTAGTTTGCATTCCCACCAGCAATGAAGGAGTGTTCCTCTCTCTCCACATCCTCGCCAACATGTGGTGTCATTTGAGTTTTTGATCTTAGCCATTCTGATGGGTGTAAGATGGAATCTCAGTGTCATTTTGATTTGCATTTCTCTGATGACTAACGAAGACGAGCATTTCTTTAAGTGTTTCTCGGCCATTTGATATTCCTCTGTTGAGAATTCTCTGTTAAGTTCCAAGCCCCATTTCGCAATTGGGTTGTTTGGTTTTGTGGTGTTTAATTTCTTGAGTTCTTTATATATTTTGGATATTAAACCTTTGTCAGATGAAGGGTTGATGAAGATCTTTTCCCAGTCTGTAGGCTGTCGCTTAGTTCTACTGACAGTGTCTTCTGCTTTACAGAAGCTTCTCAGCCTCATGAGGTGCCATTTATTAATTGTTGACATTAAGGCCTAGGCTGTTGGTGTTCTGTTCAGGAAGTTGTTTCCTGTGCCTATGTGTCCCAGGCTCTTCCCCACTTTTTCCTCTAACTGAATTAATGTCTCTGGTTTTAAGTTTAGGTCTTTAATCCACTTAGACTTGAGTTTTGTGCATGGTGACAAATAAGGGTCTAATTGCATTTTTCTACATGTAGACATCCAGTTAGACCAGCACCATTTGTTGAAGATGCTATCATTTTTCCAGTGAATAGATTTGGCTTCTTTATCAAAAATCAAGTGAGCAAATGTGTGTGGATTCATCTCTGGGTCTTCAATTCGATTCCATTGATCCACTGGCCTATTGCTTTGCCAGTACCATGCTATTTTAATTACTGTTGCTCTGTAGTACAGCTTGAGATCAGGTATGGAGATTCCTCCGGAGGATCTTTTATTGTATAGGATTGTTTTTGCTATTCTGGGTTTTTTATTTCTCCATATGAATTTGAGAATTGATCTTTCAATATCTTCAAAATATTTTGTAGGTATTTTGATAGGGATTGCATTGAATCTATAAATTGCTTTTGGTAAGATGGCCAATTTTACTATGTTGATTCTCCCGATCCACGAACAAGGTAAATCCCTCCATCTTCTCACGTCATCTTCAATCTCTTTCTTCAGAGGTTTGAAGTTTTTTTTTCGAATAAGTCCTTCACTTGCTTGGTTAGAGTTACTCCTAGGTATTTTATATTGTTTGTGGCTATTGTGAAGGGAGTAGTTTTTCTAATTTCTTCCTCTGCCTGTTTGTCATTTGTATACAGGAAAGCTACTGACTTTTTTGAGTTTATTTTGTATCCTGCCGACTTGCTGAAGGTGTTTATCAGCTGTAGGAGTTCTCTGGTGGAATTTTGCGGGTCACTTATATACACTATCATATCATCTGCAAATAGGGATAATTTGACTTCTTCCTTTCCCATTTGGATCCCCTTGATCTCCTTTTAATGCCTTATTGCTCTGGCTAGAACTTCAAGAACTATATTGAAGAGATATGGGGACAGAGGGCAGCCTTGTCTGGTTCCCGACTTTAGAGGGATTTCCTTGAGTATCTCTCCATTTAATTTAATGTTGGCTATTTGTTTGCTGTATATGGCCTTTATTATGTTTAGATAAGTGCCTTGTATTCCCGATCTCTCCAGAACTTTAAACATAAATGGGTGTTGGATTTTGTCAAATGCTTTCTCTGCATCTAAAGAGATGATCATGTGGTTTTCTCTTTCAGTTTGTTTATATGGTGGATTACATTGATGGATTTCTGTATGTTAAACCATCCCTCCATTCCTGGAATGAATCCTACCTGGTCATGGTGAATGATGTCTTTGATATGCTGTTGTATTCACTTTGTGAGTATTTTGTTGAGTATTTTTGCATCAATGTCCATAAGAGAAATTGGTCTGAAATTCTCTTTTTTTGTTGGGTCTTTGTGAGGTTTAGGTTTGTGGCCTCATAGAAGGAATTTGGTAATATTCCGTCCATTTCTATCTTTCGGAATAGCTTGAATAGTATCGGTATTAGCTCTTCTTTGAAGGACTGGTAGAATTCTGCACTGAAACCATCTGGCCCTGGGCTTTTTTTGGTTGGGAGACTATCAATGGTTGCTTCTATTTCTATAGGCGAAATAGGGCTATTTAATTTGTTTATCTGGTCTTGGTTCAATTTTGGCAAATGGAATCGGTCGAGAAATTTGTCCATTTCCCTTAAATTTTTGAATTTTGAGGCATAAATGCCTTTAAAGTAGGTTCTTACGTTTCTTTGCATTTCTTCGGTGTCTGTTGTTATGTCTCCCTTTTCATTTCTGATTTTGTTAATTTGGATAGTGTTTCTCTGTCTTTTAGTTAGATTGGCTAACGGTTTGTCTATCTTGTTAATTTTCTCAAAGAACCAGCTCTTGGTTTTGTTGATTCTTTGGATTGTTCTCTTTGTTTCTAATTTATTGATTTCAGTCCTGAGTTTGATTATTTCTAGGCGTCTACTCCTCTTGGGTGTTTCTGCTTCTTTTTTTTCTAGAGCTTCCAGATATGTTGTTAAGTTGTTTATGTGGGATGATTCCTTTTTCTTTTTAAAGGCACTTAGTGCTATAAATTTTCCTCTTAGTAGTGCTCTCAATGTGTCCCACAAATTTGGCTATGTTGTTCCATCATTTTCATTGAATTTCAGGAAGTCTTTTATTTCTTCCCTTATTTCTTCCGTGACTCATGTGTCATTAAGTAGAAATTTGTTTAGTTTCCACGTGTTAGTATGCTTTTTGTTATTTCTGTTGCTGTTGAAGTCCAGCCTTAGACCATGGTGATCTGATAAGATACAAGGTATTATCTCAATCTTCTTGTATCTGTTGAGGTTTGCTTGGTGACCAACTATGTGATCAATTTTAGAGAACGTTCCATGTGGTGCTGAGAAAAAGGTATAATCCTTTGTGTTTGGGTGGAAAGTTCTGTAGATATCTGTTAGATCCATTTGATTCATGACATTGGTTAATGAGGTTATTTCCCAGCTTAATTTTTGAATCAAAGGTCTATCCTCGGGTGAAAGAGGGGTGTTGAAGTCTCCCACTATTAATGTGTGGTTATCGATGAGTGGGGCAAGCTTTGTTAATAACTCTTTTACAAATGTGGGAGCCCTTGTATTCGGAGCATAGATATTCAAAATTGTCGTGTCTTCTTGGTTGACTTTACCTTTGATGAGTACGAAGTGTCCATCCTCATCTCTTTTGATTAATTTTGGTTGAAAGTCTATTGTATTAGATATTAGAATGGCTACCCCAGCTTGTTTCTTGTGACCATTTGCTTGGAATATTTTTCCCCAACCTTTTACTCTGAGGCAATGTCTGTCCTTGTGGTTGAGGTGTGTTTCTTGAATGCAGAAGAATGTTGGGTCATGTTTATGCATCCACTCCATTAGTCTGTGTCTCTTTATTGGAGAATTGAGACCATTGACGTTTAGAGATATTAATGACCAGTGATTGGTAAATCCCTTCATTTTTCGTATTTGTAACAGTCGAGAATTTGTGAGGTTGCGATTTTGCAATGATATAGTTACCTATTTCCTATGTAGTTTTGGTTGTAGTTTGACCAGTTGGGGTGGAGTTTTCCTTCTAATAACTTCTGTAAAGCTGGATTTGTGGCTAGGTACTGTTTGAATTTGTTTTTGTCATGAAATAACTTGTCTTCTCCATCAATGGTTATTGATAATTTTGCTGGATATAGTAGTCTTGCCTGGTATCCCTGTTCTCTTAGGGTTTGCAGCACCTCTGTCCAGGCCCTTCTGGCTTTCGTGGTCTCTGCTGAGAAGTCAGGAGTAATTCTGATAGGTTTGCCTTCATATGTTACTCGGCCTTTTTCTCTTGCCACTTTCAATATTTTTTCCTTGTTCTGTATATTTTGTGTTGTTATTATTATGTGGCGGGAAGATTTTCTTTTCAGGTCTATTCTATTTGGTGTTCTGTAGGCCTCTTGTATGCTTGTATGCATCTCCTTCTTCAAATTGGGGAAATTTTTTTCCATTATTCAATTAAAGATATGTCCTGGGCTGTGGAGTCGGCTATCTTCTCTTTCTTCTATCCCTATTATTCTCAAGTTTCGTCTTTTCATGTTGTCTTGAATGCTCTGCGTCAGGAACTTTTCAGATTTAGCATTTCCCTGAATGGTTGTTTCCAGTTCTGTGATTGTATCTTCAAGTCCCGATATTCGTTCTTCCATTTCTTACAATCTGTTAGAGAAGGCTACCTCTGAGATGCTTGCTTTCTTCTTTGATGCCTCTTGATCACGTTTTTCTTCTGTGTGTTCCTGCATCATACCTTCCATTTTTATCTTCATGTCTTGGACTGTTTTAATGATTTCCATCATCTGGTTATTTATATTTTTCTGAAATTCTTCAAGTGCCTCTTTATATGACTCTTTTAACTCTTCAGCCCTATTGTTTGCCTCCTCCTGCATTTGTTTACAGATTTTATTTGTTTCTTCCATTATCATCTTATTTACTAAGGACTTGAGGTCATTTTCTTGTCTATCCATTGCTGTTAGGTTCTCTAGGTTGTTTTCATTGGGAATGTTGGGATTCGGAGATGCCAAACTGTTTTGGTTTTTGATAGCATTCTTTCGCTGTCCTCTTGTCATTTTGATGGCTCTGATGTTGGAAGGTATTTTGTAGTGACCTTCGCTGGTTGAGAGTGGTTAATTGATGACTGATTATAGGTCAGGTGCTCTTGCCTGTGGGGATCAGGGAGTATTTCCATGGAACAGGTAGGTGATCCGGTTTCACTCCTGGTGATTTTCCTCTGCACCGTTGGCTCCAGGCTGAGTCAGCCAGAGTAGATATCTGTTTGAACTTTACTGCTGTAATTCAGATCAGCAGTTTTGGGACCTAGAATAAGGTCCGCACACAAACGTTCTGGTTGTGTAAGTTGATCCCAGCTGCCTGTCCTTCCTGTGGCTTTGTAGTCCACACCCCAGGTAGTTCAGATCATCTGGGGGTGTAGCTGTCTTTTAGCTCTGTCTCTATATCCTGTAGCAGTGTCCAACCTCTCCCAAAACTATATGCATGGAGGGACCAAAGTCGCTCTTGGTCAGCAATTAGACACTGTAAGCAAGACCCACGTTTCGTCTCCCGTTAATCTGAGAGTACCTGCCTTGTTGGGGCCAGGAGCCCAGCTAGGCTCTCTCGTTCCTGCAGGGCCAGTGCCTTGCAGCTGGGAGGTTAGGGAGACTAGGTTGCAGAGCTCTGGCGGTCGCCCATGGAACCAGATCTTCCCGCCGGGCTATGGCGCTCCACTAACGCTCTAGGTCAGCAATTAGACACTGCAAACACGACCCATCCACGTCTCGTCTCCCGATGATGTGGGAGTGCCTGCCTTGCTCGGGCCAGGAACCCCAGCTAGGCTCTCTTGTTCGGGGAGTGCAGGGCCAGTGCCTTGCGGCTGGGTAGGAACAATAGGGTTGCGGAGTTCTGTCGGAAGCCCGCGGAACCAGGTCTTCCCTCAGGGCTATGATGTTCAGCTATGCCTCTGTTTGCAGGCTCAGTCCACTGTGATCGGTGTTAGGTTGGGCCCTGGATGGCCAGCGAGCTGCAGTCCCGCTTTAGCTGTCTCTGTTGGGTCCCGCTGCCTGTGTTTCCACTCCGCCTAGGCGGGTGACCTCCACAGTTTGGGGTGGTGTGGAAGTAGGACCTAGGGCAGATTCACCCTCTTCAGTGAGACTCCTCTGGCTGGGGACTCCGGAAAATCCCCTCCCCAAACAGCGAGTCTGTGCTTTATATACAGGCTGCAGTTTGCATGTGGATTCCATTCCAGAGTTTAGGGAGTGCGTTTTGTACCTCCGGGATGTTGCTTGTCCCAGGAGGGTAGGCTCCCTGTTTGGTCTGCGGACTTTGGGGCCTCACTCACCTACAGTTCAGTTCCATTGTATGTTGGAAGAATGTAATTTGATTTTTGATTTTACAGGGAATTATTGTTAAGATATTTCTCTGGGACTCAAGAGATTTTGAACTTTGGACTTCTAAAGAATGTTTAGACGGAGAGACTGTGGGGACTTTTGAAATTGGACTAAATGCATTTCGCATTATGATATGGCCAAGAGTCTATGGAGACCACATTCCACGTAATGGTTTGAATATATTCATCCTGCCAGTTATTGTGGTGTTTTGAATATGAACAGCTGCCATAGGCTCATAGATTTCAATGCTTGGTCACTAGAAAGTGGCACTCTTTGAAATGATTAGGAAGTGTGGCCTTGTTGGAAGCAGTGTGGCTCTGGGGGGTGTGTTTTGAGGTTTCAATGGCACAAGCCAGGCCCAGTGTTTCTCTCTTTCTGCTGCCTGTAGATCCTAACAGAATTCTCAGCCACTTCTCTAGAACCATATCTACCCATGTGCTGCAAGATTTCCTGCCATGATGAGACTGTCCTAAACCTCGGAAGCTGTAAGCAAGCCCCATTTAAATAGTTTCTTTTCGGTAGAACACTAACATTTATTTTCCTCTAAATCTGTACTAGACGTGGTTCTTTAGAAACAGAATTGTGGTGGAGTTGTGATGACTAATGCTGATTGTCAGTGTGACAGAGCCGAAGAATCACCTGGGAGATGGGTCTCTGGGTGTGCTGCTGGGAGATGATTTTGATTATGTTAAGTGGAGTGGCCTGCATGCTGAGTGTAGCATCCTTCTCCGGCTGGGCTCCTAGAGTAAGGAAGGATTCTTTCAGTTACCAGGCAATATGAATCCTTACACTAGTGCTGGTCAGATTCTGCACCAGAATGAATCGTCTCAGCTGATCCTTACAGAAACCCTATGGGAACTGTGAAGGATATGCCATCAGGAAATTAGCACTCACTCCTAGAGTAGGGCGTTGGCTCCACCATCAAAACAGTCTGACTTTTAGCCCAGGGTTTTCCATGGTAAGTAATGTAAATTACAGTGTGTTGTGGACACTGGAGGTCGGAGACACTCTAGAAATCTTGGGGAGGGAAAAGAACCACTGAAAAACATCCCTGGAATGTCCCCCTTGACCTCAGCGAGGACAGCTGTTTTTCTTACCTTTTTTTTTTTTTTTTAGTTTTGCCCAGTGAGAAGGTTAGTGTTCCAGCCTAACTGGCTTGCTTTCCAACATCAATAAAATGTAGAAATTTTTTCTTTAGTGACCCACTTTACTTACCAGTTTATGCTTGATTTCACTAGTAACACTTCATAGCCTTTGTGTTGTGGGTGTGGGAAGGTTGGGTGGGTTGGGGTAGGGGGATGGGGTGGGGACAACTCTTCTGCCTTTCATTCACTGTGGTCTGTTTAAAGGGCCCCCTTTTCTCTGGCACTGTTCTGTATCCCAATCTGACCTCAGACACTTCAGATGTGGTTTTGCTGCACTCCGTGGCTGCTGGCTTCTTGTACTTTTACCAAATCTCATCTATTTTTATTCAGATTGGCACTACCTTGCTGTCCCCGACCCGGCATCTGCCCTAGAGTGGGTGCATTTGTGCTATAACTCTCAATATTAGTAAAAAGAAAACATTAAAAAATATCCTAACAATAATCATTGTACAAATTTATGGCCTACACCATGATCTTATGGAAACATTTTCTCAACTGAACTTCCCTTTTCTCAGATGACTCTAACCTGTGTCAAGTTGGAATAAACTAGCCAGCACAGGATATCTGAAACACTTGGTAACAGGAAATGCTTTCAGAAAGCAAATAACCAAAAACCAACTCAAAATTCAATACACAGTGAACTTGAGGTGTGTCTGGCAGCACCTGTGTTCACCACAGCTGAGGATCTGAACCCGCACTCTGTGCACTTCAGCTCACAACAGCAAACACATGCTCTCTGAAAGAGACTGGAGGCCACGGTCTGACATGAGTTTATCTGCACAAGTCTATGTCATCAACATCCCACCATGGACCAGGGAGGGGGGGGTCTCGAGGCTCCACCCTTCCTTAAGGAACTGCAGGCAGTTAATGGTTGCTGGAAAGGAGGGCATCAAATTCTTCAGTGGTGTAGCCACTGGTAGGTTTCTCATGCTCTCAGAAGTGAGCCTAATTAAATTCAGTGACACACACACACACACACACTGAAGAGGAGAGTTGAGAAAAAGAAAGGTTTCTTTGAGGGGATTGGGATAAAGGGGGATGATGGGAGGATAAGATCAAAGCACATGATAAACATTTATTTAAATTATCAGAGAATTAAAAAAGAAAGTTTTTTTTTTTTTTTTTAAGAAATGACATTTGAATCAGGCATGGTGACACTTGTCTATAATTTCAACACTGAAAAGATGGAGGCAGGAGAATCAGGAACTCAAGGCCAACCTAGGCTACAGGAGACCCTGTGTCACAAAATCAAAACAAAACAAAACCCATTGCTGTTGATGACTTTTGGATTTTATATAAACGAATTTTGTTGTTTGATTAGAACAGAATTTCCAAAATGACCTTAGGCAGGCTTCTACCATATTGTAGTTTATTTGTGTTTACTCAAAGTGGTGTCTTAGCATTGAAGACTTACACATCAAAATATAAATTAGCTCTGAAGAGTGCTGATGTTGCACTATGTCCTGAAGTTCAACTATTCAGCCACGATTACCTTTTTTTTTTTTCTTAGCGAACCAGCGAGTTTTATTGGGGTTACTTACAGGAGTGTGGGTGAGGGGTTACTGACCAAAGCAGAAAAGATTCTTGAACACAGCTACATCACCAAAGCCCACCCCAGCATGGGTGACACAAACGCTGGGAACCCAGGGCACACTACACAGCCTGCGGGCAGCTCAACAAACTTGGGAATATCTCTTCTTGGTGGCTCAGTTGGTCTGAGCCTCTTCTAGGCAGCTTGGTGGTTTGGGTTTCTGCTATCAGCCATGATTACTTCTCTGAGTAAAAATAAGCAAGAATATTCACTTCATTATTTCACAAACTTGGTTTTATTTCTAATAAATGGTAAAAAAAATGCACATTAAAGAATTGCTTTTAAAACTTCTCTTTATGGGTTATCATTAGTAAATGTTTGATTTAGGACCTATCTTATGGATTTATGTACTATAATGAAATGGGTCATGTGTGGAAAAAGTTCAAGAATCTCTGCTCTAGGCTACCAGGAAGAGACGTGATAGGCTGTGATCTTATAGTTGGGGACAAGGTCCCCTTCTGTCACAGACTTAGGGGAGGGGAATAGGATAAAGGAGGGAAGGAGAGGGGAATGGGAAGATACAAGTGAGTGGATAACAAATTAGATGTAATCTGAATAAATTACTTAAATAAAAATTTAAGAAAAAGAACCATGAAAAGGAACACTTTGTATTGTGTGCCCACTTGTAGGGTAGGTCATATGATCAGCCATATTTGGTTAATATAGGGTTCCAAGTTGTCTCAGTAGCAATATGGGCAGAAATGTATTAAAGAGGATAACATGGTACTTGTAAATTGACATGGAAAAGGAAGAAGTAGTAGAAATCAGAAGAAACATGCTCAAAGGCACTAATAAATGGAAAGTAAGCTTAGCTCACTTTTCTGTAAAATAAGCCACTTGGGTTAAAAGTCAATGTCATGTTTCTTTTAATTTAATATTTCCTGATTACAGATCTAGAGACTACTGTAATTTAAAAGCAACATATAGTACATTATAAGTTGATTTTATATCAGTATACTTAGTGTCGTTAAGCTTTATGTTTTATCCATAATCGACACCACTTTGCTTCAGTTGAAAAGGTTGCAGTTCTTTGAATGGCATCTAATCTATAAAATAAAAGCTTTGCCAGGGAGGCAGATATGACTTCCAGTTAAAAGTCCTTAGAGATTCTGACTTCAGCTTTCTGGCTTATCGTGCCTCTTCCCAGCTCTATACAAGTGTGCATTAATAACTACTTTTTAACTTATTCGGTCATTACTGAGTACCTCATACATTCATTAGACTGTGTCAAGTGTCTAGAATGTAGCAGAGCTATGCTAGGCACTGAGGACACTAAGGAGTACATCAAGTGTTTCTCCACTTCCTCAGAGCTGAATGGGCTAATGAATATGGATATTTAATTACACAATTAGGAACTCATTATCTGTTTCAATTGTGATAAGCCTCCTGAAAGAAAAGAAGTCAAGCTAAGGTCTAGGGGACCTTGAGATGGACTGCAGCTGGACTGGGCAAAGAGAGACAAGAAGATTCAAGACAAAGAAAGGGGTTGTATAAAATTTTAATGGCTGAAGACAATCTTAAATATAAAGAACAGAAAAGAAGCCAAGGAGACTGAGGCTGGCCTCAGGACGGAAGACTTTTATGATGCTCATTACAGAGGTGAACATGGATTCTGATGACAGCTCAGGGTAGTGATTTCAGTCTTTCCCACGATGTGCAGCAGTCCTCTGTGCACATGCTAACATGGCACTCATCTGCCCCTTTGCAAGGATAGCAAGTTTCTGCTTTCTTTTGTTTTAGGCATTTTAGCAGGTGTGTTGTGTGTGAAACTCTGGCTTTGATGGCCTTTCCTCAGTGAATAAGAGTATCAAGAATTTCCCATAATTTTTTTTTCTAGTCATTTATCTCATGCCTTCTTCAGTAAAGTGTCTGCTCAAATATGTTGTCCTAATCTTTTGTTGGTTTTAAATTTGGCTTATTTGGTGTATTATTAAATTTTGGCAAATCCTCATATGCTTTGGACACATATGAAACAAAAATATTGTTTAATGAATATTTTCTTTTATTCTGTAGTATGCCTTATTTTCTAAATAAAGATTATTAGCTCCTTAAAAAAAAAACTAGAAGAATCTCTGTTACAAAACATCAGAAATTGCCGGGCAGTGGTGACACGCACCTTTAATCCCAGCACTAGAAGGCAGATCTCTAGAGGTTCGAGGCCAGCCTGGTCTACAGAGTGAGTTCTAGGGTAGCCAAGGCTGCACAGAGAAACCCTGTCTTGAAAAACCAAAAACCAAAACATCAACCAACCAACCAACCAACCAACCAACCAAAACAACCCATATCAGAAATCAGTACGCCTTCTTCCAACTGTTCTTGGCCCATTAACATCCTGTTCCCAGTCCTCCCCTCTTCCAACTCTTCCCCTGCTGTGGTGATCTCTCCTTTCTGTCCTCCTCCCCTTCCTCCTCTTTTCTTCTCGTTTTCCCTCTCTTCTGCTGGGCATTGGATCCAAAGCCTTGGACAGGTTAGGCACACACTGATATATGTATATATATCTCCTATATTTTCTGCTTTGAGATGAACTCTTTAAATTCTACATGCAAAAAACATGTGGTATCTATCCTTCTCTGCTTGATTGGCTTTCCTTAATGTAGTGTCCCCCAGATGCATCCATGTTTCTTCAAATGATGTCATTTTATTCTTTTATAGCATGTTGCAAAAAAAAAAAAAAAATGCTAGTGCAGATGTTTCACTGAAATTGCGATTTCAGTTCCTTGAGGTATATACTCAGTATGGACTAACTGGATCTTAAGATAGTCACCCCCCCCCACCTCCCCGTTCTTCTTTCTGTAGTATTGGAGATTGGATCAAGTGCTCTACCACTGAGCCATAGTCCCAAACTCTTTCTCACTTTTGTTATGGGACAGCACTGTGCTAAATTGCTTCCGTCAGACTTGAACTTATTCTGTAGCCCAGGCTGGCCCTGAACCTCCAATCTTACTACCCTAGGCTCCCAGAGTAGTTTGATCATAGGCTTGTGCTACTAGCTCCAGCTCAGGTGGTAGTTCCGCCTCAAGATTTTGAGTGAGCTCCTATTTCCCAAAACAGCAACAAAAATTTACACTTTCTTAAGAACATGAGAAGCTCCTCTCTTCACATCCTCACAGCATGCTTCTGTCTGCTTGGTGACAAGTTGTTGTAATGGAGTCAAAGTGATACACACACACACAGACACACACCCTTTTATTTATTTTTAAACATTTTATGTGTATGAGTGATTTGTGTGCCTGCAGAGACCATAATAGGATGCCAGAGCCACTGAAACTGAAGTTTGGGACTCTTGTAAGCCAGCATGTAGGTGCTGGGAAGCAAAGCTGAGTCCTCTGGAGGAGCAACAAGTGTTGTTAACCACTGAGCTACCTCTTCAGCCCCTTCACTGCATTTCTTTGGTTAGTGTTCTTGAACATTAAAAAAGTTGAATACACATACACATGCACACATACACACCTATTTGTTTACTCGTTTACCTACCTACAGTGGTGCTGGGGTTTGGATCCATCACCTTTCACACATCTAAGGCAGACTGACTGTCATTGACTGAACTGCTTTCCAGGCTCCTTGACCATTTTTTGTTTTGTTTTGTTTGTTTTTCGAGACAGGATTTCTCTGTGTAGCCTTGGCTGTCCTGGACTCACTTTGTAGACCAGGCTGGCCTCGAACTCACAGTGATCCGCCTGCCTCTGCCTCCCGAGTGCTGGGATTAAAGGCGTGCGCCACCACGCCCGGCTCTACTTCACCATTTTTTAACTGTATTGATTTTTTGGGGTGTGTGTGTGCGATAGGTTGAAATTCTTATGTTGTATAAATGAATCCCTTGCCAGATGCATAGGATGCAAATAGGTCCTCCCGTCTTTAGTTGTTTCCTTTGCATGAACATGCTTTTATTTATTTATTTATTTATTTATTTATTTATTTTGCCATGGCTCCTTTTAGTTTATTTCATGAAAGAGTTACACTAGTCCAAGTTAAAAAGTGGACCCCAAATAGTTACGTTATACAAGCCATGAGGCTTTTAAACTTGTGACAAGGGACAGAAGGGAACTTTTACTCATCGCAAGGAAATCCTCACTTAAGCTTCAGAGCCACAAGCACTTAAAACCCATGAACCTTCAGCTGGTCGTCCTTAGCCAGTCCAGTCTCTATCAGGAACGAGCCTATGTTCTCGCGCTGGTCCTCCTGTAGCTGAATTACTTCTCTGTATCCTGGATGTTCAATTACAGCACCATCGCAGGCAAAGTTGTTTTTTTTTTTTTTTAAGATTTATTTATTACTATGTATACAGTGCTCTGCCTGCATGAAATCAGTTCACATTATAGATGGTTGTGAGCCACCATGTGGTTGCTGGGAATTGAACTCAGGACCTCTGGAGAAACCTCTGAGCCATCTCTCCAGCCCCCCACCCCCAAAGTTCTTCTTAACCGCCATCACTAGTTTCTTTTTATTGTAATCATCAGCGATGCCTTGGACAGTAGTAAGGGTCTTCCTGCTGTTTGTCTGTTGAATTCTAATAGGGAAATAATCCTCAGTGGCAGCAGGAAGCAGGGTCATCACCTTTGCTTGCATCAGGAAAGGGTCAAAAGAGTGGAGGTTCTGGATAGTGGGCATATGAAAAGATTCCAATCCCTTTTCCTCAGTGGAAACGACCTGCAGAAGGCGGCCAAGGGAGAAGGCGGGTGGGTGGGGGGGAACGACAGAGCGGTGGGAAGCGAGGGGGTTCGAGTGAGTCCTCAGTGACTGGCCGGACATGCTTTTTTTAAAATGCCAGTTTTAGATTTAATATAATCCTGTGTGCCTAGTTTTATGTTTGCTTTCCATGCTTTTGGAGTCTTATTGTATATATATCAGAGTCTCAAGTAGCTGGGAGTAAAGAATATATATATGTGTGTGTGTGTGTGTGTGTGTGTGTGTGTGTGTGTGTGTGTATTCTGAAATTTTTCTTTAAATTTACTTATATTTATTTTATGCGTATGCCTGTATGTGTACTGCTGTACTACATCTGCAGTGCCCACAGAGGCTAGAAGAGGGCCTCATGTCCCTTAGAAGTGGAGTTACAGATAGCCATTAGCACAGGCACATGGGTGCTGGGAATTGAACCGAGGGCCTCTGGAATAAACTACCAAGTACCTTTCCAGGGCCCTGTCTCCTTCCTTCTTCCCATAGTTTCATGGCTTACATTTAAGTCTTTGATCCATTTAAATTGACCTTTGTATACTGTAAGAGATAGAGTTCTAGTTTGTCCGGCATGGAAGAGTATTCATTTCCCCAGCACTACTCATGGAAGAGACGTTCTTTACCTAGTAAGTGTTCTTGCTGCCCCGTGGAAAATCAGCCGGCTATGAATATGTGCTCGCACTGGGGATTGAACTCTTGTTTTACAAATGCTTGGTAATGGATCCTAGGCAAAGGAAGGCCTTCTCAGGGTCTCAAGCAGCTGGGAGTAAAAGAAAGGTTTTGGTTGAGTCTCTGGTTGCTTGATTCTAAAAGTAGAACGTGGTCTTGATCTTCAGGGTCCAGCGAAGGAATGTAGAGCATCCGTTTTCTTTTCCTTTGCTGATTCAGCTTGAAGCTAAGTTAGTATGGATTTCTTTTATCTCTTTTCCCCCCTCTATCCGTTGGTCTAAAGCTTAGACCCTAATAATTAGCTCTATACTATTTTTTTTTTTAAAGTATCCTATTTTCATTTGCAGACGTCTCTGAAACTCTGTTAACTCCCAAGTCACTCAGGTAGCTGTTGGATTCTATTTGTTTACGTTTTATTTAGCGCTTTTGCGCCAAAACTTGTTTGGCGTCCATTGTTTATTTTTCTCCTTTGTTGGTGTCTTTCCTGAGTTTTGGTATCAGGATTATTTGGTAATAGTCCAAAAACGAGTTGAGAAAGCCCTGGTGATTTACGTTTGATATTCCACAGTTTAAATAAATCGACGCATTTAAGTAGTGATAGCTTTTGAGATGAAGAGCTTTAGCCAAGCTGTCACATGTTTAAGAAGTAACGTTCACTCATCACGTTAGTTCAAAGCAACTCAAAAGCATCCAGACGGATGGCTCCAGACTGTTTTAAACTAAAATTAAAAAAAAGACTCATGACTTTCCTTCCTTTCCCAGAGCAGCAAGGTGAAACTGGACCCGCTGCCACGTAGGAGCCTCCAAACCTGTCTCTTGGGAGCTGCAGAGCACAGGCGCAGGGTCGGGCGGTCCGAGCAGTCTTCTCCGGGCGGAGACTCCAGGAGTGCGGAGGAATTCCCGGGCTACAGCGTCCGGACTAGTCGACGCCCCTCGGGCTGGGCGCGGCTCCTCCCCTTAGCCTCGGTGGGGGGCGGGCGCTGGGGCCCGGGGCGAGCCGGGAGACCTTTCCACGTTTGCACCGCCGCGGCGCGCCCAGCCTTGCCCCTCGCTGCTCCGGTTGAGGCCTCGCGATGGCTTTCGGGGCTCGGGGTTGGCGGCCCCGGTCGCTGCTCCTGCTGTTGCTCTGGGTGACCGGGCAGGCGGCTCCCGTGTTGGGCCTGGGTGTGAGCTCCGAGCTTCAGATTCAGCGGAGCTTCGTGCCTGATGTGTGTCCGCGAACGGTGCAGAGCGGCGACTTCGTGCGCTACCACTACGTGGGAACTTTTCTCGACGGCCAGAAGTTCGATTCCAGGTACCCCCTCACCCCCTCATCCTGCCCCCCCCCCCCCCAGGACTTTGACCAGCCTGCCCCTGCCCTTTCCGCCGCCCTCCCTCTGAGCCGTCCGCCCTAGACCACTGCGGTAGGTAGGTGGGACCTTGAGATTGGGTCCGGACAATCCCTCCTTTCCTCTCTGACCAGCTCAGTGGCACACGCTTCACAGTCAAGTAAAATGGCCACTCAAGACCTCCAAGAGTGAGTGATGCGGGCCCGCCGCTTTCTTGAAGATCTTTCCTGACTGGTTCCTGGGTTTCATCCCTTGAATGCCTAGTCAGCCTAGCACGGACCACTGGGAGGAGGTGACTGACAATTGTTCCCACTGTAGTGAACTGTTGAGGTGCTAGGCATTGTTCTGTTTTGTATGTATATAAATATGCATGAGCTCATTTAAATCTTTTGGGAGTTCCAGGAAGAACCTTGCTAACTAACCAAGACCAGCGTGGCCTGTGCAAACGGTGCACTCAGGCTATGGGAATTCAAATGCAGTGCCTATGTGTAACGTCCTGTTCTTTTCCCCTTCCGGCTTCACAAAATAACTCGAGGAGAGATGGCCCGGAGCAGCCCTGTGGGCTTGCCCACATAACCTGTCTTCAAGTCTTGCGCTCACTTTCAGCCTTGTTCCTCTCCCTGGCTGCTGTTACTAACCCTGGGCTGTGCCCTCATGGGGAACCACTCCACCAGGCAGAGAACTGTTGAGTTCTGCTATGTGTCTGAGTGGGCTTATGTATACACACAAGCAGCCCACCCTTGTCTTTTTTGAAATTCCTGGTAGTGAGTATGTAAAAACCATTTTGCTTGACTGGTACAAAGCAAGTGCTGTATGGTCCTCCTTAGCGTTGACTAATTTTGGGACACACCAGGGAGATTGGAGCCAGGACTGTACACTCTAGGCAAGCTCGCTGATACTGAGACTCTAGTCAGAGAGTTGTTTCAGTTTTAGCTTTTATACTAACCAGCTTTATTGAGGTATTCCCATGGCATGCAATTCTAGAATGTACAGGCCTGGTGAGCTGTTCAGTGGTCACAGCCCTTGCTGCCAGGCTTGATGACCTAAATCTAATCCCCAGGATTAGTGGAAGGAGAGAAGTGATTCCCATGAGTTGTGAATGTCGTAGCACACCCCTCATAAATAAATACTATGTTTTTTAAAAAAGTCCTGAAAAAGTAGGTTATACAATTATAACATTTTTTTTGAACTTACGTTTCATTTCTTTTGGAAATATACCTAGGGATGGAATTGGGAATTGTTGAAATCATATGGGACTTACGTCTAAGTTTTTGAGACCCAGAACCTTAAAAGTAACTACGAATTGTTTTCATTAAATTCATTGCCATTCCCTCCATCAGTTTTCCTAGTTCTTAATGTTCTTCTTACACATTTTTAGCTGTCTTTTTATTATTTATTTACTTATTTTTTGGTTTTTCCAGACAGGGTTTCTCTGTGTAGCCCTAGCTGTCCTGGACTCACTTTGTAGACCAGGCTGGCCTCGAACTTTTGAGGATCCACCTGCCTTTGCTTCCTGAGTGCTGGGATTATAGACGTGCACCACCAAGCCTGGCTTAATTATCTTTTAAAAAAATTCATTTTCTGTGCATGGTGGTGCACACCTTTAATCATACCACTTGGGAGGCAGAGGCAGGCAGATCTCTATGAGTTCGAGGCCAGCCTGGTCTCCAGAGTACATTTCAGGACAGTTAGAGCTGCATAGTAAGATACAAAGCAAAGCTAAACAAAACTCTAAGATTCCCAAATTACATTTACTTCCTACTTTAGTGTGTGTGTGTGTATGTGTGTATACACATGTGTACATACATGTACATGCCACAGCACAAGTGTGGAGGTCAGAGGTCAGCTTGCTGGTGTTGATTCTCTCTTTTCACTGTGTGTATCCTGTGGATAGAACTCAGGGTATCGGGCTTGTTCACAGTCTCTGTTCCTGGCTGAGCGGTCTTGCTGACCCATCAGCAAGGCTGTGATCTTTATTTCCCTAATAGTGTTGTGCATCTCTTCATGTGCTCTTTGTTATTTGTATATCTTTGATTTGTTCCTTTCATTATAAAATAGGGAATGCTTTTTTTTTTCTTCTTGAACTGAAGGTAATGAGTATTTCCATTAGCATAAGTTTGACTCTTTAGGGATGGCTGCCACTGTGAGGCAGTGTAGGACAGTGGAAAGAACACCTTGATACTCCCATTGCATTTATACACTGTCTACCCTCAAGAATTCTAGTCTCAGACATTTCTCTCTGATCCTGTCATTTAGTGTAGGCAGGTAATTACAACATAGTGAGTAAGGCACAGAAAGAATAGCAGACCCTGCACTCTCTCACAAAGGCCACACCTAGTTTTGCTCTGTGCCTTGGCATATTTTAATTATCTTCCTCTCAGAAGAACTCATGCACCCTCACAGGACAGCGAGGAAGGTATCTCATGACAGATGAAGAAAGTGAGGCTGAGAAGATCCACAGGACTTGCCCAGGACACCTAAGAATTAGATGGTCACGTGGGAGTCTTAATGCAGGCAGTTTGTGACCATAATCTGCGTTCTATAGTTTGCCCATAAATATGGTGGAAGAAAAGCAAGATGCAGTGGACTCACGTAGAAGGCTTAACTATATGTTGTGTGTGTTTAAGAGGTGGGTGGTCAAGACTGAGTTCCTAGATTGCAGGGGTGAGAGTGAAGGAAGAGCAAAATGTCCTAGGGAGGAGCTGGCAGGGGTGGGGTGAGGGAGGAGCTGGTGGGGGTGGGGGAGGGGAGCTGGCGGGGAAGCTGGCATGGCTGGTAGAAGGGTATGGAGGTGGGTGCATGGGGCTGCCGAAGCAAGGCCTGGTCGATGTGGTCTGAGTAAGAGTTGAAGAGTGAGCCGGGCGTGGTGGCGCACGCCTTTAATCCCAGCACTTGGGAGGCAGAGGCAGGCGGATCGCTGTGAGTTCGAGGCCAGCCTGGCCTACAAAGTGAGTCCAGGACAGCCAAGGCTACACAGAGAAACCCTGTCTCGAAAAACCAAAAAAAAAAAAAAAAAAAAAAAAAAAAAAAAGAGTTGAAGAGTGGGGCAGCAACAAGCGGAAAAACTAAGAGGATGCTGGACGTGAAGATTAAAGACACATTTAAAAAAGAGTTTAACGGCTTTTAATTGACATAAAATTATGCATATTTAAGCAATGCAATAACCAGGAGCCAGCCAGCTTTGGCTTGGTCCTTATCTAAAGACAAGTTTGAGTCCTGGGGTTTGGGGGATCAGATGTCCCTTTTACAAGTGGCTGCCAATATGAGACTGAATACGAGGTGCGTTTTAATTTTAACAAAGAGTTTCATTATTTTTAATTATGTGTCTTTGTGTGATATGGGTGCGTTCAGGCACCCTCAGAGGTGAGAGGTCTTCAAGAGCTGGAGTTGCAGGCAGTTGTGCGCTGCTCTGACGTGAGTGCTAGGAACCAAACCGATGTCTGCTTAAAGAATAGTGTGAGTTTTTGCACTGCGCAAGAATCTCTCCAGCCCAAAACTTTGATAGTCTTATAGAAAGTGTGTGTAGGGAGGAGAAATCTCGGTGCTTGGGCTTTGGCTGCCTCGGGAAGCAGGGCTGGGGGAGTGGGGGTGGGGTGGTTGCCAGAAGAAAATGGCAACTGCAGGGCTATGAGATGGCTCAGTGCGTAGAGGCACTTTTGTCTCTCTTGGTCACTTATGTGCTCCACCCCCAAGAAGTAACTGTTAAAAAAGAAAAGAAAATGAGGACTTGCACTCTGAAAAGAGTCTTAAGCCATTAAGCGTATCTTGTGCTGTGAGTTTTTTGCTGTTGTTCTGATTGTTTTCTTTTTCTGTTTCTCTGTCAGTCGCTTTGATGACAGTTGGGCCTTTCTGCATATGTACGTTCACAGCTACCAAGGTGACCGACTTCAGCCTTTGGCCACTGCTTTGGATGTGGCTTTGTTAACCTTCGTGGGCTTGTTAATGTGCTCCAGGGTCTACTGTTGCAGATGCCAGTGGATGGCAGCTTCCACCTCTTGGTGCTGTGGAGCTCCTGGCCAGCCCTTCCCAGTCTCATCTTTGGAGTTTCATTCCTAGGCACAAGTGTGAGGGGAACAACTGTAGGCTCAATTTTCTTAACAATTATATTTTATTATAAATGTATTAATTGAGCGTACCTTACTTATAACCCGACTAACTTAGACAAAAGGAAAAGGAGATTAAAGAACACAATGATGAAACCTTAAGGATATCAGTTCCGAGGAACGGTTCTCCTGGTGTTGTCGGCAGGATTTCTTCTGTTGGAACCTGTCTCAACCGAACCTGGAGCCTCAGCTGGAGCCCGGAGCCCGGAGCCTGGAGCTCTGAAGCCTTCTCTTGAGTGGTTCTCTCTAGAAGCTTCTCGAGGTGGAGCGATGAACAGCTAAAACTATCTCCAGTCTCCAGAATGGCAGTCGCTCCCCCTCTCCCTCCTGTTTTGGGGTCCTATATATACTTACTCCCACAATCATGGGTTTTGGTCACAAGTTTTGTTCAGCTGGCAACAATCAAGCACCCGTACCTGTTCTCTCACAAGTCCGTTCCCCACCCCATTCTTGGGATCATATAAAAAACATATTTATCTTTCCTTCAAACAACACTTTGGGGGCCTCTGATTTCCTTCTGGGACCAAAGTTGAATATGTTTCCGTTTTCATTATCCTGGCAAAAAGTGCCCCTTACTGGTTCATTCACCGCTTTTAGGCTTGTCTGCAGACCTGCAAGGTGCAGGCATTTGATTGATGGGTGCTCATCGCATGCCTTGGTAGGTAGGTCAACTTGTGCTGCTCTAGCTTTCAAACTTAATCAAAATCACCTAGAGAGATTGTCACAAAGTTTCTGATTTGGTAGCTCCGGGGTTTGGGTCTAAGAAGAATTTGCATTTGTGACACATTCCCTGCTGATCTAGCTGTCTTGAAGATAGGATTTTGAGGACAGTCACTCAGAAGAACAATAGATTTGATGACCCTCAGTTTGCTATATTTTCATTCACTCACTCATGCACTCATTCATTCATTCAGTCAACAAATAATTTATTGAGTACCTACTCTTCCAAGTGCTGGGGATGTGGCAGTGAATAAAACAGAATCCCAGATCTTAGGAAGCTCACATTTCTACTGGAAGGTCACATATTCTCTCAGTTACACAGCAAAGTAGAAGTTGGTGAGAGCTGTAGATGGGGCAGTGGGAGGTTGAGGTGGGGGATGAAGCACTAGGCTCAGGAAGGTGCGATGACACTGGCCATCCAGATAGTAACTAACTTCTGGACTCCGTGGTAGACTCATGTAAGTCATCTGGCATGCAGAGACCATGAAGTGAGTGGCAGACATCCATGCCTCTGCCAGTTCAGTGAGAAGGGGATTTCTGTCTACTAGGGAAGGCTTTGGGGAAGACGTGATGCTTGAGATAGACCTAGAGCATTGTTGGATTTTATTTCTTCACTGTAGTGAGTATGCTTAAGAGAGACAGAGATGTGTGCCAAGCTTGGGCCATGCTCAAAGGATGGGGGAGGGGGCCGGGGAAGGGGGAAGTCCTTGATAGTTGGACCAGGAGGCAGGGAACCCAGAGTTGGCTAGGTGTGAAGGAGCCAGTCCATAGAAGCCCTGATAGCCAGGTTTTTGTGTAGAGGGATAGTATTCAGGAGGTCATCAGTGGATGGATTATGAATAAGGAACCCTAGTGATTAGTCTTGTTGCAAACTTATCTTGCTGCACGGGTAAATGATTTCACCCAGGGGCCCAGCAGCCATGTGGCCAGCCTGCAGGGGGAGCCACCACAACGTGTGAGTGTGTGATAATCAGATGGGAGAGAGAGAGAGAGAGGGGGGGGGGGCCTTGAGGGTGAAGAGAAGCCTGTTGTGAGTGCTCCCCACCCTGCCATCTGGAGCCATGTTGAAGTCTCACCTGTGCCATGTGCTGGAGGGCAGGTCTGTGGGTGGCATAGCGGTTTGCAGGTCTCTGTCTGTCTTCCTCCTTCTGTACTGCACCACTTGAATTTTATTTTATTTGACTTCTATGCGTCATAGACATAAGACAGCTTTGGCCATCAACCCAGGCACCAAGCTAGAGTGAACAAAGGACTGTCATCTGTTCTGCCCATGAGTGATACAAAACCACCACCACCAACAAGGTGTCTCTTCGCCCGTTGTCATGGGGAACAGTTATAAGTCTGTTTAAGTTGGGACCCAGGCTCATCCCTTCAGTAGGCCTGGTCCTTAGAGAAGAGACCCTGGGCCAGGGAGCACCTGAGATAGCATTGGGGTAGACAGGGAGAGAAAAATAAGTCAGGACATGCTCACGCAGGCGGGCAGTATTTGGAGTGTGAACGCGCTGTGGCAAGAATGGTGATGGGAGAGTGCTGCTGGTGAGGTATGAGCCCTCTGACTTGGGAAAAGTACACTTCCTGTGAGGGGGTCCCTGGAGGCTATGGGCGCACGGACAAGGCACCTCCATCCTGGGAAGACTTTTGATTCTCTCTGTGGGGCAGTGCAGTCTTCTATATATTCACATGAATGACTTGATTTAGGTCTATTTTTCTGACTGAGCCCTTGTTAAGAATTATCCATGGGAACCTAACATTTTAATTTGTGCCATTGGTGAGAGTAATATTCTGTAACAGGAACATGACGGCGCGGCTTTGCTTTGACAATCTTCCTTTTAATATTTTAATGTGCTGGCCATCAGCCCAGCTCCTGCCTGCTCATTCTCTCCTTCCATCGTTCTCTGCCTTCATCACAACCTTCTTTCATCATTTTTCCATCTGGGCAGCAGACAGGTAGCTTGCCAGATCATTTACTGGTGTCTTTGTCTTGCCAGGTTCCATGAGCTGCTGGTAGACGTGGCTGCTTGGGAGAAATACTCTTGCCCAAAGCGTCTGGGAAGCCCAGCTGCTTCTGGGAGTGTATGGTGCACAGTGGGAGGCAGGAGAGCCAGACCTGTCCTCTTTTGAGTCTGAGGCTAGATCCATTCTCAGTGGGGGAGTGTCGCCAGGGGAGGGGGCTAGTCACCCTGCAAGAAGGAGAGGTTGAGTTCTGTTCCCTAAGAGCTGCTAGGGCAGGACCACAGCTGTCATGGGAAGCAGACTCTGGGTGAGGCAGCCACCTTGAGTTGACACGGGGAAACTGAAGTAACCTGGAGGTCCCCAAGGTGGCTCCCATATCCAAGGCACTTTCTACACGGCAGTCTTAGGCATCCTTTTTCTGTGTTGTTTTGATCTAGGACTGGGCTCAAACTTGACATCTTCCTGCCTCAGTCTCTTAAATATGGGGATTGCAAGTTTGGGCCACCATGCTTGGTCTGTTCATCTCCCAGTGTTGCCCAGGATTGGCTTAAATTCATGGGTTCAAGAGATCTTTCTACCCCAGCCACTCCAGTAGTGGTCTTTATAGTGTTCAGAAACATTGTCCTTAGTTTTTATTGGCCCAAACAGAGTCTTAAACTAGAATGTAAAGCAAGCTGCCTTTAACCCCCTCCTAGTTGATATGTATAGTAAAACTGAGAGAATTGTCTGCCTCATCTGGGATGGCCACTTTTCTTTTGTCTCTGAATCGAGATAAGAATGATTTCGACAAGGCTGGCATAAGTGTATGCCATTTAATCTTAGTCTAAAAAATATTTCTTTCTTTTTTTTTTTTTAAAAGCAGCCAAGAAGATGGAGAATTTTTTTTTAAAGATTTATTTATTATGTATACAGTCCACATTAGATCACATTATAGATGGTTGTGAGCCAACATGTGGTTGCTGGGAATTGAACTCAGGACCTCTGGAAGAGCGGCCAGTGCTCTTAACCTCTAAGCCATCTCTCCAGCCAAATATTTATTTCTTTATTTTTATTTTTACATGTATGTGAATGTGCCTGAGTGTTCCTGCACCGTGTACATGCAGTAGAGGGGCATGGGGTGCCCTGGAAATAGGGTTACAAGGTAGTTCTGAGCCACCATGTGCATGGTGGGAACCAAGTCAAGTCCTCTCCTTCTCCTCTCCAGACCCATCAATTTATTTTTTAAAAAATTAATATGACATGGAATAGAGGCTGGGGTTGTAGCTCAATGACAGGAATGTGAGGCTGTGGGGCTGCAGCAGTGTCTCAGTGGTTAAGAGCACTGCTGCTCTTCTGTAGGGCCGGGGTTCTATTTCTAGAAACTACCTGGTGCCTTACAACCCTCTGTAATTCCAGGGGATCTGATGCCTCTTCGGGCATTTATAGGCACTAGGCTCATGTGTGGTACACAGATAAACTTGTGGGCAAAACACACAATGCACATTAAAAAAAAAGTTTTAAAAAAATGAAGCTGTGGATTCAATTTCAAGCACAACAAATAAGTAATAGTGATATGTATGCATTGGTTAGGTAATTTTAAAACTTAAAATTCTAGCTGCCCCGCTTCTAAGATTTGACACGTGGCTCCTGGGCAGGTGTGGTCCATGCTGCATTGTGGACTTCCGTCCATTCGTCTGTCTGTCTGTCTTGCTCTATCCTTTGCAGGCGCTGGCTACATCCTGTATTACACACTCTTGGAGCTGTGCCTTCTCAGTAAAATCCACTCTGTTTTCCTATTTGCTTTCTATTTCTCCAAGTTTTATTGCCATCCCTGGGCTATTTTGGGGCATTTTTACTGTTCCTTTAATCCCTTTGAAGGGGAAGGTATGGGTGATTTTATGGATTCATTTTACTACTTGTTCTTTCATTTTCTTTTAAGAGTTATTTGTTTCCTTCTAGACAGCACTGGAGTTCACTGTGTAGCCCAGGCTGGCCTCAAACTTGGTGTCTTCCTGCCTTAGCTGATCAGGTACTGGGATTATCAAGCTGTGTGCCACCACATCTAGCTCATGTATTCTGTGGAACCTTGTGTAGTGTTTATCTTTCTTGACCAGTTCATTTCCCTTAATAAGGTGTCTTCAAGGTAAATAGGTGATACGTAGCATATTATAGCATTTCCTTTATTTTATTTATTGCTTTTATTTTGTGTATTTTTCTCCATGTGTCAGCTGAAAGACAATTAGTTTGCTTCTGGTTTTTGGCTGTTGTGGATCATCCTGCAGTGAATATGTTTGTGTAGCTATCTCTTTGAGGTTCTATTTTTTGTTTGTTTGTTTTGATTTGATTTGATTTTTTTCCAGACAGGGTTTCTCTGTGTAGCCTTGCATATATTTCCTTCCGTTCTGTAGACTGTCTTTCCACTCTGTCAGTCATTTCCTTCATTATGAGGATTTTTAAAAAAGATTTTATTTATTTATTTTATGTATATAAGTGCTCTAACTGCATTACATCTGCATGCCAGAAGAGAGCATTAGAGGGTATATAGATGGTTGTGAGCCACCATGTGGTTGCTGGGGAATTGAACTCAGGACCTCTGGAAGAGCAGATAGTGCTCTTAACCACTGAGCCATCCCTCCAACCCCATTATGAGGATTTTTAAGTCTGACAATCCCACTTGTCTGTTTTTGCTTTGGCAGCCTGTGATTTTGGAGGTATCCAAACAACCATTGTGAAACGCAATGCTAAGAGGCTGTTGCCTGTGCTTTTTGAGATGGTGTTTAAGGATGAAGCTAAGCTGGCCTCTAATTCCTTGATCCTCCTGCCTCAACATCCCCATTGCTGGGATGATAGGTGTGAACGAACTACCATGCCTGGTGCTTCATGTTTTCTTTTAGGAATCTCTTAGCTTTGGATCTTAAGCTATGTCTTTAACATGCTTTGCATTTGATGGCAGAAGGCAAGGACCCAACTTTGTTCTTTTATATATAGATATCCAGATTTTCTGGCATGATTTATTGGAGCCTAGCATTTCACCACTATGTGATCTTATCAACGATCCCTTGCTCATGGATGAAGGGTTCATTTCTGAGCTCTTTGTTCAGTTTCATTGGTTTCTGTGATTTAAATCTGGGGCACACTATTTTCATTACTGTGGTCTTCTATAGTTAAAGGTCGGGAACTAAAAGGTTCTCTTATGTTGTCCTTTCATAGGATTATTGTGGATATTTGAGTCTTTAGACTCAAATGAATTTCAGGATATTTTTCTCCTGCTACAGAATGCAATGGAATTGCCTCACCCTATGGGTCACTTGGGTGATGTAAGTGCTTTAATAAGATTAACTCTTCCACTCCATGAACACAGGGTAAGCCATCTTGCTTTTTTTTTTTTTTAATCTTCTTTGTTTTTGCTTAAAAATTTAACATTTGTTTCTCATGTGCCTGTGTGCGCATGATTGTGCAGTGCACACATGCATGCATGGAGGTCAGAGGACCAGCTGCAGGCATTGGTTCTCTCCTTCCACCATGTGGGTTCTGGTGTTAAACTCAGGTCCTCAGGCTTGGTTAAAGTGTCTTTACTGGGTAAACCACCCTGCAGCCCTTTCATGTTTCTTTAAGCAACATTTTTCTAGTTTTCAGTGTGTGATTCTTTTGGGTCCTTGTTTAGATTGTTTGTAGCAAACTTTTATTTTTATTTTTTGCTGTTGTAGATAGAATTGTTTATTAACTTCTTATTAGGTAGTATAGAAACACAGCTGAGTTTTGGTTATTGAGTTTTATATCATGCAACATTAATTCAGAGAGAGAGAGAGAAAGAGGGGGGGGGAGAGAAAGAGGGAGATATCTTAAGTGTTTTCTACAGACAAATTTCATTTATTTATTATTTATTTATTTTTCTGTGAGTAAGTGCAGTAACACTCACCTTTTCTCTCTCCAGTTTGGATGCCTTCTACTTTTATTTATTTATTTATTTTTTCTTGCAGAATTGGTCTCACCAGTTTTCCTAGGAGTTTGCTGAATAGAAGTGGGAAGTAGGCATCTTTACTTTATTTCTGAGAACAGGGGTAAGGCGTCGGTCTTTCCACCATTGAGTATAATTTCAGCTGTGCACAGCCCCTTCGTTAAGCCTTCCTGGAACTGCCTGGTTGGGTGAGCCATCTATTTCCTGTAGGACCCCAACTGGGACATCTATAAAAGGTGTGAGTAAGCCGGACACTGGGACAGGCTGCATAAATGCTTATTCTAGCATTTGCAGAAACGATTTTCATGAGCAGTCCTGGGCTTGATGCTTCACATGGGTTTGTGCCAGTTGCAGTGATCAGCATAAGTCTACCTAGGACGGCAACTTCAGTGTTTCCAGATGGCCAGCCCTTTAAGCAATAGATAGCACTGGTCTTGCGCTGTTAGAGCCTTATGCATCTGAGTGTGTCTGTAACACGTTTCTGCATCATTGTTCACAGTGTTATGCCATCATCAAAGGAAGGAATTAGCACCACGAGGCTGATCACCAAAGGAATTAACAACACTGTGAGGCCGCGGAGATTCCAGAGGCCTATATGCCAGGAGCGGAGAATTCTCCTGGATTCTTACATATTTGTTTTCTTTTCCCACTTGGCTAACTTTATGGGCTTGGAAAAATTTTAATCCCCAGGGAGCCTAAGTGTCTGAGCACCTGCCTCTGTTGTGTAAGGATTATGAGGATGCAAGGATTAGGGGGATTCAAGCTTTGCTACTGGGCCTAACATATGAGAAATGCTCTATAAGTAGGGTTACTGTTGAAAATGTGCACCAAGTTATACTGAGTGAAGTCAACCAGACACGGAAAGAGGAGTACCGTTTGCTACACATCTTCACGTTTTAGTTTGTAATCTGAAGTAGCCAAAGAGGCTGCAAGGAAAGAACTATGGGGCAATGGAGAAGGAGGAAAAGGAGTCTAGAAGGGGCACAGTAGGAGAGGAATGCTATGCAGGATGACGGGAAAAGGTATACAGGGACTTTAGCTATGGGCAGGGAAGGAAGGCTAATATAGGGGGGAGCTTGAAGAAGCAAAGATAAATAACATGAAGGGTGTTTGTAAAAGCCATGAAGTAACATGGTAGTATATATGCTTACTTAAAATATATATAGCGAATCCCAGCACTCGGGAGGCAGAGGCAAGCAGATCTATGTGGGTTCGAGACCAGCCTGGTCTACAAAGTGAGTCCAGAACAGCCAAGGCTACAAAGAGAAACCCTGTCTCAAGAAACATATATAATATGTGTGTGTGTGTGTGTGTGTGTGTGTGTGTGTGTGTGTGGGTGTATGTGTGTGTGTGTGTGAGTTTGTGTGTATGCATGCTTCCCTCAAGAGCCATGCATTGAACACAAATCCCCGGGCCAGATTGGGAAACATCCAACAAATTGCAGGTCAGAGGAATACAAGAGGTTCCTGAAATAATACGGAGTATTGCCATTTTCCTTGGTTTCCTTCCAGAATTTGAAGGTAAGACTCACAGGACATGGAGGAATAGAGCTGGATCCGACCTAGAAGGAAGGTGCTGCAGAAGCCACCAAGGGAAGGAAGCAATCAGTAGTGCTAGCCAGTTGTAAAGCTTACAAACAGCAGTAATTACCAGTCTGGCATGATATCTCCAGTGGTGCAAGAGTGACACTTTTATCTTGGGGGTTATCAACAGCTGTCTAGTTGGACTTGAGGCCTGCTCAGCAGGACGGAGTCATGCCTGGTACTGCAAACCTAGCCACCTCGCCAGGGCTGGAGAGGTCATAGATCTGAGAGAAGAACCTACCACCACCATTTTCCTAAACCAGTTTAATCGCTAAGTGCATCTGACACTATTATCTTTTTATCCACAGGTAATGTAGCTCTCACACCTTATCAAAGAAGCTGCTGCTGCTGCTTCTTCTTCTTCTTCTTCTTCTTCTTCTTCTTCTTCTTCTTCTTCTTCTTCTCTTCTTCTTCTCTTCTTCTTCTTCTTCTTCTTTTTCTCCTCCTCCCCCTCCTACTTCTTCTTCTTTTTTAACAGCAGATGGAGACTATTATAAAGATTCACAACTGGCCAAAGTGCAGAGAATAAATGACTGTGGGGTGCCCTACCCTAACTGCTAAGTCTGCATAGTAGCTGCTATACCTAAAGCTCAGAGAGAAGCAGGAAGAAAGATTGTTAAGAGCCAGAACCCTATGATACCTGCTGTTAAATAATGTTTCTCAGGGAAGACACACCCATGAGATACACATAATGACAACATCAGTTGATATACCAGTGTTGATGGGGAAATGCTATGTAGTTTCACCCCAGATGAAGAGCTATAAGTGGTCAATTCCTGCCAAGAGAATCGGTTTCTTCTACGGGTGAGCTCCCATACAGGATGGTCAGTCCCAAATGGTCAGTGTTGGAAACATGTTTATATAAGAAATGTTAAATGTATACACACATACACACACACACACAATTGTACAGAAGTAGTGGGGTGAGGCATGGTCATCTAGGGTATCTGCAGAGTTTATTCCCTGGGACGGACAGAGAATTGGACCTCTGGGAAAGGTAGAAGGCTGAATCCCAAAAAGGAGGGACAATGTCAGATGCCAAGAAAGTGACTCCGGGAGTCAGAGCATCTCGAAGGTGGAGAACTTGGCTTGATCCCAGAAAGTAGAAGTGATAGGTGGGGATCTCAGTGCTGGATTTGCAGAGAAAGAATCCTGAGCTACAGAAAGAACCAAAGGACAAACTGTTAGAATGAACAGCTTCCGTCCAGGTGGTTAAACGGGGCCTAGAGGTGGAGGCTGCTCAGGAACTCTGGGTCGGCCTTTTTATAGGCTCCCTGGCCCTCTCCCTGCTTGGACTGCCTCTCCTTCTTCCTGATTGGTCTGGCTGGGACCCTCACCTGAGTAGACTTTTCCTTCTCTGGCAGCTCCTCTTAAAAGGGTCCCACACACAGTTTCCTCATCAGACTCATACCGCCTGGCTCTCCTTCACACACACACAACAACAGTAATAATTAGATGAGGGGGCATGAATTTGGGAGGTAGGTGTGGGAGGGGCTTGAGGGGGAAGGAAGCGGTGGGAGAGATGTAGACACAGTGTTTACCCACGCAGTTCTCAAAATAAAATAGGGCCGGAGAGTTGGCCCTGTGTTAAGAGCACGGGCTTCCCTATTAGAGGACCCAGGTTTGATTCCCAATACCCATGTAGTGGCTTACAGCTGTCCATAACTCCAGTTCCAGGGGATCTGAGGTGGGCACCGGGCATTCATGTGGTGTACAGACGTACGTGCAGGCAAAGCACTCATACACATAAAATAAATGTTAAAAATTAAATACAAACAAGTAAGTAAGTGAAAACAAAGCCTAGAAACACTCTCAATTTAATTTGAATTTTTTTGGTTTTTTTAGACAGGGTTTCTCTGTGTAGCCTTGGCTGTCCTGGACTCCCTTTGTAAACCAGGCTGGCCTTGAACTCACAGTGATCTGCCTGCCTCTGCCTCCCAAGTGCTGGGATTAAAGGCATGCGCCACCCCGCCTGGCTAATTTGAAAATTCTTTATGCTTAAAGTAGTTTTAAGTGGAAGGAAGGATTCGTGATCTGTTAGCTGTACCTACAATATTCTTATCTCACCGGAGTGATTCCATGAATATTTTATTTTAGTTTAATGGACTCTTAAATAGAATTCAATGCTAAATGTGTAAACTTCTTAGAAAATGAATTAATGTCATTAAAACAGGATGTGTATACAACTCTAAACATTGCATTGAACTTGGGAACCGTATTTGCATTCTGCAGATGAGGAATGCATTTCCAAAGACACTTCCTGCCTGGGTACAGTTGCTGCTCCCATGTGTGCTGTGCCTCAGGCATCTTGGAAGCCTTGCTCCCGGTTTCATTTTCATAATCTCAAGGGTGGCTATGAAGATGGTTTTGTGATACGGCCATGCTCAAGCAAAACTCCAGGGCTGGCATTCGAGGAGGTAGCATTTGTGGAAGCGTGGAGGAGCATGGCTGATGTGTGCAGAAGCTTCATGTGTTCCTTTGTGCTCTAGTATGACCTAAGCATGCAATCCTGTGGTGTTCACTGACCCGGAAGAAAGGAAAGTAATTAAAATGGGGTATAAGACTAGGAGGATATGGTGAAGGGGGCCGGTTTGCGGAAGCTGGCTCCATTGCTCCACCAAATGGGGAAAATGAGGAAAAGGCAGATGTTTCAGAAGGAAGGAAGGGTGGCACCGACTCAAAGTAAGTGCTAGCAGTTATTCTCTCTCTCTCTCTCTCTCTCTCTCTCTCTCTCTCTCTCTCTCTCTCCTGTCTCTGTCTCTCTGTCTCTCTCTGTCTCTCTTGTCTCTGTCTCTGTCTCGGGAGGGGGATGTTAAAATGGATCATTCTTTAGTACCTGTCTTAGGGTTTGTATTGCTTGTCGCAAAGCACCATGGCCAAAAAGGAAGTTGAGGAGGAAAGGGCTTATTTGACTTACACTTCTAGATCATAGTCCATCGTTGGAGGAAGTCAGGACAGATTCTAAGGCAGGGCTGGAACCTGGAGGCAGGAGCTGATGCAGAGGCCATGGAGGGGTGCTGTTTACTGGCTGGCTTGCTTCCCATGGCTTTCTCAGTCTGCTTTCTTACAGAACCAGGGACCACCAGCCCAAGTACAGCACCACCCACAGTGGGCTGGGCCCTCCTCCATGGATCACTAATTGAGAAAATGCCCTACAGCTGGATCTCATGGAGGCTTTTCCTCAGTTGAGGCTCCTTTCGATCTGAGGACTCCAGCTTGTGTCAAGTTGACACCCAAGATCAGACAGTACAGTATCTCTATATGTGTAAATGGAAAATGTTACCATTTTACACTGTAGCTCTGTTACCTATAGTGTCTGTGCATGCGTGTGTGTGTGTGCGTGTGTGTGCATGTGCGTGTGCATGTGTGTGTGTGTGTGTGTGTGTGTGTGCGCACGAGCGCGCGCGCGCTCGTTCATGCTTGCCACAGCGTGCATGCAGAAGTCACAGGATGTTCTGTGGCAGTTGGTGTTCTCCATCCACCATGTGAGTCCTGGAGCCCCAGGATGTCAGGCTTGGCAGCAGGTGCTGTCACCAGCTGAGCCATCCCATTGGGCCTGCACCTCACTTACTCTGACTAGCTATTCTTCTGTGGGAGTGAGTAGGAACTTGAAAGATGACCACAGCACATATTACCGTACCTCTGACTAAAGTGAAGCCAGGGCCATATCCTTGGGTTGTTTCCGTTGTTTCTTATTGCAAACTGAGATCTGCAGCAAGTTTTCTAGCAAGTTTTCTTTTGCTTATTTTTCTCTATTTAACATGAATTTCGCCCTTCCCAGCACTGGGGATTAAATCCAGGGCTTTGCAATTCCAGGCACCTGTTTCACCTCTTTGCATTTAAATTTTGAGGCAGTTTCACAAGGTTGCCCAGGCTGGTCTTGAACTTGTGATCCTTCTTCCTCAGCTTCCTTTGTGACTGATACTACTGCACATGGGCCATCAGGCCTGGATGTGCAGCTGGTCCCCCCCCCCCCCCCCCAATTACAATGTTTGAAACTATGGGTCTCCCTGCCAGTTTATAAAATACTTGCAAAGTCCTTGTCTTGGCTTTCGTTTATCTATCTTTCTTTTTAATTAATTAATTAATTTAAAAAAATCTTTAAAAAATTATCTATCTTTCAAATCACGTATCTAACCGATCTCCTGGAAGACAAACGTCATTGTTGAATTTATCGTTAAAGAACAAGGGCATAAATCCCAGCCATGATTTGTTTGGATTGCCTGCCTGTCAGCGTTTAGAATGTGCACCCCCTCCCTACTGCATGCGCCCCAGTGTGCTTAGGAAGTCAGACGCCAACTTTCAGGACTTAACCCACCTTTGCTGTGGGTTGGGGGGGATCAAACTCAGGTTGTCAGGCTTGTGTGGCAAGCATTTTTAAAGTAGATTTCTTGCAATATTCATGTTAGTATTACTATATATAGTAATTATATCTTATACACTGTCCAGTGAGGACAAATTCTGGCGCCGACCCTCCTTGGCAGGACTTTGCCTTTGTTGTGATCGTTAGGAAGCTGTTTTCGCTATGGCAATAACAACACTTTTATTTCTCTCCCTACCTTCTGGATCATCAGCTACGACAGAGACTCTACCTTCAACGTATTTGTGGGAAAAGGCCAGCTGATTGCGGGGATGGACCAAGCTCTGGTGGGGATGTGCATAAACGAGAGGAGGTTCGTGACGATTCCCCCAAACCTCGCCTATGGAAGTGAAGGAGTTTGTAAGTTTTCCTCTGTATTTACGGACACATTTGCTGGCTCTACAGCCAACCTGACTGGAGAATTTGGCATCGTTAATATGGGTTGGGCAGTGGGGGTTGGGAAGTGGAGGTGGGGGGGGGGGGGGGCGGGGTCGGGGAGAAAGGTGCAATACCCACAGCTAGCATTTCCGTTGTAGGTTTGTCGCTTAGATATGGAAGAAAGTACCAGCACAGGAATATCTAAGGATCAGAGGAGAATTTTCTTCTCTCTCTCATACTTTTTATTCGGAGGAATAACTGGCCCTTCGGAATTGTGCATCAGTGATTGGTTTGGATTTTTTTTGGCTGCTGTTCACATTGGCAGTAGTTGTCAACTGACCCCCCCCCCCCCCCCCCCCCCCCGTGGGATGTGAACAAATGTTTATTTAACCTTAGGTCATTGACAGCAGTCCAAAGATCCCACCTAAATGCAGCCTGGTGAACCAGTGAGTTTATTGGCCTCACTTACAGAAGCGTGCCTGAGGGCTTATTTCGCCGAGTGCCAGTGATTTAGCCGCAGCTGGATCCCTGAGGAGCCCACTGTAGCCTGGGCGGTGCCGTTTGAAAGCCGCTTCTCCGTACAACCTGGAGGCAGCTCCTCAGAGCACGGCTCCTCTCTCCTTAGCCACTGTTTATGCTTTTATAGCTCTGGGGAGAAACCTAATACATCTCGTTAACCTTTTCGTTGGCTTCCTGGTCGGCTGTACCCCTTTCCTCCCTCAACGTGGAGAAAATAGCCACTCCACAGCGGAGTTGTGGATAATCTCGGAGTCGCCAGGAGAGGGCAGTCTTTCAGTGTGAACGCACTTTTCATTTCCAGCCGGCGTGATCCCTCCAAACTCAGTTCTTCATTTTGATGTACTCCTGATGGATATTTGGAATTCTGAAGACCAGGTTCAGATTCAGACGTATTTCAAGCCCCCCAGTTGCCCTCGGACTATCCAGGTGTCTGATTTTGTGAGGTACCACTACAACGGAACGTTATTGGATGGGACGCTCTTTGATTCCAGGTGAGTCCCACTGTTGCTGGAGGAGCATGCAGTGCCCTTTGATTCCTTCTGTCGTGTCTCTTTCTATGCTCATTAGGAAACCAGAAAATGTAGCCCACCGAACTACACCTAGGACCAAATCCCTCCCCGTATCATTTGGGTTAGTGTTTGATACTCCGTGGTGCCTGCCAAATTGTAACAGCTTAGAAAGAATTAAAAAAATCCCATTTAAACGATTTAATTATTTCATTTAAACCATATTTTGAAATCTCCACTTAAGAGAAGGAGCCGTGTTTCCCAGTAAGCTCGTGAGTATTTGACTCATTTATATAGTTTGCTCATGAGAATGGAAGGGGAAAATGAAAGTCTACTGAAGTCCTGTGGCTAGGATAAAAATCAGGGAATTCAACAAGTTTTTCTGTCGTTACAGTGTGTTCAGTGTGTAGGATAGATGTTGACTGCTGGTATATATGACACACACACACACACGCATCTCATTTCTTCTAACATCAAGGGAAAAAAATGGGAGACATGCTTGTAACTAGGAATGAGTGTGGGTTCTTTGTTTACCTGAGATTTGGAAAACAAAAGTCCCAAGGGATGAGTTAGAAATGGTATGGAACTCAACTCCTTCCCCTTTTCTTTGTTTATTATTATTATTGTTGTTGTTATTATTATTATTATTATTATTAATTTTTTAAAAGCCACAATCGCATGAGAACCTATGATACATATGTGGGAATTGGATGGCTGATTCCTGGAATGGACAAAGGGCTGCTGGGCATGTGTGTTGGGGAGAAACGGATCATCACCATCCCCCCTTTTCTGGCCTATGGGGAAGAGGGAGACGGTAAGTCCTTATTTTTCTCAGACCCTCTCTCACTCATCTTTATATGTTTATTTTTATTGATGAGTATGTGCGGGTGCCTGCTTGTCTGTATATGTGCCTCACGAGTGCATTGCCCACACAGGCCAGAAGAGGGCTCCAGGTCCCCTGAAGTTGGAGCCACAGGCTGTTGAGGGCTGCTAAATGTGGGTGCTGGGAACCCAAGTCTTCTGCAAGAGCAGCAAGTGCTCTTAACCCCCCTGGGGCCGTCCCTGAGCCATTTCTGCAACCTCATTGTCCTTACTTGTATTTGTAGTGATCAGTTCATCCGTGTCCATTGAAATGCACCAGGCCTTTTGCTCTAGGCCAACACTGCCTCTATGGCTGTTTATATTTAAGTAGAAGTGAATTAAAATTAAAATGCAGTTCTGGTCACAGCCTCACACTTCAGGTATACAAGAGCCACACATTGCTGAGGAGTGCTCCTTAGCCACTGCACAGATACCTTTCCTTCCCACCATTGAAGAGTGGGGTGTTGGACAATGCCTGTCAGGACTATCTCCTGTCTGCAATTTGTATTCGATCATGGCTGTTGGTGCTCATGTTAAGCACCGTGTCCCTCCCCGCCTTGCTTCCCTGCAGCCCTAGGCACCAGCTTCTCCTACTTTCTTGATGTAAGCAAGATTTAATCTAGATAGTTTAAAAGTCTATAAACATCAAGGTAAAAGATTTATAGCTACTGATGCCTGAATTGATGCTTTTCCCGGCTTCTTACCTTGTTCCTTTTTGAATGTGTTCTACTTGGACAAACTCAAAACGTTACATTGGCTGTGGCTATTGTGGGGTTGGTAGCCTGCCTGCCTAGCATTCATGAAGCCCAGGATTGATCCCCAGCGCATGGAGGTGCGTGCTTCTGATTCAGTACCTGGGAGGTGAAAGCAAGGAGGGTCAGGAGTTCAAGGTCATCCTCAGCTACATATTAACTTCAAGGTCAGCCTGGGACACAGAAGACCCTGTATGGAAAGTAACATAAAATAATTAGTGTCCTATGAAGAGAGGTAGAAGGCAGAACTAGATAAATAAGGTTTATAGGTTATCCATATTAAATTTTACACATTTGGCCATACTGATGGTTGGACACAACAGAGAGTTTTAGGCATGTAAGTAGTAGGCATTCATGGATAAAGAATAGAAATGAGATCAGGTGCGGCAGTGTACGCGTGTAATAGCAGTGTGTCTAGAGACTGAGCCTGAGAATTGTGAGTTCAAGGCTAGCCTGGTAAGTTAAACCCCATTTTAAAGAAACATGACAAAAAGGAATACAAATGAAAACCCGGTGCTGTGGAAGAGCTTATGATAGCCAATGTCATATTTTCCCAGCTGTTTTCTGCCTCTGTGGTCTGTAAGGCAAAGGAGAGTGGAGTCTGAGGGACGAGGCTCAGCCGTTCCACGTTGCAGGGTCTGATCTTTAACAGCATAAGGACAAGGAATCAAAATCAAACAAGCTTCCTTTTTAAAAACTTTCTTTTTCATATAAGATATTTTGATCATATTCTTTCCCTTCCCCAGCTCCGCCTCATCAACTTTACTCACCCAACTTCATGCTCTATTGTCTCTCAAAAAAGAAAAATCCAAACAAACTAAAACAAAACAAAACAACAACAACAAAAACACCAAAATAAAACAAACAACGGACAAAAAAAACCATGCAGCCTGTTTTGTGTTGGCCAGCTACCCTTGGGCACCCTTGGGGCCTGCCCTGGGGTGTGCTTGATAAGCTAACTAACACGTCATTTGAGAAAGTTGCTTTTCTCTTATTCAGCAGGTATCCATTGCAAATAGCTTCTAGGTAAGGGCGGGACTTGGCGCTCATTTCCCCTAATCAGTGCTGGGATTTTGCCTGGTTTGAGCCTGTGCAGGTCTTGTGTGTGCTATCACAGTTCCTGTGAGTTCATATCTGTGTCAATCCTTTTGTGTCTAGAAGACACTAAAGAGACTTCCTTTTATTCTCTTTATCTGAAAACATAAAACATGTGGCTTGTTTTTACCTCCTGTGCCCTCTCACTCCTAGAGGAAGTGTTTCAATTCTAGGGGGAATTGCTATACAACATACGTAAGCAATTGTCATTTTGTATTGCTCGAAGAATAATGAGAAAAAAAAAAATAGAAGCATATGTGCTCAGGACAGATAAAATATTTTAATCTTTATTTTTTTAGTGCAGGCTGAGCTTGAATTCATGTAGCCGAGGATGACTTTGAATTCTCATCATCTTCCATCTCCCCAGTACTGGGATTACACCTGTGTCTCATTTTGCAGTCATAACTTTTTTTTTGTTTTTTTTTTTTTTAAAAGATTTATTTATTTATTATGTATACAGTGTTCTGTCTGCATGTACACATGCACACCAGCAGAGGGCATCCAATCTCATTATAGATGGTTGTGAATTACCATGTGATTGCTGGGAATTGAACTCAGGACCTTTGGAAGAGCAGCCAGTGCTTTTAACGCTGAGCCATCTCTCCAGCCCCTTGTTTTTGGTTTTTTGAGACAAGGTTTCTCTTGGTAGCCTTGGCTATCCTGAACTCGCTTTGTAGACCAGGCTGGCCTTGAACTCATTATCATCCACTTGCCTCTGGTTTCCTGAGTGCTATGATTACAGATATGCACCACCACAGCCGGCTCAGACATAACTTTTTGTCTTGAGTATTTTTGCTTTGAGATTGCTTGAATCCATGGATATAGAGCCCAGGGCTACAGAAATATTCAAGAGTAGCAGCACCATGCAGACATGAGATAGAAAAGATGGAAAAACTATTTTTGGATTATGTGTATCTTTTTCCTTTGTTACCTATCTAACTTCTGTTTATTTATATATTGTTTTGGATTAAAGAATTTTACATTAAAAAAAAGCAGCTTTTGGTTTTAAAGAATAAGACTGTGTAGTATTTTTCAGAGCAAAGTCACAGGTTTGCAGGGTGCACATTTGAATGTTTACAGTGCAGTCCTGCTCAGACAGAGCCCACAGGAGGGATGGGTTTGCGTTATTGCCCACAGAGAGCTTCTCACTGTAGCCTGAGCATCTGAGGTGTGGTCACGGTGGTATGATGTGCCTCCTGTCATCTTGCCCCTCCTCAGCCAGTCAGGCTTCATGCTGTGCCCACTAGCCCACGTTTAGATACCAGGGTGCAGCCCTGTAATTACACAGCCTGGAGCCTTTGTTTCTTGGCTTAAGAACTTCAAGGAACGAGGAACAGCAACACACAGGGTGTGAGCGGTGCTTGAAACACTTCCTGAATTTTGCCTCTGGAATGAATTGTTCTTCCATTTCACTCTAGGGAAAGACATTCCTGGGCAGGCATCCCTAGTCTTTGATGTTGCATTGTTGGACCTCCATAACCCCAAGGATAGCATTTCCATTGAGAACAAGGTCGTCCCTGAGAACTGTGAGCGGAGGAGTCAGAGTGGGGACTTCCTCAGGTATCATTACAATGGCACGTTTCTGGACGGCACCCTCTTTGATTCCAGGTAAGGAAGCTACTCACCAGAACATCCGACTAAGTGAAGTCCAACTAACCATGTTAGACCATGATTGAAATATCCCTGTCCCTGCTGACTCATTTTAATCATCAGTACAGGTGTCTGTTTTCAGATTCTGAGTTTGTTCCTAGGTGGTTAGAAGAGTCTCTTGGTTTTGGTGTCCCTGAAAGAAAACAGGAGGGGCTTAGCCTAGACACCCGCTATACTCCATCCCGCTCCGAGTTCCGCTGTAGACTCCAGGACGTGGAGTGGACTGAAGTGAGGGCAAGGAGATGCGGTGGACAAACAACCAGCTCTGTGCTGCCCTGGCTTCCCGACCTTGGGTAGCACTTGAGCTCTCTAACCGTCAACTTCGGGTTCTTTCTTGTTTCAACACATTCCCCATGACGGTTCAGTTAAGGCATTGAAAGTGCTGTGTAAGCGTTGAGGACACCCAGCTGGAGGAGACTGCTCTAGGCATTTAGCTCCTTACTGAACGGGTGCTGCGAGGCTAATTACTCTTCATCAGCAATTACCCAGATGGCTGCAGCGCACAGTGCACGTGGCAAGCGGTGGCATGTCTTGTTTTTTCAGCTGGCATGTTAGCTTTGAAACCCCTCCTTTAGCTTCCTCTAAACAAGTAGTGACAGAGCCTCGGTGTCCCTGAGGTAATGGACTTCTAATTTGTTTATGCATCCAAAGCAGCAAAGAAGAATTTCGCTATGGTATTCTTTTTATTGGGTAACTCATTCTTGTTATTAAGAGCTCTTCTACGGTTTTTTTTTTTTTTCATTACTTTTTCTTCTGAAAAACAGTGGTCACAGGGTTCAAAATAAAACTAAGTAGTAAATGAATATATTCAGTATATCTTTCTATTTGCCCCATTTGCTCTATTTTAGTTAATTAATTAATTAATTTAGATTTATTTATTTTATGTATGTGAGTGTTTTGCCTGCATTTCTGTATGTGCACCTAATGTGTGCCTGGTGCCCACAGAGGATGGAAGACAGTATTGAATCTCTTGGACTAGAGTTATGGAAGGTTATGAGCTACACAGTAGATGTTAGAAACTGAACTTGGTCCTCTTAATTGCTGAGCCATCTCTCTAGCACCAGTTTAACCATTTTTATAAGTTTGTAGCTCAGGATTGAATGCCAGGGCCTCACATTGAGTTACAACCCAAGCCTTTTAAAAAATGTTTTGAGATGGTGCATTCCTGTGTAGCTCAGACTGGTCTTGAACTTCTGACCTCAAGATGGTTCTCCTGGCTTAGTCTTCCAAATACTAGGATTACAGGTGCAAACCCCTGCATGCAGCTCTAATAGTTTCTTTATTCATACTGTGTGTGTATGTGTGTGTGTGTGTGTTTTAATATAAATACAAGCAGATGAGCTGGGCATGGTGGCACCTCCTAGCAGGGGAGGTGGAGGCAGGTAGATCTTTGTGAGTTTGGGGCTAGCTTAGTTTTCAAAGAGAGTACAGGACAGCCCAGGCTACATAGAGAAGCCTTGTCTTGAAAACAAAGAAACAAACAACCCCAGAATTAATACAAGCACGTGTCTATACTGTCTTAGTCTCTCCCCTTTTTGGTGTATAGTATGATATGGTATGTCTCTGCGTCTCATAAAAGATTACACACTATATGTAATTCTGTTCCCTGATAGGATTTTTTTCCATATTGGTGCATCAGTAGAACTCACCTAGTTTTCATGTCTGTGTAGTTTCCCACTGAGCGGGTGTAATCTGCTGATGTAATAATTCTCCTATTGTACTTGGCTTTATACTTTTCTGTTACAAAAAGAAATCTCTCAATGCATGTTTGTTATTACTTTCTATGTTTCACTTCACTTTGGAATTACATTTCTAATTAGAGACTATATCAGCCTAGGGGAGTGGTATTTACCTGTGTTCCCAGCACTTGGGAGGCTGAGACAGGAGGATCACTTAAGCTCAAGCTTGGGCTACATAAGGATGGCCCTGTTGAAGAGATGGAGGGAAGGAGGGAAGGAAGAAGGAAGGCAGGAGGGAAGGAAGGAAGGGAGGAAGGGAAGAAGGGAAGGGAAGGGAGATGGAGAGAGCCTTTTCTGGGCATATTAGATTTCTGCCCACACTATGGTACTATTGTTTCTGCAGGTTTTGAGCAGTTTTCCTCTTGACTACAATGGGATCTCACCCATCCTAACCAATGCAATATTCCACTGAATAGATTTTGTTTTAAACTTATGCAATCAGTCCTTTTTGTGGCTTTTGTAGGCTTTGATATGTAAAAAGAGTGTAGTAATTTTTCTTTTGTACCCAGTTTCGGTCAAAGGTTATGTGTGTGTAATTTGAATGTATTCTTAATTAAAGTAGAATTATACAGTTTTCTCCTTTCCATCCTCTTACATATATTTTTAGAGTGTTTGATATACATTCTCTGGGTATCATTTAGAAGGAAGAACCAGGTGCTTATGTCTTCAACCCTACTACTTGGAAGTTTTGGTGCTATCCTGGTTTCAAAGCACAAAACAAAACAAATTAAACTTTGGTAACTTTCAAGAGAAAAATTGTACCTAAAGTTTTAATCTGAAGTTTGTTGATGGTATTTGGATATTTATATAGATATTTATTTGGAAATCTTTTATTATTATTTTTTTGCCTAATTTTCTAATGTTGTATTGTAATTTGTTCCTTTCTTATTGATTTGAAGAAACGAATCCTTTTGTTGTTGATCTTGCTGAAGTAATTTCTCCCATTTACATTTTAAGTTTTGTTCTATAAATTTAGTATTTTGGCTATAATATGGCGTGGGAAAGTTCTCTCTGTTCCTACCTGAGTGACTTTCTACATGTAACCTTCTTCTAGGTACCTTGTTTCCCAGGTTTGGAAAAGTTTCTGCTATGATTTCTTTTTTAGACTCACTAAATTTATTTTTTAAAAAATCATAAAACATTTCTTACAATACAGTATTATGTTCTGCACACTGCTCTGAACAAAATGCTGTTCACCAGAAGTAATGTTTTAGCTCTGCTATGATTTCATTGAAAATGTTTTCTATGCCTTGAACATGAAATTCGTCTCCCTTTCTTGTGCCAAGATTTGATTTTTAAATCATGTTCCATAGATCTTGAATATTCTGTCTATTACTTAACCCATTTTTGTCTCAATATTCCAATTCCTCTACTGTGACTTCAAGCTCCGATATTCCTCTTAGGGCAGTCTGCTGGTGAGTCTCCAATGCATAGGACAAACTGAAAATTTCATTTCCAGTATTTCATATATGACAACCTGAAAATTTCCTTTCCCGTATTTCAGTTTGGATTTTTCCAGTGTTTTTTAAGATCACATCTGTGTATGTGTGTTTGTGTGCACATTATGTACATGTGAGTGCAGGTGTCTGCATAGGCCATGTTCCCATGGAGCTGCAGGGACAGGAAGGTTTGGGCTGTTACTCTGAGCATTGGGAGTTGAACCAAGGTCTTCTCTCTTAACTGTTGAACCATCTCCTTTCTGTCTCTTCAGTATCTTTTAGTTAAATCCTACTTTTATAGACTGTATTGACTTATTTTGCTCATTTATTTCTGTTCTCTCTTAATTAATGAGTTTGTATTCTGTTTGATTTCCTTGAAAATAATTATTCTTTTGAATGTTTTGCCTGAGATTTCCTCTACTTCATTTTCTATGTAAACCATCCTGTGGAATTGGTAACTTGTGGTGGTGTCAGGTTGTGTTTGTTTTACATGGTCCTCATGTTTTTACACTGTGATTTGTTTTGCTTTGTTTTGTTTTTTTTTTTTTTTTTCCACCTTAATTCACCCTTATTTCTTCAGTGGAAATGGCTGCAGTGCTCAAGAGGGACTGGGCTTCAATAGCTTGATTTCATTCTTGTCTGCTATAATGGCACGGAGGCCACCAGACTCAATCCATGGTCCTTCTAGAGAGTAGAATGCTATCTTCCCAAACAATTACTGCCAAAGGGAAGGCCCACTATGAAATCACCTGATAAACAACAAAATCATGGCTTAAACAGTAGTTAATATAGGAGGTAGGAGTACTTTGTATGCTGTTGCTTTGGGTAGGAGTGGGAAGGGAAAAATCAGAGGAAGACTAGTAGTACTGGGTTGATAAAGAAAAGCTAGAACAATACAAATATGTAAATACCAGGGGCAGATAGGGAACTGGGAAGGAGATAGGCAATTCCTATCAGTTCCATTGTGGGTGGCTGCTTCTAGACCCACATTCCTTTTATAACGTGACCATATACTTAGGAAGTAGAACATGTTGCTTCTGTGGCTACTCACTCCAGGAGAACATATTTTTGGGCGGTGTCTTCACATTCTGTGGTTTAGCTCTTCTGAGGTGTGGAGTTGCATCAGGATTCTGAGTAATTTCCACAGCTGCTGTTCGTGTCCCTTATGAATGACCTCATCTTTTTCTTCTTCCTTCTTAGCTACTCACGGAACCACACCTTCGACACGTACATTGGGCAGGGCTATGTGATTCCTGGGATGGATGAAGGCTTGCTTGGTGTTTGCATTGGAGAGAGGCGAAGGATTGTGGTCCCTCCTCACCTTGGCTATGGAGAAGAAGGAAGAGGTGTGTATTATCTGCCCTTCTCACTAATTGCCTGCTTCCGTATTGCTCAGATCAGCACTTCTAGAGACAAAACAAGGAAGCCAAACCCAGTGGAAGACTCTATCTCACTGATGGCTTGCATTTCTAGAGCTGCCTGGTTGCAGCTGCTTCCATACCCAGTTTCATTTTCTTTCTAAAAAAAATGCAAACTCTATACCAGTGTTGAAAGAATTGTATAGTGAACTCTACTTTGTTTCATCAATTGTTAACATATATGTAAATATATGATCATTATAGTATATTTATTTTTATTTTATGTGTATGAGTATTTCACTGGCATGTTTGTAAGTGTACTGTGTGTATGCAGTGTCTGAGGAGGCCAGGAGAGGATACTGGGTCCCTGGAACTGGAGTTACAGACAGTTGTAAGCTGCCATGTAGGTGTTGGGAACTGAACCTGGGTCCTCTGGAAGAGCAGCCAGTGTTCTTAACTCGTGAGCCATCTTTCCAGTCTCAGCCTTTACTCTATTTTTATCTACCTTTATATTTCTCTATTTATTTTAAATTAAGTGGTTGAAAATAAGTGTAACTTCACCTCCTTTTGTTTCGTTTTTTATTTTGCACACTAAGAATTTCCCCCATTTAACTGTATAATTCAGAAATGTTAGTAACTTTAATGAGTTTTGTAGTAATCATGTTAATTCACTGAACATTTTTGTCACCTTGAGAGCAAACTTTGCTTAAAAGGTTGTAGAAGCAGCTCAGTGTGGTGTCGCAGGCCTGCAGTCCCAACACCCTGGAGGTGGAAGCAGGAGAATTGGGAATTCAAGGTCATCCTTGGCTACATAAGGGATTTGAGGCTAACCTGATCTAAATGGAGCCTTGTTCCAAAAACAAACAAACAAACAAACAAACAAGACAAAATAGATGCAAATAATGTATGTTAACTGTAAGACTTTAAAAAAATTAAAAAGATGAGTAATACCTCCAGATCTCCCTAAACCATACCTTGAGAAGTTAATGGTACTGTAATGAGCATGGTATATCAAAAATGTCCATGAACCTGTAGATATTTCCTTATTAAGAGGGTATTTGTGGGTGATTAAGGACCGTTAAGCAGGGATACTGTTCTGGGTTTTCCAGGTGGCCCTGAAGTGTGTGGAGGGTCTTTGAGGGAGGCAGGATGTCAGCTGGGGTGGTGGTGGTGGTGGGGGGGAGAAAGTAACTAAGCTTGACCATGCAGGTCACCTTTGGGCAGGGAAATAAGGGAAACTCTCCTGAGGCCTCTAAAAGGAGCACACCCACCGTTGCCAGTGCCTGTAGGTTATGCCCCTGACTCCCAGAACTGTGTCTACCTGCTTGTCCTCTTTCCCAACTCTTCCTGTCCCCTCCCATTTCTCCTGTATTTTCTCCTTCCTTTCCTGCCTCTCTTCTCTCTCTCTCTCTTTTTTTTACAGGCTGGGCATAGATCTTAGGGCCCTGTATTTCCTATGCAAGCACTTTACTGCTAGGCTTCATTCCCAGCCCATTTTTTTTTTTTTTTTTTTTTTTTTTTTTTTTTTTTGGTTGCAAGCCCCCAGATTTGTGGTAAATTTTTATTCTAGTAGTAGGTATTTCTGTATTTTTGGGTGTATGTATAAGTTAAAAGAAATATGTACTCTAAGTTTGGGGGATGTACCTATAGCCAGAGCTCTAGGGAGGTGGAGGCAAGAGAACTGAAAATTCAAGTCCAGCCTGGGCTACATAGGCAAGCCCTTTACCACAGATGGAGAAGAAAACTAAAGAAATATCTACCTATACTAACTAATACTGAAGGAGAGGTTATATTTTTATCATACTGTGTTGTAATTTTTCTCTTCACTCAGTTTTTTGTGAACAATTTTATGTCAACAGTTATCTTTTGATTCTAAGCCTAAGCCTAGCCTTTAGCCACCAAGCCATCTCTGCAGCCCACCAACAGATATTTTATTTTATTTTTTTAAACATTTTTATTGAAAAATAAAATAATTCATATTACATCTCATTTTCTATCCCATCCCATACATCCTCCCATTCCTCCCTCCCTCCCACTTTCACCCCAATCCCCTTTCCTATGATTGTGACTGAGGGGGACCTCCTCCCCCTGAATATGGTGCTAGGGTATCAAGTCTCTTCTTGGTAGTCCGCTATCCTTCCTCCGAGTGCCATTGGGCCTCCCCACAAAGGGACATGGCCAAATATGGGGCACCAGAGATCCTGTGAAAGTCAGTCCCCAGTCTCCACTTAACTGTGGAGAATGTTCGGTCCCTTGGCTAGATCTGGGTAGGGGTTTGATGATGACTGCATGTTTTGTCCTTGGTTGGTGCCTTTGATCAAGCAGAACCCCTGGGCTCAGATCCACCCATCATAATGTTCCTCTTGTAGGTTTCTAGGACCCTCTGGATCCACCTCCTTCCCTATCCCCTATATTTTTCTCACCTAGAGTCTCAATAGGATGTTCTCACCTCTACCTTTCCTGGTAGGTGAAGACTTTCATGGGACCTGTCCCTTGGCTAGTGTCCAGTTATAAGTGAGTATATACCATTTGAGTCTCTCTGCTTCTGGGTTAGCTCACTCTTTATGATCATTTCTAGTTCAATCCATTTGTCCACAAATTTCGGGAATTCCTTGTTTTTAATAGCTGAGTAGTATTCCATAGTGTAAATGTACCACAGTTTCTTTATCCATTCTTCTACTGAGGGACACCTAGGCTGTTTCCATGTTCTGGCGATTATGAATAAGGCTGCTATGAACATGGTTGAGCAAATTTTCTTGTTGTGTGCTGGAGCATCTTCTGGGTATATTCCAAGGAGTGGAATAGCTGGGTCTTGAGGAAGCCCTATTCCCATTTTTCTGAGATAGCACCAGATAGATTTCCAAAGTGGCTGTACTAGTTTGCATTCCCACCAGCAATGAAGGAGTATTCCTCTCTCTCCACATCCTGGCCAGTATGTCCAACAGATATTTTAAATAGCTACATAGTATTTATATTGTGTTTTCTTTTGTCTTGCATTATTTTTGGCTGACTTGCTTAGATTTCCTTAGGAAAAGTTGACACAGTTTTTTTTTTGGTGTTGTTTTTTGTTTTTAAATCATGTTTTTATAGTCTTTTTGCTGCTGGAATTCTGGCTGATCTCATTGCTTGAATATACTCACTTTGTTAACCCGCTTCTTGTTTCTCTTCACATATAATATGGATCATGGAAAATTGAGGCGTCATCACAGAGGATCCAAGATACATCGAGTTAATTAGAGACTAGAGCGTACAACTGAGAAGAATTTTCCTCTTTGATTTAAACTTCTGATTTTCTGGGCCATGAGACATGATAGCTTAAGAAATATGAGCTGGAGCCAGGTGTGGTAATGCATGACATAATCTCAGTACTCAGGAGGCAGAGGTGGGAGGCTTAGGAGTTTAAGGTCATCTTCAGCGTCTCAGTTACTTTCTATTGATGTCATGAGACACCTTGACCAGGGCAGCTTGTGGAAGAGTTCATTTGGGGGTTATAGTTTCAGAGAGTTGGAGTCCGTGATGGCAGACCATAGCAGCACAGACTCATGACACCGTCAACAACGAAGAGCTAAGCTCTTCACGTAGGAGGCAGAAAGAGCTAACTAGGAATGGCACAGGAAAGCTCAAAGCCTGCACCTAGTGACAACACTCCTCCTAGAACAAGGTCGCACCTCCTAATCCTTCTTCAACAGTTTCATCCACCGGGGACCAAGCAGTCAAACCACTATATTCAACTAAGGAGTGACTTTGAGGCCAACCTGGGCTGCATGAGACCCTGTTCCCAAAAAAGAAAAGAGAGAAAGACGGATGTAGAGGGAGAGAGAAGAAAGAGGAGAAGGAAGAAGAAAAAGAAATGAAGAAAGATAGGGGATACTACCCAGTGGTGAAATGTTTACCTAGCATATGTGAGGCCTTGGGCTCAATCCTCAGTAATGAAATGAATGAATGAATGAATGAATGAATGAATGACTAGGCGAACAAACAAGTAAATGAATGAATGGATATGTAAAATAAGCCCTGCTTCATGTCCTCTTTAGTGTTTTGATGCTACTGTCTTACACTGTGCCAGGTTTTACTTCTGGTCAACCATACACAGAAGTGAATAGTTTCTCAGTATTCATATTTCATTATGACTTGAAGAATAAGTCTTCCTGTCTTTACGAAAAGAACACGCTGATGAAAGACATTTGCTTAAAGTATTTTTTTCCTTTTGGCTGTTCATCAAGTATGAGACTGATCTTTGCACAGAATTAATTGGGGTTTTGGAAGACATCCAAAGAGTCATAAATGTTATGAGTAAAAGACTGCGGCATCCCGAATCGAATCACCTGTTATGGTGGGGAGGGTGCCTTGAAGTGTAGAACCCAGGTGTTCTTGGGTGGATACTGCACCAGTGCTCTGGACTACTACTCAGTGACATTTGGGGAGGGTTACATAGGTGATCCCTGGAACACTGGCCCAAGAACATGTAAGGATGCAATTTGGCCTAGCTTGTGTCTTCTTCTCAGCACACCTGAGTGCTGGCTGCTAACAAAGTCTCCGTAAAATCTGTGGCAACAGTGAGCCCCTTCCGGGGCTCATAGCCTCTGCCAACACTTTGTTTTGTTGTAGCTGTTTCACCTCTAGGGTTAGTAAAAGAAGAGTATGACTTCTGGAAATGTCCTGTTTTTTTTTTTTTTCCCCACCTGCTATGTTCTATGAGGACAGCCCTGGAATTAGGACACTCATGTGTGTTTGCAGCTCTGAAGTGTGACTTTCATGTTAGAGAAGTGAACTTCCCTATGGTTTGCTGTTCCTCCAAACTGTCTTTTAAGTACATTTTAGGGAGGAGGAGAGTGAGGGAAAATAATTGCTATTTTACCCACTTGTGTCTGGGACTGTGTGCACGTGTTGTAGATGTGTGTGCACATAGACAGTTGCGCATGCATATGTACATTGGGTGGAAGCCTGACGTTGACATCAAGTGTCTCCTCTTGATTGCTCTGCCTTTTATTTTTTCAGACAGAGTTTCTCTGGGCCTACAGCTCACTGATTTGGCTAGATTAATAGCCAGTGAACTGCCGGCATGTATTCTGTGTCCAGAGTTTGACATGTTCTGGGGATCTGAGTTCAACTTATTGTGCCTGAGCCATCTCCCAAACGCCTTTGGGACTTCCTGTACCAAAAAACTCATTGAAAACTGGAAACAGTGGTGGACAGTATTACTGTATTAAGGCTTGTCATACAAGTTTGGGGTCCAGAGTTTGATCCTTAGTACCCAGGCAAAACATCCAGGTATGGTGGGCTTGGTGTATGTACCAAGGAGGCAGAGACAGATTCCTGAGGCTTGCTGAGTGATCCTAGATGACTCTCTGAGTTCCAGAATGAGAGACCTTGTATTAGGAAGGAAGGAAGGAAGGAAGGAAGGAAGGAAGGAAAGAAGAAAGAAAGAAAATTGAAAAGTAAAGTGGGTGGGGCTCATGATACAATAACACTGAGTTTGGCCTCTAGTCTGCCCACATGTGCATGTACTCACACAAACATGACCACACACAAAAGAAAATGTTACTCCAATCACTGTTTACATATAGTAGCAAGACCCATTAACAGTTGAGCAACTTGCTTAAGGTCATAGAATGGAGGCATCTGACCCAGAGCTTTATGTCACGTCTATGTCATAGGGCAAGTCCCCAGTAGGCAACAATTACTGGTTCCATATGTGGTGAACTGAGAACTCAAACCGGATGTTCCAAAGAATTTGAGGGGAATTAGTAACTACCAGGGAGTGAAAGAGTTTTCTGCTGGGCCAGCCAGCCAGCAGCCTTTGTGTCTGCCTTCCTGGCTCTTGGTTGTGGTGGTGATGGTGAGGGAAGGCTCAGGACTCTCCTGAGTTTAAGGTCTGTTTTATAGGCTGAGACACTCCATTTGGTGGTCCATCAAAGATGGGTTTAGTGATCTCATGCCCATGCTGTGCTTAGGTGTTGGGAGCCTATCAGAGAACAAAACACACAGTGACTCTTGCCCACACAGAGCCTATCTCCTCACTGATGCCCACACTAGCATGCTTGTCTCTGAGTTAACTGGCCATCTGGGAGACTGAGCCACATTAATGTCCTAGAAGCTGACAAGCAAGCTGAATGCTAACACAGAACTCTCTGAGTGAGTGTGAGTCTGTCTCTCAGCTCACTAAGATGTTTGTGTCAAAGGAGTTGACTGTTGTCAGCAGAGTGCTGGCAAGCTGGTGGCAGATCCTGGGAACGAGCTGCTCTGCAGCCTGTTCCGTTTTCTCCGTTAACAGCCCCTGCTTCCCAGCGTATCATCAAGGGGTCCTTTTATTTACATTTATCAAGTTTAGTGCCTACTTACTTATGCATCTATGTCTGAGAAAGGTTAGTTAATCAGATGCTGTTTACATAGTTCGTTTTTTCTTTTGTTTTTTGAGATAGTGCCAGTGTATCCTTGATTGGCTGGGAGCTCTGGTCCACAAGGTCAGAGGTTGCTGAGTGTTGGCGCAGATGAGAATCACCCGTAGCTTGACAGGACGCTGAGTGGCAGCGGGGCCGGCAGGTCTCTTTTCACTGTGCTCTGAATCCAGACCACATTGGGATCACTGTTAAAAGTCTCAGAACGAGGCTCAGGAACTGACAGTTTAATTTTCCTTTTTGAGACAGGGTCTCTCTGTGTAGCCCAGGGTGACTCTGGAACTCAAAACCTTCAAGCCCCAGCCTTCCTTATGGTGCTGAGATTACTTTTAATGGTTTTGTATGATTTTTTTTTTTTTTTTTGCAGAGATGGCCAATTACATTATTTGATTTTTTTCCCCCCTGAGCTGGGTTTCTCTGTGTAGCTTTGGCTGTCCTGGACTCACTTTGTAGACCAGGCTGACCTCAAACTCATAGAGTTCCACCAGCCTCTGCCTCCCGAGTGCTGAGATTAAAGGAGTGCGCCACCACGCCCAACTTTGATTTAAAAAATAAAAATAAAAACTCATACACATGTACAATATTTTTGCTTTTCTTCTTGACTAGGGTCTTACTGTCACATAGGGAAGAGAAACAAAGACGTCTGATAACCCCCGTCCCATCAGTCCATCTTCAGTGACCCTGACAAGTTGCAAGATACTTGATTAGACTGTCAGCAAAACCCCCCAACACATACACACACACACACACACACACACACACACACACACACACACACACACACACATTGTGTACTGGAAAAACGTGTTTCTAGTTGTAGTGTAGTTCATCCCTAGCACACACCTTTAGTCCAAGAGCTTTCTGTAAACAGGATTAAATAAAGTCAAGCAAAGGTTGCTGGGACTTGAACCCAGGTCCTCTTCAAAAGCGGCAAGCGCTCTTAACTGCTGAGCCAGTCTCCAGTCCTGTTCATCTTAATGTGTAAAGATAACTGCTTAGTGGGTTTTATTATATTCACACTGGGGATGCAGATATTTTAACAAGACGTTTTTAAAAAAGCACAAACACCACCACTACCACCACCAGGAGCAGCAGGAACAGAAGTGAATATCAGACATCTATGTTTTACTATAAATCACAAACATCTCTGTAACTCTTAACTTTGGGCAAACCTCAAATAGTACCTTAGTTTCCCCATTTATATGATGAGAAGATTATGACAAGGATTAACCAATATATACAATATACAATATATACAAGCACCAACACAGCTGAACCATATATATATATATATATATATATATATATATATATATATATATATATATATATATATATATATATATATGCCTGATTATGCCCATCCTGTGTAGGACAAGTTGGCTGTATTATAGATACTTTCTGACTCTAGTATGCTAATATGAGGGCTGTGCATGGGGCAGTTTGTTTTCCTTTTAAAGTTTATGGTAGTTTTCCTTTTCTTGAGTAGTAGGGTGAACCTACTGACCTATGACTATTTATTCTACAGTTCGCTTGACATGCTGCCTCTTTTAGTGGGAGAGGGCAAGCTGTCATTTGTATAGGTTTGAGTTTCCTGGTCTGTGTTTCTCTTAGGCACGTCATTATTCCATGCGTAATAACTGGGGCAGTGGGTTTGTGCTGAATTGAAATTCAAATTGTACTCATAATTGGTTTCACGACTCCTATCAACCTCAGTTTCCTCAAGGGCAAAATGAAGATTAGATTACTGTGACATTCCCTTTCACCTCCATTTTGCTTGTGTCCCTTGGATTTCATACCCGGGCTGCTGTGTTCCTTACCACGACACACCTGCTGGTACTGGGGAGGCACGTGCGTTGCAGCATTGACCCCCTGTGTCTGCCCTTTAGGGAATATCCCTGGCTCGGCCGTGCTGGTGTTTGACATCCACGTGATTGATTTTCACAACCCTTCAGACTCCGTCAGCATCTCTTCGCACTACAAGCCCTCTGATTGCTCGGTGCTGAGTAAGAAAGGGGACTACCTCAAATACCACTACAACGCCTCGCTCCTGGATGGGACGCTGCTGGACTCCACGTAAGGGTCACCAGAACCAGACGTGCAGGGAGCCTTTGATCATAGTTCCCACTGCCCTCCTCCTGTCGTCAAGGGTTGTTTGATCCAATCCTCCTTCATGTACAGTGCAAGCTTTCTCAGCACTCAGTGCCATATCCTGAGAGTCCCCTACTAACAATGTTCTCCATTCTAGAAGGTTTCTTACCTGTTGGAACTGTCTTTCTCAAGGTCAGCCTATATTTAATAACTTAAACCCTGGGTGCCAGGTGCAGTGACGTGCACCTGCAATTCTAGTGCGTGGAAAGCTGCAAAAGGAGGTAGAAGGTTAAAGGCAAACATGGATACAGCGTGAGAGCGTTAAGTGAGCCAGGGTCAGAGTCTGGTGCACAGGGCTTTCTTTGTCCTAGTCTTTTTGAACCACTGTGTCCTCACTGGGGTCCCACCCTGCATGGTGGCTCAGGCTGCAGACTGCCTGGCCTCTCTGCTGGCAAATGTTTGTCCCCACTTACTTGCTATTCCTGTTTTCCAGAACATCCCTGAAGTCCTGGGAGGAGTAGCTGCTCCTGCTTCTTCTGTCTCTCAGCATTTTCTGTATTTCTAACCCCCTGGCTTTTAGTAATTTTTGTGTCTATGATGATTTGAATACTTTAGGGACATCAGATTTGCTTATTCATTCCCAGAGTATCTGTAGCAAAAAGGGATCATTTTTAAAAAAATAAATGTTAGTTGATGGAAATAAACCTGAAAATCATAGAATAATGTAAGGACAACTTGGTTTCCTGTGACTCCGAATCTCAAGTACCTGGGAATCAAGCCAGTGTTCTGTAGGAAAGAGTCACGTTCAGTTTGTATTTCTGGAGACGGACCTCCGCTGTAGTGCTGAGCCTGAGTTAGGTCTCTGAGACCAGACTTGGAGGGTGGGGAGGGCTTTGTTGATGTACAAGTTGCTATTGTGTTATTGTGGATGTGGAGGTCCCTCTCTTTTTACCTGTCCCTCTGCCTTCTAGCTCCGAGAGTCTGAGGTCTTGCATGCTGATACACATTCAGTGTGATTTCATCAAATCCAAAAGTCGCTTATTGTTAGAAATACTGTTTCCTGCCTCTCTTAAGAACGCAAAAGTGTTGCCAGGAAACGATGATGCCCTGTCAGTCATAATTACAGGGATGTTAAAATGTGTAGGGAAGAAAATTTCGCATTTTAGAGTTGATGAGATATATCCTTGGGTTTGCTGAGCCCTGAACATCAGCTGGCCTTGGGAAGGAGGGAAGGAAGTGGCCGTCCTGGGCTGTGGAGGCTGGGAGGCCCCAGGGGACTGTAACCCTAAGGAGATGCCTGTTTCTAGCCACCACCTGGTGATGAGTACCAAGGGACAGCAGGGTATTTCTTCCTTGAGAATGAAGAACAAAGTAGCTGTTGTTTGCCTCTGGGGAAGTGGTAGGAGTAGTGTAGGCTTGGAAATAATAGATTGATCTTTAGTCATAGCTGAGGCTATGGTGCCAACATTTTCCCTAAGGTTCCCAGGATCCCTGAACTTTGTGGTTAATGAACTTCTCAGTGGGAGCAGCCCCTCACACCCTTTCCTTTGCTTTTCCCTGTATCAAGCATATTTATCATTCACCATTATTATTATCACTACATTATAGACAAAGAAACCAAGGTTGTATTTTCCTTGAAGCGGCAGGACCAGGATTCTTTTGACTGCTCTTAATGGCTGGTCACCTCCCTAGCCCAGAACGAGGATTCTAACTCAGGCCTTGAATTAAAAATCCTGAGCCTGGTGCTTGCCTGCCTTGCTAGCACTTTGGAGGAGTCTGAGGCAGGAGGATCAGGACTTTGAGCTCATCCTGTTACTGCAAAATGATTTCGAGACCACGCTGGGCTACATAGCGTTTCTAAACAAATCAGAAATAGATATAATAAAATCCAGGCTCCTAACTACCTTACATGTGCCACACCCTCATAAAATGCCTGTCTAGATATAAAGAAATTAGTTTTGGAGCCATTGGAGTGCCCCGACCTGCAGGGTTCGACTATAACTCGGGAGCGAGGTCACCTGTTGAGAAATGCAAGACACAAGGAAGGAGAGCAAGTCTGATTGATCAAGCTCTCAACTTTATTAGTCAGGCAGCAGCTTTTATAATTCAGAAGGCAGGGAGGCATATTGCTATAGCAACGCAGTTGTGGGTTTTTCTCAAAACATAGGGAGTTCCAGGCAGGGTCATGACGTCCTGCTACGCAGGGTATCTTGCTTTGTCTTCATCTAGCTTTAGTCTAACTGTTGACTCACAACAGGGTCGCTCCATCCCTATCTGTCTTTAGCTGCTGACTCACAATAGGGTCAGCTAGTTTCTGGTGAAAGGTAAGCTCTGGGAAAGACAGAGACTTAAAGATGCAGACTTGGACAAGATGGCTGAACATTGGAGAGGCAGTCGTCACCAGGAGTTTGTTCACTGTAGCTCAGTGCTCCTCCTTCATTTTGCCAGAATTCTCGTTGGGTTCCTCATGGCAGTCCCATGCTGTGGTCCCATACCGGCAGGCTCCTATACTGTGGAAGCAACTTTTTTTTTTTGTCTTGATTTTCATGCTCTTGTCTGTTTAGAAGAGGCAGACTGGTTGTTTTGCCAAGTGTCCTGCCGTGAGTCTGTGTGACATTTCTTCCAGAACTGTACATCTTGAGTAGAAGACCCTCCGTCTCCATTGCCAGGTATACACTTCCTGCCACCATTGGTAGGTGTACGTTTCCTGCCGCCATTGACCGGAATGCATTTCTTCTCTCTTTCAGGTGGAATTTAGGCAAAACGTACAACATTGTGTTGGGATCTGGACAAGTTGTGCTGGGCATGGACATGGGTCTGAGAGAGATGTGCGTGGGAGAGAAGCGGACGGTGATCATCCCGCCCCACCTGGGCTATGGAGAGGCTGGTGTGGGTGAGTGATGATGTTTAGGAATGCTGGGAAAGTAATGCCACAGTATGCTTCTTCCTTGTTGAAACTGAAGGCTTTGTGGGTTCTTAGGAAAACTTAAGGAGTTTTGAGGGTTTTTGGTAAAAGACCCTGTAGATTTTGTTGAAAGACCATTTTGCTGTCCCTGACTGCCTTGAGAAACAGCAAGAATACACACTACTGGGCTGCAGGTTCATCTTGCCAGGCCCTAGAGGAGGGTGTTAGGGTGATTTGGGGTTGGGCTGCCTGCTTCTTTGGAACTGTTTACTGGGTGCTGCAGGCCATTGCTGTTCACTGCTCTGGAGTCTGTAAGTCACAGAAGATGCTGCACAGCAGAGATGCTTTCAGTTCTGAGAATGCGAGCCTCTGCATCCTCACAGTAGTAATGGTTTACTGTATTTTGTGATTCCAGAGCATTCCTTGACAGTGTTTTCACACTGCTGATAGCTGGCATTGGAGGATGCCAACTTGTAAAAGTGATTGGCATGCTGGGTTGATTTTCTTTTATAAATTTTTTTTTTAAAGACATATCACGTACTGTCTGCTCTTCTCGCTTATTCCAGAAGAAGTGCTTCAAACAGTATGTGTGTATTCTTTAAATCTTTTCTTATAATATAATAATTATATTATATACTATATGTAAAGTATAATTTAGTGGAAAAGCTTATGCTTGGCATTCATGAGGCCCTGGGTTTAATCCCTAGCATCAAAACTCAAGAATGAATTTCAAAATATAACCTATAATTTTTAATAATGCATAATGTATATATTTGTACACTTCGACTACTTCTTTTGAGTCTTACTGTTTATACTGATCTTGAATGGCATCTACTTTTCAGGCATTGTTATTGTCCTTAAAGTTCAGCTAATAAATTTATCCTAAAATTCTATAACTGGGGCTGAGAGACATCTCAGCAATACGGTGCTTGCTGTACATGTGTGAGGCCTTTGTTTGATCGCCAACACTTCTAAAGAAAGAAAGGTTCTACAACTATTGTCTCTACCAGTGGCTTTTGAGTGTTCTGATTTTACCCAAAACACAGTAAGGAATACCTTTTTTTCTATGGCTGCTAGAGTTTTGGTTTTCTGAAGCAACATTTTATTACATAGCCCAGGCTGGCCTCAGACTTAAGTTGAAAGTCTTCTTGCCTCAGGCTCCCAAGTGCTAGGATTCTATAGGCATGGGCCAACATACCTGGCCTAAGAATTATATTCTTTCATTTTGTATTCCACATAAACACAGGATTTATTCATTTGTGTGTGTGTGTGTGTGCATGTTTGTATGGGTTGTGTGTATGTGTATATGTGTATATGTGGGGCCAGAAGGCAATTCTGAGTGTCTTTCTTAGGTGACATCCACCTTGCTGTTTGAAATAGGGTTTCACACTGACCTGGGACTTAAGTAAGCTGTGTTGGCAGGGCAGCAAGGCCCAGGGATCTGACTGTCTCTGCCTCTTCCCACCTTCTCCAGTGCTAGGGATAGGATTATGAGTGTGTGCTATTATGGCTGGCTTAAATGCTTTATTTAACTTGCATTTCTTTGTTTGTTTATTTTGTGTGTGTATGCGTGTATGCATGCATGTGTGTGTACAAGTGTGTGTGTGTGTGTGTGTGTGTGTGTGTGTGTGTGTGTGTGTGTGTATGCATGTGCACGTGCTACATGCTATGGTGTATGTGTGAAGGTCAGAAGCAAAATTGTGGAGTAAGTTTTCTCCCACCAGGTGGTTCCTGGAAATCTTACTGAGGCCCTCAAGTTTGGTGGGAAACACTTTTATGCTGAGCCATTTTTGCCTGCCCATGTCTGACACAGACAATGAAAACTAACCTTAGGCTATCTCCTGGCCTCTATATTGAATTTGCGTGTAAACTGAGACCCAGGTTTCATGAAACAACAGCCATCCTTGCTGAATGGGATATCCAGGGATCTAGCTTATTTTATTCCTTAAAAAATAAAAAAGGCTACACATCCCGCTTTAAGCTGATCGCAGGCATCCACGAGGGCACTTGGACTACTACAGCTGACAACTATTAGCTTCCTTGGGTGAGGCAGCTGGAGACTGGAGAGCAGCACAGGTGGGTGGTCTGTTTAACACCATGCTCCGGTTTGTTGGCTAGATGGAGAGGTGCCTGGCAGTGCCGTCCTGGTGTTTGACATTGAACTGCTGGAGCTTGTGTCTGGCCTTCCGGAAGGGTACATGTTCATATGGAACGGCCAAGTGTCTCCAAACCTCTTTGAAGAAATTGACAAGGATGGCAATGGGGAAGTCCTCCTGGAGGAGGTAAGTGGCCTTGGTAGGGGGCTCAGAAGTTGACCAGGGGCCTTCTGGGGGCAGGGGTCCACTCTGTGTCAGGGACAGAGCTGGCTGTGCAGATCTCTTGTGATGGTTGTGACTAGCACATGGGTTTTACACCCGTCCTCACTTGAAGGAGTGGAGTTCCTGAGAGGTGTAGGGCATTCAGTTCCCAGTCACGGGGTACTCGCTGCAGGTTTGCCTGGTGTTTCTGCACAGGTTCTCCAGCCCGACCCTCACAAACAGCCATGTGAAGAGCATTCTTAAGTTTTAGAAGAACCTGCAGAGTAGTTTCCCAAGGTCTCAACTTGCCTGGGTTTGAGCCAGGGTCACAGCTTCATGAAGCTGAGCAGCTGTCTTTTCTGCTGCCACGGTTCAGGGAGGTAGAGCTCAGGGTTCACTCCCCTTTGTTTACTCAAGCACATGGCATGCACTCCAGTCTTAGCCCTTTGTCTTTCTACACTATCAGCTTTTCCTGGATCTGGAACATTCCATTTATGTTTTGTTTCTCATTTTTTTTTTGTTTTGCTTCGTTTTGCTGTTGTTTTTTTCTCCATTCTTTGTGTTTGAGACATAGTCTCAGTGGGTTGCCAAGGCTGCCCTGCAACTTGTAAATAATACTCTCTTGCTTCAGCATCCCATGTGTTGAGGTGATAGACACACACCGTCATGCCCAGCACAATTATTTTATTGTTTCCAGTATTTTCACTTCTTTGCTCCTTTTATAGCAAAACCCCAAGAGACTTGTCTGTTCTACTTTCCTTTTATCTTCTGCTCTCATTTATGTGTGTGTTTTTGTGTGTTTAAATGTATTCTTTTGTTTAATCTGTTCTTTTGTTTTGAGATGAGGTTTTGTTCTGAGGCTGAGGCTGGCCTTGAACTCACTGTCTTCCTGCCTCAGCCCCCAGAGTGCTGGAAATACAAGTATGCACCCTTGTGCCTCACTTTACTTTGCTTTTGTGAGACTGGTTCTTCCTCTCTTGCCCAGGTTAGCCCTGAATTCTTGAGTTCAATCCATCTTCCTTCCCAGTCGCTGGGACTTCAGCTTTCCTCTGCAAGTGTGTAAGTGTGTGTGTGTGTGTGTGTGTGTGTGTGTGTGTGGCTAGCTTTCCATTCTTTATTTTATGTGTATGGAGATTTTGCTTGCATGTATGTCTGTACCATATGCATACAGGCCAGAAGAGGGTGTCACATCTTCTGGGACTGGGGATGTTACAGATGGTTGTGAGCTACATTTTGAGAGGCTGGAGGTCAAAGGCAGGTCCTTGAAAAGGCTAGCTGGTGTTCTTTCTCACCGAGCCATCTTTCCTATCTTATCCATTCTTTTTTTTTCTTCTTCTAGATGATATGAGGTTTATTAAATGAACATGGGAGAAGGAAAGGAGGTAGGGAATACCAGAGAGAGAGAGAGAGAGAGAGAGAGAGAGAGAGAGAGAGAGAGAGAGAGAGAGAGAATCCATTCTTTTTTTAAAGCCACTCTTGTTAAGCCTTTGTGCCTCCATGCCACTGACCTTGGTCCTGCCTCTTCAGCATGGCTGCTGCTGAGCACTACTGCAGGACTCTCTTCAGCATGGCTGCTGCTGAGCACTACTGCAGGACTCTCTTCAGCATGGCTGCTGCTGAGCACTACTGCAGGACCCTCTTCAGCATAGCTGCTGCTGAGCACTACTGCAGGACTCTCTTCAGCATAGCTGCTGCTGAGCACTACTGCAGGACTCTCTTCAGCATAGCTGCTGCTGAGCACTACTGCAGGACTCTCTTCAGCATAGCTGCTGCTGAGCACTACTGCAGGACTCTCTTCAGCATAGCTGCTGCTGAGCACTACTGCAGGACCCTCTTCAGCATGGCTGCTGCTGAGCACTACTACAGGACTCTCTTCAGCATGGCTGCTGCTGAGCACTACTGCAGGACTCTCTTCAGTATGGCTGCTGAGCACTACTGCAGGACCCTCTTCAGCATGGCTGCTGCTGAGCACTACTGCAGGACCCTCTCTTGCTCTCATGCTTTCTGGGTGGCAGTTCCTTCTCAGACCTCTTCTCTGCTGTATCTGGGGAAGATGTCAGGCTAGACCCTGGACTGTATTCCTTATTCTTTCCTACCTCCTCCTGTCCTGGTGTTACCAGGTCCCTTGGCTTCATTACCCTTCATATGTCGTCCAGATTTGCAGCTTCAGCCCAGGCTTACTTCCTCAGTCTCTGTCTAACTACCTGCTTTCCCTCTTCGTTCACTGAACCTTGATCCTTGTTCTGTCCCTGTCCTAAGGCTGCCTCACCCTGAGCTTCTCCATCACAGTCAGTCACAGTTCCTTCCATCGCGTTATCCACAGAGGTCCATCTCCAAGTCTCTCTATGGCTGCCAGGGCCCTCACCATCTGCTTGCTGCCACCTCCTCAGAAGCTACTCTTTCTTTGCTTGCGTGGTCCAGGGCACATGTTCTGAGAGCCTGTGAGGCAGGCTTCTACCCTCTGAACCAACTGTCCTCTATTCTTAGAACAGACTTGACTCAGACAACTGCTTGGCTCGTTCCCCGACTTCCTTCGAGTCTTTGCACAAGTCTCCTTGGCCTCAGAGGTTCTACTGTGACCACCAAATTTACTGTTTTAACTCACTCTCCCTATCTAACCTTACCTTGCTTTCTCTCCCCACTCTCTCTTTCGGTGAACATCCCACTTTGTAACTTGAGTATAATTTCCTTATTATATTCACGTAGAATGTAAATATCACAGGGCAGTTTTGTTTATTGATGTGTCCCATGGACTTAGAATGATGCTCGGGACATGGTAGATGCTGGTAGGTTTTTGGTTTTTTTGGTTTTTTTTTTTTTTTTGCTAATGAATGGAATGTGTGGCTGCAACACTGTTTTTGGAGGGGTCAGCCTTAGGTGGGAAGTTAAAGTTGTTGTGGTGCCTGAAGCATAATTGGATACCCAGATCCAAAGGACTCTTGAGGTTCTTTAGCTGAGGGATTTAAAAACATTTAAATATTATTTAATTTTAAAAATTATATGTATGTATGTGTGTGTTTGAAAGTGAGCACATACACAACAGGCATCCGAGAGAGCCTCAGATGCCCTGGGGCTGGAGGTACAGCGGTTGTGAGGTACCCAACAGGAGTTCTCCTCACTGCTGATCCTTCTCCCCAGTCCCTAGGCCAGGGGTGTCCAGCTGCACCCCAGGAAGGAAGGTGCATGTAGTTCCCAAGAACACCCTGGCTTGAAAGTGCAGACTTGCTCTTCAGTTTGCCTCCACTTGCCACGTGCCATGGTATCTCAGGCTTGGTTCTGCACTCTCAGCTCTGCTCTTTCTCACATTTGTCCTGTCCCATTTCCAGTTCTCGGAGTACATTCATGCTCAAGTGGCGACAGGCAAAGGGAAGCTGGCTCCTGGCTTTAACACTGAGATGATCGTGAAGAACATGTTCACCAACCAGGACCGGAACGGAGACGGGAAGGTCACGGCCGAGGAATTTAAGCTCAAAGATCAGGAAGCCAAACACGATGAACTGTAAGTTTGACATGGCCCGGTTTGTGCCAAGGAGTGCATGGCACAAAGAGAGCTGTCGTGGTAGAGCACACTTCAAGGTGGGAAGATGTCTAGGAAGGGTTTGATGAGATTAGCCAGTCGTACGTGGGCCATGTAGTACCTGCTGCATCCACTGCGTGGACTGATACTATCTGTGGTGAGAACTCGGGTGGATTTCCAGTGATAGTAAATAGAATCTGTGCAGAGCGCCTTGGCATGGGAAGTGCACTGCCAGCCTGTATTTATGAATCTTCTGGGAGGTAATGTTACTAAAGGAAAATTATTTCATAGCAGACATAGCTGTCTTGGAGGAAACAGGAGTACCCAGGGGCCTACCTAAAGAGATTGAAATTTTCTTTTTTAATCTTGCTGGTGTCTTTAAAAAAATGTTCAACATGTAGGCAGAAAGATAAAGGGCACACACACGCCAGCAAGAGTCTCTGACAGCAGCTGTTGCTCTTCTCAGTGTTCTGCAAAGCTCTGGCGATACCAAGCCGTGTGTGCCAGCCATCCCCTGTCACCTTCCCTACAAATCCCCACTTCATACTTCTTCAGGTCACTCCCTACACTGATGGCCTGCCAATTGGCAGTGTCACTTGAAGGTTAACAGGAAGGAGTCTCCTGGACAGGAAAATACCCAGACCAAATGGAAGCTGTCTTAGCCCAGGAGTAGAGGATTTGACCCGATTTTGCTAAGGAGAGTTATCTGCCTGGCTCTTCCTTGTCTTCTGGACACATTTCTGTAGGGCTCCCTCTCCACTCAGCACTCCTCTGGTTAGGCAGATGTATGTAGGGCTGATGTGTGGGTCTCACTGACCAATAGAAAATTTTACTGTGACTAAAGTGGATGTGTTATCTCCACGAATGAAGGTGACATTTTCTGCCATTCTTTTGTGTCTTGGAGGGCAATTTGGGCCTCCTGATGTTGAAAAGCAATACTATGATTCAGGCCAGCCTGTTCCCACGCCACGTGGTAGCCATGTTCCTGCCTTATGTTCTCTGTTCTCAAGTGGTGTTGACACTTACCCTGAAGTAATTAAGTTTTCCTTTCGAAGTGATTCCCCGCCCCCACACCCCCTCCCCAATTTAAACTGTTTTGTACTGATGTTGCCCCGAGATAGTTCATGTGAATGCTGTGCACTCATTCAATGGAATTAATGATGGAACCCTGACTTTTTTTCCTGATATAAAAATGTTGAATCATATCATCTGGCTTTGTGGTGCTTTATTTGAAGGTGGAGAGGATCTTATGAGGATGCACTGTGCAGTCAGAGTCCGCTTGACAAAACCTTGGCAGGACACCATTGCATTTATCACAGAGCACTGTATGGGGCACTGGGACAGCCAGTGGTGGTGGGGGTGGATGAACTGGCAGGAAACACACTAGATGGGGTAATTAAAAGGACTATTTACAGGTGTAGGCAGCGCTCGGAGGAGCAGAAAGTACTGAGATATTGTGAAGATTAGGGCTGCTTAACAGTAGCCGGGAGCTGTGTGCCATTCCTGGGCCTGCCGGTTAAGGTGAATGAGCTGAACAGAGCTGCCTGATTGTGTGTGCAGAGGCGTCCAGCTACCCACAGAGCACTGGCCAGCACTGCAGCCTAGTGAAGAGGAAGAGCCACCAGCTCTTCTCACTCTCCTGTCTCCTGCCTACCGTTGGCTCTCATCGCGTGAACAGCAACCTAAGACAGGGAAAGGCGCTCAGGGACTGGGTTTCTCTAAGGCCTTATAAACGTGCCGTTTGTAAAGAGTGAGGTTTGGAGAGGTGGCAGAGTTCTTGCCGTACAAGCACAGGAATCTGAGGATTCCCAGAACCCACATATAAAAGCTGGATGTGGTCCCGAGTGTGTATAATCCTGGTGCTGAGGAGTAAAACAGAACATCCTGGGTTACAGAATGGCTAGTAGCAGCCCAGTGAGGTCATATAGCAAGACCCCTCTATCCTGTCAGAGACAGACACAGACAGACAGACAGACAGACAGACAGACAGACATGAGAGCGAGAGAGCGAGCGAGCGAGAGAGGAGCCCTAAGTACTCACAGGCTCTTGCTGTGTACTACTTTACAATCTTAGGCTTCCAGGACCAGGTATTTATTTTAAAGTCCTTTCCTGTGGGCTTTCCTAAGGAACTGGAGGCTTTTTTGCTTCATAAAGAAGGTGCTGAAAGTTATTTAGGTTTACTTGCCAATATGAAACTTTTTTTTTTTTTTGAGATAAGGTTTCTCTGTGTAGCCTTGGCCATCCTGGATCCGCTCTGTAGAGCAGGTTGGCCTCAAACTCACAGCTATCTGCCTGCCTCTGCCTCCTAAATGCTGGGATTAAAGGCATGTGTCACATTGCCTGGCTCAATATGAAACTTTTATCTTTTAGGAAAATTAACATTTAATACTTCACCATTAAATTAGTTACCTTAATTAGCCACAGAATCATTTCCAGCTTACATTGTTCATATTTAAAATGTTGATGAAGTTTGGACTTTTAAAAAAGAGACTGGGGTCTTATATCTCTAATTTACTATCAACTCTTGGACTCAAGTGAGCCCCCTTACCCAGCTTCCAGAATAGGTGGGACAAGACAAGACACCTAGTATCACACGCAGTTTAGATTTTTTTTTTTTAAAATTTATGAGTCTCTAGCCTAGGCTGCTCTTCAGTGGCTCATGTAGCTGAGGGCTGGGATTACAGGTGTGTGCCATTATGTGCAGCAGTTTATGCAATGGTGCATATTAAACTCAGAGTCTCTCATTAACCCCCCAAGTGCTGGATTATAGGCACCTGGCCCCACGTTTGATTTGACAGAAGCCTCTAGGCTCCTTTGAGCTTGCCTGTTTGGTATTCTACATAACTGGGAGACAGTACATTGAAAATTTAAGGCACATTTCCATTTTCAAATGCTTCTGTGATCCTAGTCCACCCACAGTGATCCTTATGCCCATTTGCAGAAGCCAAGGTCCTCTATTCACTCACCCAACATATTTCTTCAGCAGTCTGAACTATTGTAGGACTGACTTCCTGTTTTGTTCATCACTTTTGTCTTTCTTGGGTTGCTTGAACATAGCTATAATCATTCTTTTGAATTCATTATCTGGGAATTCCAGGTCATCTTTGTCGGGGGGGGGGTCATTGTTATAGAGCTTGTCTTTTTAAAGATAATGTATGTTTCTTTCTTTTTTTTTTTTTAATGTGTATTGTTTTTATTTCTTTCTTGATTGTGCACCTAAAGGTAAGTTTGGTGATTGAGTTTTTCCTTTTTGTTTTTAAAGTCACCTTCTTTCATCAGAGGTATAGTTGGCATTTCAGAGCTGATTCATAACATGGTTGGGATTGTGCTTTTCTGTTTGGTATTCAGGGCTACAGTGTCTATTCCAGGTCCTAGGTCTTCTGTTGGTCAGCTACAGACCCTGTAGCAGCTAGGTCAAGGGGGTTGAAACAAGTTTTCCCTGGTAGTGTGGACTGGTCACGGGTCACAAGCTCAGACAGGACATCTGGAGGGTCACAATGAGGCGGTGGGTAGGGCTCTGGTGAATCTAAAAGTGAGAGTGGAGACTGGGCCTCAAGATCACAGTTGGTGGCTGGGAAGTTGTAGGTGGGGAGTGGGCTAGAATCTGATTAATTCCCAAAGGGAATGTGAGAAGCCTGGAAGGGATAGAGTCCCTAGCTAGCAGCTGAGGGCTTGGGAAACCTAAACGGAGGAGGTCCAGAAGCGCTATGCGAGTGGTCGGCTTGGGTCTTAGGACAACTTGGAACGGCTGGCTCAGGCAGCATGTTTTATTTCTGTGGACAAGTCACATCTATCTCCTTGGCCCTTGTTATACAATCTACCATAATTTGTTTTAGGTGGATGCTGCAGTGGCACCCTAAAGGTTTTCTCAGGTTAATTGCACCTACCAACCCACTGCCCATGTGCCAACACTGTGACTGGGAGCTTGGCTTCGATCTGTGCCTCACCTTTGCAGAAAGAAGCCCATGTTTTTGTTTTTTTAAAGACAGCGTCTTGCAGTGTAGCTGTCAGGTTTTCAACTCATGATTCTGCTTCATCCTGCACTTACAGGAGCACACATCGTGCCCAGCCCCAACTCCTGGCTTATAAAATATTGTAGTTTCTTCTAGCCTCTGGTGCCTCTTTCCTTTGAGCATAATACTGCTAAGTGTGTTCTCAGCCCTTTTGACCCCAAAACTTTCTCAACATCTCTGCACACTGATCTCTTTCTTCTGAGTGCTTTTTTTTTTTCTCCCTTAATTTACAGCTGGTATCTGCCTCCCTATAGGCTCACCTCCTCAAAGAGGTGACTTATACCATTCGTTGTGATATATGTAATATGTATACATAGACATCATAAATATAAATACACACATATGCATATCTATATATATATAGATACTGTGTTGGGGAGGGGAGTATTTGGGCACAGAGCCTCTATGTGGGAGTTGGTTCTCTACTTGTACTGTGCAGATTTCAGGACTGAACTCAGGTTGTCAGGCTTGGAGACAAGATATTTAGCTGGCTGGAGATCTGAAGTTCAAATGTTAGTCATGATCCAGGGTACTGCAGTAGAAACTAAACCTGCAAGTGCCAAGCAGCAAAGATCTGGAAAGGGACCTGGAGAAGGTCCCTAACTTTATATTACTAGTCACCAAGTGTCACTGGTCTGAATGAGATGTCTCCTGTAGTCTCTTAGGCATCTGAGTACTTGGTCCCCAGTTGGTGCTGCTGTGTGGGGAGTCTCAGGAGGTGTGGCCTTGGAGGAAGCAGGGCACTTGGGATGGCACTGAGATTTAAAGGCTCCCGGCCACTGCTAGTTTGTTCCTCTTGCTCTGAGCTTGCAGGTCTTCCTGGTCCTGCTGCCTCGGCTTCACCAGCAGGAACCTGACTCCCCCGAGCTGTAAAAGCCCAAAGAAACACTCTCTTTTATAAGTGGAGTTGGCCATGACATTTTATCACAGCAACAGAAAAGTAACTAATATATTCAGCTATACTTTGTTACTGAAACTTTTATAAGGAACTCTTTCCTTGTGTTCAATAAAAGAAAACTGTTTTCATAGTCCTCAGTATTTTTTCCTGGAATATCTTTTTATGCTTAGACATATATTTTGAAAGTAAGATTAATGTAAATGCCCACCCACTGTAACAGAGACTAAGATTTATATATTACAGAATGAAGAAGAAATACATGGCAGTACTCAACAAATATTTGCTGAGCACACAGTTTTTGTTTTGTCCCTTGGTCTCATGTAGCTCAAGCTGGTCTGACCTTAAATTCTTGATCCTCTTGCCTGTTTTTCCCATGTTCTAGAACTATAGGCATATGCTGCCATGACAAGCTGAATACAATCTCAACAACAGGATTTTTAAAAAGCTTTCCATTTCAGGTTTATTTTCAGTGTTTCACACAGAATATTTGTAATGTTAGTGATGTGGACACCAACAGCTTTTCAGATACAAAGTGTTGTACTTTCTGGCAAATATTTTTTCCAGACAAAATAACCAAATAAAACACAATTTCAGGAGATAGTATTATCACAGTCAACGCAAATTACAAAGCTAGCAGTGGTTAAAATCCGAAGCACTATCCCTCTAGAGAGTGGCTTTGGAGCTCTCACACTCACTGGGGAAAATGCCCCAGAAACTGCAAATTACAAAATTCACTTTGGAAAAGGGAGTTATTTTTTCCAATTTTGGCCTTTAGGTTGTTTTTAATTGCTTAAAAAATCTGGTGAGTATAGTGATGGAGATGAGAAAAGGGGCTGCAGTTTATAGCTTCAACACATCCGAAGATCCCTCAGTTAGGGAAATGGGGAAAAGCCAAGAGCAAGAATGTATTATAAATAAGAGTCTTTACTCAAGACGATCAGGGCTTGTTTCAGTTGCGCCTGTGGGAGAAGTCTTCTCACAAACGGCTTGTTTATAATGTCTTCTGTAAAATAGAGTTGACAACCTCCAGGGATTCTTCTTTTACTAAAACAATATCATAAGAGTCCATGTATTTTTCTAAAAGCTCGTCTACCTAATAAACAAAAGAACAAAAGTAAAATTAACATGCAGAGAAGGGCAAATAATTTCAATTTCAACTTCATGATATTAGAACTGTAGACTATGAATCTTCATAAAAGTGTTGAAATATAAAGATACTCTCAAATTCTTTGACTTTGTTTCTGATGAAGAATTTAATTCTTTGAGATAGGGTCTTCCTGTATAAGCTTAGCCAGGCCTTCAACCTGGTGTCTTGCCTCAGCTCTGGATGGCTGGGATGACAGGCATGCCTCTTCATGGCTGCCTTCCTCTCAGACTTACTCATGGACAGGAAGGTTTCCACAGAGAGACTTTTCTCCCTAAATGGTTTCTTTGCAGTCCACTGTTCTGACTCTGGGCAGCTTTGTACAAGGAACCCTTGGCAATGCACGGAGAGAGCTCTGATCCTCATGACTAGGGAGTGCTGCCCACTCCCACCCTGAGAATGTGACCTCCACATTTCACACAGGTCTGCGCTTCATACCTCCTCTCGTCTCACTGCTGAAGTAGGAGGAGAAGGTACTATCTCATGTGCCTATGGCAATTAATTACAATGTTTCAACCTAATTTTTAAGTTAAGAAAAACTGCAGCTCTTCATACTCACCCTGTCATTCAGATACCCAATTTTCAGAATGTGTTCAACGTTGGCTACGCCGTCTGCCATCCTTAGGTCTCCTTGGGAATCTCCCAGGAGAATGATGTTGCTGTTGTCTTTCAGTTGGTTGAAATAGTCTGTATTCTTCAAGGCACCGTCATGTTTGTTGAATACATGAATCAATTCGCCTTTGAATCCTTTCAGCACTCCCTGTTAAAAGTATTTTAAATAATACTTAAGAAAAACATTATTATATTTCTTTATGGTTATATATGTGTATGTGGGTACATGTGGCAAGGACGGCTTGGAGGGTAAGGAGACAAGTTGCAGGAGCTGGCCCTCTTCTTCTACCCTCATGACCTGAGGACCAACATCAGGCTGTCAGGCTTGGTGGGAAGCCCCTCTAAGCACTGAGCCATGTCTTTGGCTTGAAATACTAGGTTTTAAGAATTCTACTTGTTAGGGTTTTTTATATTTTGATTCTAAATAGATGTCACAATTCATCATATCTTTACATTTGTCTTTGTCTTGATCTCAAAGCCCAGAAGTCCATCACACTCAAGACAGGCGGGGAGGCCTCCAGAAAACAACATGTGCTACAGCTAGTCAAGAATTCAACTTTCACTTTTCACTTGTTTTGTTCCTGGCTAAAGGATTCCAGTTTGTGTCTTTTACTGTTTGGGTTTTTAGTTTTGTGAATTTTAATATGAACTTAGTAACTTGTTAATAGAAATCTAAGGGCATAAAATACAAATATAAAATGGAGAAATATAACAAACTAGTTCCATTAATAGCTTATCAGCATTCTGTAACTTAGTGGACGTCTACCTGATATTAATAAAGAACTTGTGAGTTTACATGACTAAACTATTTCAGACAGGATAGCAGCCCTGAGGAGTGACGTCACACTCTTACATTTTCATCAAAATCCATGAAGTTAGACACGACTTTGACATTGGAGTGGTAGACTCCAGCCTGACGGATAACTTCTTCAAGCACATCACCGATACCAGCGGAAAATATGAACACAGGGATGCTGTGCTGCTGAAGTTTACCGAAGAAGTTCTCATATCCTTCCCTGCAAGTAGAGGCAGAGTGTCAGTGAGCAAGAGCTCCCTTATTCACTTAGGAGGAAACAGCAAACGGTATTCTCATTCCGGAGCTCTTTTACCTTTGATACCTGACCTTGCTATTAGTCATAGCAGTAAAGTTAGATGTCTTTAGACTTACACTAAGCACGGATAAAATCCTAGTTCACACCCTACAGTGAAAAGCCAACTAGGGTGAACTCGCAGGCTAGCTGCCTGAGGTCCAGCTGTCCTGATCTTCCTATCAGCAGAAGAGCAGAGCAGCAAAACCTAGTTGTTTTCTTTCCTACCACTGCTCCTTCCCAAGGCCTTTTAATTACATACGTTACTTTTCTAAGTTAGTGTAGGAACTAATGGGCTTCACACAGAAGCATCACTATATTCTCTGTATGGATCCATCACTACCCTTCCTTCTCTGGATGGCCCCTTTCCTCTCTCCAAACAGTTCATCCACCGTCATGCCACACACACACAGTTAAATTTAGACAAAAGCAAATCTACTGTATTTATTCCCCCCCGTCCTCCATTTATAGCTCTTTTTCTCCATACCTCTATGTTCTTATCAAACGTATGCTTATATATAAATACACATTTATAGTTAAGGCTTCATCCTGTATATGAGAGAATACATGTGATATTTGTCTGAGCCTGGTTTATTTCTCTTAACATGATTATCTTCAGTTCCATCCATTTTCCTAAAAAAAAGACATAATCTCATTCTTATTCAATAAAAAGCTTAAAATCTGCTCTTTCTTTTTCTCTCTTTTCCAGCTACAGGTTAAATTAAGCTCTTGGAACTCTTACAAGTGAAACATTCAACTGTCTTTACTCTTGACAATTGAATCTTATCTTCTTCAAACATAATCACTTTATCCTCCCAGGGGAGGGTTATCAAGTGATAGAGGGTAGGTTAGTGGCAAAGTGAGTGATTGCTCAACATGCCGGAGGCCCCATGTTCAAACCCCAGCACAAAGGGAAGTAAAAACACCATTGCCATATTTAGCAATCAAGTTGAAAAAAGTTAAGGCTGGTTAAAAAAATACTGAAAGTAAGCTTGGTGATTTTCATACAGTTATAGTCCTCAGTGTAAATACTGTGTGTACATGTGAGTGTGTCATGCAGTACTTGTGTGTGTGTGTGTGTGTGTGTGTGTGTGTGTCGTGCAGTACTTGCTATGGAGACCACGCTGCCCTTCAACTGGCCGTCCTTTCCCTCACCTGCCTCCTGATGTCATCACAGGTTTCAACACAATGCCAAAGCCCTGAAATACTTTAACTACATGCTAAAACATTTTCCTTTCCTGTAAACAGTTTCAAAGCATGAGAATTCCAAAACTAGATTCATGCACATTTTGAAACATTCATAGTTAAAACCTTTCTGGCTTATAAATATTGCCATCAAATTCTGAATCTTTCAAAACTGTTTTCTTAAAGAATTTGAAAATCATAATTATTATATAAGTCTGTGCATTATTCTTAAAATTAAAAAAAATGGAGAAAGGAAACAAAGTATCACTTATGTCATCCAATGCTCTTACCACCCAGAGCAAATCTAACTGAAAAATAATTTTTTAAGATAAGGTTTCAGGTATCCCAAGCTGGCCTCAGATGTGCTATTTTATTCAGCACCCTCCTGCCTCTACTTCCCAAATGCTGGGATTATAGGCATGTACCATCGTGCCCAGGATTAAAAGAAAATGTTTTTAAATTTTATTTTATGTGTGTGGGTGTTTTGTGAGCAAGTATCTGTGTATCATATACATTCTTGGTGCCCATAGAGGCCAGAAAAGTGTTGGGTGGCCTGCAACAGGAGTTACAGGTTGTTGTGAGCTGTCATGTGAGTGGTGGGAATCAAACCCTAGTCTCTGGAAGAGCAGCAAGTACTCTTAACCACGCAGCCACCTCTCCAGCCCTCACCATGCCAGTTTTATTCAGTGCTAAGATCAGGGAAGGAGCTGTGGGTATGCTAGACAGGCACTCTGCTAACTGAGGTACACTCCAAAGCCCAAAAGGTCTAACCTAAAATGTTTTCCTTATCTCACCACTATTCATTTTGTGACACTGCTTTAGCTTGTTTTATGGAATAATGTGATAGTTTATTTCTGATTTAAACACATGATTGAATATATATAACAGCAGTTAATTCTGTAGGCAATACGAATGACAGAACCAGGAGACTTACTTGAGCATGACATCAGAGTCTGCCACAATCTCTTTAAGTCTGGCTTTTGGTATGCCTTGTTCAATAAGCAGCCCGTGCGACTTAGTATACCTGCAGTTTATGAGAGATATCAGTTAAATATTAAGACTACTATCTTTATTATAAAGCATTCCTGAGTGTGAGTGCTGTTCCTCACCAATGGACTTAACTCTTTGAGACAGAGGAGATTAAAATATGTGATGGTGTTCTGCCCGAATGTTGCAGCTCTCACAAACTCAGGCGCAGCGTAAATATTTCAGTAAGGAAACAAGGAAACAGCTGTGAGCCTTTCCTCAGTCTGCAGATGAAAGTCAGTCTCACTGGGCTGGCAAGCTTCCTTCTCTGTTCTGTAATAAGCTAAGTTATTCTTTTACCTGCTTGTAGCTTACATTTCCATGAAATCTCGAAGTACTGGAATGCTGCCTAGTGTAAAAGAAAAGTCCTCGGTAGGAATGTGTAGGCTGGCCTGCATTATTGCTGCACAACTAACCGCAGCAGTGCAGTGTAACGGGGCCTTTAGAACCTAGCTCCTTACAACTCTGAAAACTCCCTTCCGCCATGAGGAAGCGGGACCTTCACCTGATGACTGAATCTCCCTATAGTATTTGCAGGGACATTCCTCCCTTTCTGTCAGTTTTCTTTCTCCTTTCTTCTTGTGGGACAGCTTAATGCTAGAAAGCCCCGATGGGCTTGTACTTACTATGCAGCCTAGGGCAGCCTCAAACTTGAAGAAATCCCTCTGCCTCAGCTTTCTAACTTCTGGGGTTACAGGTGTGGAAACCAGATTGCCTCTGTGCTGGAGCTTATTCCATCCCCAGGTAAACCGAACTGCAAAACAGTCATTTCTCCACACAGAAATCAATCTTTTTAAGTATCCAAAATTGCTCCAGTTTTGATTCTCCGGGCAGGCAGAGAACATCTGTCATTTAATGCACACACAGGTCAACTGTCCATGCTGCCTGACAGATCCTGGGAATATTCTTGGTGCAGTGTGGAGCCCAGCTGTTTTCTTTGTACTTAGGGCATGTCCTGTTCTAACAAGCCTTAAAACAAACATCTGGCTTTTTAACGTACATGCCTGACTTTTTACTTACTCTCACTGTGTGCCATCTTAAGACAAGCCACAGGCTGTTAATCCACCATGGTGACTCCTAAGTTTTTCTGTATTCATTATCTGTGTATCTATTTGTATACATTAAAGGAGGAAATCAGCACTTGCATGCTCCCGGTGCGCACGGTGCACTCACCACTCTACCATGTAAGGGAACTTCTCTTCCACAGTGAGAACAGGATCGACTTCAATAGCATAGTACTGCTCCTTCAACTGCAGCAACTAGAAAGCAACGAGTAACTCTGTTGTGAAGAGTATACAGTTTTGTCACTTACCTAATTATTATAGAAAACAATGTAACAATAAAAAACAAAGGAAGCCTATAAGCTACTTTTCAGTAAAAAAATTAATATTGGAGACGGTTTGGACTTCATTTGCATATAATTAGATACAACTGCAGAAGCTACCTTACTCCCAAGCCAGCAAAGCAATGGGACCAAGTACTCCTTCAGAATGTCATTAGGAAAACTGTGCTGTTTATGTTCAGGCTCCGTCCTGCTGCGCTGTGGTGCTGGGGACTGACTGTAAAGCAGGCACAAGTTAGGCAAATGATCTCACTGACTGCCACTGAGCTACTGCACAGCCCTAGTTTTACCTCGTATTTTGGGTGGAGTTCTTTGCTAAGTTACCCAGGTGGCCTTGAACCTTTACATCTTTCTGCCTCAGTCTAACTAGTGGGGCTACAGGCCTGAACTACCAGACCTGACAAATTTAGTCCTGAAATCTAGGTAATTAATTTTGTTGGGTACCAGGAGTTGCTCTGTTAAGACAGAGGCAGGTACCCCGGGAACACCCTGATCATTTTATCAGGACAAATCACTAGGAGACCAAAGTGCCTTTGCCTTCCCAGGTAATGTAAGGACCCAGGGTGTGCTAATAACAACTTCTAACTCTGGCTGCGCTGCAATGGCCGCACACCCTGCAGTCCTTGCTCCCGGGAGGTTGAGGAAAGGGAAACAGGAGTTCCAGGTATTCTTCAGCTAGCCAATGAGTTCAAAGCCAGACTGGGCAAAATGAGACCCTGTCCTGAAGAAAAAAGCTAAGATAGATTTCATTTGATATTGAATGCTTATTATGTGCCAGATGGCTAAAACATTTACCCATATTCATTTCACTTCTTTTGGGGGGTAGGGGTGCATGGAGGACAGGGCTCACCATGTAGATAAGGCTAGCCTTAAACTTGAAACTGGCTTCGCTCAGGACCTCAATCTGGGATTACATATGTATGCCATCATACCTAGCTTCTGATACTCATTCCTGTCTGAAAAAAAAAAAAAAAAAAAAAAAACAAAACCCCAAAACCTAATCAGCTGAGGCAATGAAGGACTTAACTATCTATGCATTTGTAATGATTTGATATTTACCTTTTTTCGACATTCATCTGTAACAAGCTTACAGTTGTCAATGATATCTAGGGAGAGAGGGGGCGGGGGGAGACAACACAGGCATTAATGAAAAGATTCTGGTTGCAGCTACTACTACTAAAGATACCTTGCCTCTTTTATTTTTAAGAGCCAAGTCAATTACTGTGGTTATTGCAATTTTGACCTCAATGTTGTAATTAAAATTGCATGTCTACAGGAGATAACGGTTCCAAAACCTGAGATTTAGTAATTCTTTACAAATACTACTGAGCTAGGCAGCTCAAAATCTTCAAGCAATCAAGTATATACTATTTCCATTTTCATCTTCCTTTTTAATAAATAGAAGCAACAAATACATCATGAGGTTTATGATTTTCCATTTCAATTTTGAGACAGGATATGTTGGGTAGTTTTTGTTGATGGGACATAAATTGCAGTCACCCGGAAGAGGGAACCTCCAGTGAGGAACTGCATCCAGTAGACTGGCCTGCCTCCACGTCTGTGGGGCATTTTTCTTGGTTAGTGATTGATGGGAGAAGGCCAGTCCATTGTGGGTGAGTTTGTGTACTCCTGACAAGGTGGTCCTGGGTAGTTTAAGAAAGCAGCCAGTTAGCCTCCATGCTTTCTGCCTCAGTTCTGGCCTTGGCTTCCCTCAATGATGGCTTGTGATGGGAAAGCCAAATGAACCCATTCTTTCCCAAAGCTTGTTTTGTTCTCTGTTTTAGAAAGAACAGAGGCCAAGCTAGGACATAAGGTATCATCTAGCCCAGGGTGAATTTGAATTTAGGGTCCTTCTGACTCCACTGTCTCATTGTTGGGATTCCAGGCGAGAGCCAATTATACCTCCCCAGTTTATGCCGTCTTAGAGACTCAACTCAGGGCTTCATGCATGGAAAGCCACCACTCCACCAGCTGAGCTACATCCCTGGCCACGAAGGTGCCATTTTCTTCAGGATAATACCTCATGTGAAAATAATCAGTGGCATTTTAGTGTATGTCCTCTCAAAGCGTTATTTACTATTAGTGAGTTGGGTAAGATGAGAGTCAAGTTAAATCTAGCTCTTTTCAATTCATGTTGTCTTCTGCATTTTTCACACAATTAAAACTCCATAAATACCATTCACAATGATTGTACAGTCTCTGGTATGTGGGTGGGGCAAAATTAATACTATTTTTCTAGTGTTAAATTGTTCTTAGTTGCCTTCCAAGCTGTTATCCTTATAAATAATTTCATTTTGTATTGTCAGAAGTCAAGGTCAGGCCTTTACACTTGCTATACTAGGGTCTCTGCATGAGTTCCTTCTCCTCTCCAGGAGTCTGCTTGACTTCGACTGACAAGGCAAGCAAATTAAACTCTTTCCTCCCCAGGTTGCTTTTGGTCTTGGTGTTTACAGTAGCAACAGAAACCCAACTAATAAACAACATTTGATAAACTTTTTTTTTTTTAAGGTTATCTCAAAATGTAAAAACCTTTCAAGTATTTCTTGGGTAAAATATGACTATAAACAGTGAGAAATATTTGAAGTCTTCATCCATTCCCTTTACTTCTAAAAGCAGATATGAAAATAGTCATTCACATAGGATGAATAAAAACAGTTCCTCAAAATATAACAAGAAAAAGCAAGGTTCTTCACTTCCAACATCAAGAAAAGAAGAAGAAGAAGAAGAAGAAGAAGAAGAAGAAGAAGAAGAAGAAGAAGAAGAAGAAGAAGAAGAAGAAGAAGAAGAAATAGAAGAAGAAAAACAACAACGACAACAACAACAACCATCTCATTGATAAATATTCTGATTGCATCCATTTACTTAACGGTATCACACTTACTATGACATGTTGGGCATCTTTTCCCATTGTAGGAAAACCTACTTAGTGTCATATCAAAGTCTGTTATTATCTGTGAGAAAAAGGAGAAGGCAAAATTGTAACCAAGCCCATCACAATCATACAGCTGAGGTTCCCAGGAAGTTCCTCATCTAACCCATGCAACACACAGATTTGATTGATTGTTTTTTTTTTCAATTAAAAATTGTTTTTTCAATTAAAAATTATCTGTGGCTGGGTGTACTGGAACATTCCTCTAATCACAGAACTGGGGATGCAGAGGAAAACAGATCTCGGTAGTTTGAGGCCAGCCTGGTTTACAAAGTGAGTTCTAGGACAGGCAGGATTGTTAAACAGAGAAACTGTCTTGAAAACAACAACAGCAACAAAACAAAATGAAACAAAATGTGTGTGTGTGTAAATGTGAGTGCACCATGCTCTGGTAGGTGTGTAGGCCAGAGGGTAACTCCCAGGAGTTGGTTCTTGCCTTCCACCTTGCTAAGGCAGTTTCTGCTACCCTGCTCTGGATACCACTTAAAGAGGTAATAAATTAGCTTTCAGGCAGTTAAAATAGCAAAGGAATTCTTATAATGAAGTTGGAATAATTAGCTTCCTCAGGTGCTTCCCATTTAGCCTGTTATGCTATACTTAAAAAAGAGTAAGCTTGAGCCTGGGATGATGTCTGCCATGATTCTAGCACCTCAAAGTTGGAAGCAAACAGAAACCCAACAAACAACAACAAAGTATAAAAATCCCAGACCAATAGTGAGATAAACTTGTAAAACCCAACTATCCCTCATAAGGTTACATTTGAATTTGACAATGACTCAGTTAATTAAAATATAGAATAACTTGAAACTCTACTCTTTTAAGTATGACTCCTGAAATGGTTTACAAATGTGTATAGTGTTAGTTACCTTAGAACATAACACAAACAAACAAAACAAAACGCCATCTCCATTACTAAAATTTTATCAACACAGAAGCTTAATAAATTTGCTTTTCCCTGCAGTTACTAGGAACTGGACCCATGGCTTATCGAAACCCTGAAGCACTCTATCACTAACCCAAGACTCATGAGTTTGCTTCAACTTTTCTTTTTAATTGGCTTAATTTTGTCTTGTTTGTGTGTTTGGTTTTTCAAGCAAGGGTTTCTCTGTGTAGCCTTGGCTGTTCTGGGCTCACTTTGTGGACCAGGCTGGCCTTGAACTCACAGCGATCCACCTGCCTCTGCATCCCAAGTGCTGGGATTAAAGGTGTGCACCATCACCTCCTGGCTTTGGCTTAATTTTTTATAAAAATATTTTCATCGTAATCTTCCCCTTCCTCAACTCTTGCTAGATCCTCCCCACCTCCATGCTTTTGTTCTCTCTCCCTCTCCCAGCTCCAAACAAACAAATCAAAGAGAAAAAAAGTATCAAACCAAGCCCAAACCATACAGCCTGCTTTGTGTTGCCAGGTACTCCTGCGTTGGGGCCTGCCCTGGAGTGTGGCTGACAGGCCACTCATCCCTCCACTGGTAGGAACTCTTTTTCCACCTGCTATCACTTGCAAATCTGCTTCAATGTTTTAAAAGCTTAAATCACCTGAAGTTTGGCAGCACCTCCTTTAATGAGACCACAGATAATTTCTTCTACTCTTGTAGGGTTCTTGATACGAACTGAGCTTTTCTGAAATTCTGGCATCTAAAAAAGTGAACAGAAATGATCAACTTTTACTCACTTTTCCCAGTACCTTTGGCATCAAGAAGCTTGTATTAAGAAGTATAAACATGTTGAGGCATTATTTAAAAGATACCAGTCACCATACCAAGTTGCCATTTATATATGCAAAAAAATTTAAAACAAAAACCTAGTTTCCAACTAGAAAATTAAGATAAAATTACATAGCATGGCAGTGCACGTCTGTAATGCATCCTGGGTGTTGAGTCAGGAGGATCCTGGGATTAAGAACAGCTAAACCTAACAGCAAATCTAATAAGAGTAAAACCCTATATTTATGGTTCACTTACCTTAATAGAAGGTATAATTTTCTTATTCAGTTATACAGGTTATGTGCTTCTCAAAATTTATAGATCATAAAAAACCGTTCCTTGAATCCTAGAGAATATTTGAATTTAATGATACAGTTACTTCTTGTAAGGAACTTTTGCTTAAGATTTAATTTGTCTGTGGTGGTGCCCGCTTTTAACCTCATCACTTAGAAGGCAGAAGCAGGGAGATCTCCGAGTTCAAGGCTAGTCTGGTCTACATAGCAGTTTCAGGCCAGCCAGGGCTATATTGTGAGACTTTGTCTTAGAAAACAAAATGAAAATTACACTGGGGTACTCCTTACAGCCCCACTTACTGAGCAGGTGGAGGTAAGCAGACCACTTGAGCACAGATGTTTGAGGCTAGCCTTGACAACATAGATGGCCACAGTTTTAAAAATTAATTAAAACTTAAAACTAAAGCATGTGAGAAAATACAAATGGTGTAATAGCACACCACACTTTGTAAGATAAGCATTGTGCTGGATAGTTCTATGTCACCTTGACACATGCTAAAGTCATCTAAGAGGAGGGAGCCTCAATTAAGAAAATGCCTCCAGAAGCCCAATGCTCTATCCATTGTTCCACAGAATGCAAATCAAAGTGACTCTGAGATTCCATCTTACACCTGCTAGAATGGCTAAGACTGAAAATTCAAGTGACGGCACAAGCTGGCAAGGATGTGAAAAGGGGGGAACACTTCCCCATTGCTGGTGGGAGTGCAAACTTGTACAACCACTTTCAAAATAAAAATGGTGCTTTCTTAGAAAATTGGAGATAGTTCTATCTCAAGACCCAGCCATACCATTTCTGGACATATACCCAAAAGGTGCTCCGCCATACAACAAGGACATTTGTTCAACTATGTTCACGGCATCATAGCCAGAATCTGGAAACAACTTAGATGTCCCCAACTGAAGAATGGATAAAGAAACTGTGGTACATTTACACAATGGAATACTATTTAGCTATTATAAACAAGGAAATCTTGAAATTTGCAGGCAAATGGGTGGAACTAGAAAGGATCATCATGAGTGAGATAACCCTGACCCAGAAAGACACACATGGTATGTGCTCACTTATAAGCAGATATTAGCCATATAGCACAGGATAACTATACAAAATTCACAGACCCAAAGAAGCTAAGTAACAAGGAGGCCCCAAAAGAGGGGACATAGAACAGACAGTGGAAGAGGAAGTAGAGAGGGAACTGGATAGGAGAGAGTGTGGGGAAGGAATGGGGGCGGCGCAGATGTGGGGAGTACGGAGGGGAGGATTGAGGGTCTGGAGAGAAAAGGGAAACCGAAGTGTGGGCAGGGCACATCACTTAGACAGCTTCCAACTGAAAGATGGAGACCTGTGACAGGGTAGGCTACAGGGAGGATATGGGGATGTCTCTAGCTGAGCCTCCTAGGAGCGGGGGACATGGAGACTGAGGAGGCCACCTTCTAGCCAGGCAGGAGTTATAGTGGTGAGAGGGGAGCACCAATCCACTTACAAAACCTTTGACCTAGAATTTACCCTGCCTAAAAGATATGCAGAGATGAAGAGAGCAGAGACTGAGGGAATAATCAACCAATGACTGGCCCAACCTGAGGCCCTCCCCATGGGAGAGAGCCAACCCCTGTCACCAACCCTGATACTCTGCCATGCTTACAGACAGGACCCTAACTTTAAAAACAGTTCTCAAAGAGGCCAACAGCTGGCCAGACAGATGCTGAGAGTCACAGCCAAGTATTAGGTGGAGCTCGGGGAGTCCTCTGGAAGAGTGGGAGGGAAGGGTAGAAGGACCCAGAGGGGACAAGAACGCTGCAAGAAGACCAACAGAATGAACTAACATAGACCCATTGGGGCTTACAGAGACGGAAGCACCAACCAACCTAGGTCCCCTATACATATGTAACGGATGGGCAGTTTGATCTTCGTGTGGGTCCCCTAGTAGTTGATTGGGTGCTGTCTATGACTGACATGGACTCTGTTGTCTGCTTTTGATCACTTCACCCTAACCGGGCTGTTTCGCCTAGCCTCACTGGATGAGGAGGAACTTAGTCCTGATGGATTTGATGTGCTGGGGTGGGTTGGTGGGGGGTAAGGGCTCCCTTTTTCTGAGGACAAGGGGAAGGGGGAAGGTGTGGAGGAGGGACAGGGAGGAGAGGAGGGAGGGGGCTGCAACTGGGATGTAAATAAATTATATAATGTCTCCATCAGATTGGCTATAGGAAAGCCTATAGGGCATTTTCCTAATAAGCAATCGATGTGGGAAGGCCTAGCCCATTGTGAGAGGTACCATCCCCGGGCTGGTGCTCCTGGGTTCCATAATAAAGCAAGCTGAGCAGGCCAATAAACAGCATGCCTACAGTAACTGCATCAGCTCCTGTCTCGAGGCTCCCGCCCTGTGTGAACTCCTGCCCTCATGGCTTTTGATGAACAGTTAGTTATATGGACCTGTCAGCTAAACAGACCCTTTCCTCCCCCAGTTGCTTTTGATCATCGATATTTTATCGCAGCAATAGTAGCCCTAACTAAAACAAACATTAAAGATTAAAGCAAACATTTCATTTGAATTCATATTTACATTATAAAATATTACTAGGCAGAAAAATATTACATAATTATTTGTTTAAGTTTTTGTACAGATAATTAAAATAGCTCTAAAATTTGAAAAGTTGCTCTAAGATAATTGATTCTTTTCCTTGTACTATTTCCCAAATAATTAACTAATTGTTCTTAGCATAAGAACAGATTTTTTTCAAGGTAATATAACTACCAGAAAGTACCCAGAGCTTACAGAGATTTTTAGGGTTATCAACAATTCTATATTAGGGGCCAGTTTTTGTTTGCACCCTATCACGGGTTGAAGGAAACTGAGAGAGGATTATCAGCTTCAGGCAACACGATGCGAGCACAGCAATGTCTTGGACAGTGTCACAGAAAGTCATGATCATTTCACACTAAGATATACAGCAAGAGCAAAACGTTCCTTAGAAGAAATAACCCTATCACAAAATTCAGTATTCTCTGGGATTCTGTTTTGATCAATAGGAAACAATCAGTGTGTCAAGTTATGACTGGACATAGTGTGCAGCGGATGGCAGCCTTCTCTCCACTGTTTTCAACAATACTAACACAGTTCATGAAAACGCTACTCTTAGATTTTCATTTCAAGAGAATCTGACCCGATTAAGTCAATCAAGTCCCACACTGTTCCTACATATACACCAGAGTTAAAAAGGTAACAACAAAATCCCCAGACCAAAAGGCCAGAACATTTCCCAAAGACTGGAAGATAATAGCAGCAGTATATAGAAACGGGAAAAACATTCAAATACTGTTCATGAAATAGCTACATTTCTTTACTTTTTTTTTTTCTGTGGGGTGGGGGAGAGGAAAGATGCTGAGAATCAAGTCCTAAATTCGTGAGTTCTTCTTCTATCTCTATAGCCCTTACACACTTAGTTTTAAAAGCCATATCTTAAAACAAATCACTTGCAATATATCAAACCTTGGATCCTTTTAACCTAACCAGACCTCAGGAGTGTCAAGAAGGGGAGGGGGAGATGGCTTAGTCCATAAAGTCCTCACAACACTTGATGAGTTGGGATCCCCGGGCTTGCTAAGTAGCAACCCTAGCAGAATCCGTAAGCCTTGGATTCAGTGACAGACCATGGTTTAAAAATAAAAAAATGGGGCTGGAGAGATGGCTCAGTGGTTAAGAGCACGGCCTGTTCAATTCCCAGCAAGCACATGGTGGTTCACAACCACTCATAATGTGATCTAATTCCCTATGCTGGTGTGCAGCTGTACATGCAGACAGAACACTGTATACATAATAATAAATAAATGAATCTTAAAAAAAATAAAAACGTGGGGAGCAATAGAGGATGGTACCCAGTGTTGACCTCCACATGAATGCATATACAAAGACCACAGTCCCTAAGGCTCAATGGATTAAAAGTTTTATAATGGGGTAAAGGTTATTGAAATATTTATTTAACAATATTTTCAGTAGATAAGATGAGAATTAATTGGTACATTTCTTTCTTACTTCATTCACCTGTATGCTTACAAAAAAAAAAAAAAATGCTGCGTGCCTACTTCGTGATGCACTCTCTAGGGAACACGGAAGGGTGGGTGATGTAGATATAAGAAATACTGTGGCTCATGGGTAGAGTCTCAGCCTAACACCTATAAAACCTTGGGCTTAATCCCAGCAAAAGAAGAAAGGAAGAAACCTGCAGATTAAAACGACTTAGAGATATACCACATTCCTTGGCTGATTCCCACAAACAGTTTAAGCTGATGTGTATGAATCAAATATTACAGGGCTCATTAAAATGTACATTTTTATGGCTTCATGTACTAGTTAAATAAAGAACAAAAGATTTATTTATTTACGATCTGGCATACCTTGTGTAGGTTAAGCTGGCCTTGAATTTGTGGCTCCCCTCCCCTCTAGAACACTGGGATTGCAGGTACATGCTACCACTCCTGGTTCTAAAGACTTTTATCATGGGGAATATGGAATGTTATGGTATTTCGCCTCCAATGTACAGAGGCGACATGCTCCTCCCATGGCCACAGTACCACTGTATACAGAAGACAGCTGCTTCCTGTGTGCTATCAGGAACTTCACACACCTTTGTCACACATAAAGTTGGTAGTTGCATACTGTTTCTTTACATAATGGTCTCATGTAGCCCAGTTGGCTTCAAACTAATTATGTAGCCAAGAATAAACTTGAATTCCTGACCCACCTGTTTCTACCACCTCTCCAGCCCTGAGATTACAAGCAGAGACCACCACATCTGGGTTTTATGCAGTGATGGCGACTGAACTGAGAGCTGCCTGTATGTTTCATAAGCACTCTCTCTGATCAACATCCTCAGCCATTTTGTACCCTTTCTTTTTTTTTTTTTTATTAATTTATTCTTGTTACATCTCAATGTTTATCACATCCCTTGTATCCTCCCATTCCTCCCGCCCCCATTTTCCCATTATTCCCCTCCCCTATGACTGTTCCTGAGGGGGATTACCTCCCCCTATATATTCTCATAGGGTATCATTGTACCCTTTCTTTTTCTTAAATTTCTTTTTACATCTGATTGCCTGACCTGCCAGCCTCCCCATCCATCCATATATCCATCCATCTCTCTATCTAGTCATGTGTGTGTGTGTAGGTTAGAGAACAACTTTTAGAGGGGTCAATTCTTTCCTTCTACCACATGGGTCCCAGGGATTGAACTCAAGTGCCATACTTGGTGGCAAAAGCCCTCATCCCTGAGCCTTTTCAGTGATGCTGAGTGCCTATCCCTTTAAAACAGACTTAAAATATTTCCTTCTGAATGGCTTAAATATAAGAGTGCCAAGGAATATAGAACAGAATGAGAACGTGGCTGTGGTAGAGCAGGCCTGTGATCTCAGCCCTCAGGAGATAGAGGCAGGACCGGAGCTCAAGCATTGATGGCTACAGAGTGAGCTCAACCAGCCTGGCTGCATGAGACCCAGCCTCAAAAAGGAAACCCCAAACCAAAGAACCAAACCAAGAAGGAAGAGCAAGGTGCACATAATGCTAGGCATGGCGCCACATACTTGTCTTCCCAGTATGTGAGCATTACAGTTGCCATGAGGCTACTCCTGATGGTGAGATATGGACCCTTGAGATATATACACAGTGAGACTCTATCTTCAAACAAAGTCAACGAAAACTTAAACCAAACCAAACCAACAATAAAACCGTCCCCAGAATCTTGCCATCAGTTTATGTTAAAAACTAGAAAATGTATCACATTTCAAGCAAAATAATTTCGGTTACTTGAGAGTCAACTCAATATGTGCTTGAGATTTTATTCTGTGTGCCAAGTATTATGTAGGAAGTTCCTACATAAGATTCCAGTCACATTATTACATAGTTGCAGAGAGAAGAGTGGAGAAGGTTCACCCTTTACAGGTGGAGCTGGATGTATTTGCATACCCACCATTTTCAAATGGACAGCAGACTCCTGATTAGTCATTTCTTGGTTATCCAATCTTCTGGATTTCCCCAGGTGATGTCACAGCAAGAGAGAGGGAAAAAAGGTACATGTGACACACTTACATTCGAGGCTCTTAATGTATGCTAATGACACAGGAAGATGGCATTTCAGTATGATTTAAATACCAAGGGGTTGCAGGCATCATGCTCAGCAAGGGATTTCCTCTATTAAGCAAAGCTTAGGATGAAAATATGTTACCAAGAGCTGGAAACTCTCTTCTAAGAACTAAAGTAGTACTAGCTAAGTTTGAATAAGGAGTCAAAAGGAAGGATATGTACATCTGCAGTAGCATACTTTACTGGAAGATTTGTCAAAAAACCCCAAACAAACAAACAAACAAACAAAACAAAAAAACAACCAAACAACCCAACAAAAAAACCAAACCAAACAAAAAAGACAGGATCTCACTCAGTAGTCCAGTCATCCCTTAAAGTCCTGGGGATGCCCCTGCCTCAGCCTCCTTCTGTTCTGGAATTATAGGTGTGAGCAGCTATGTATGGCTTTGCAAAGATACTGTATCAATACCCCCTCTACACAGAGGGAGAAAAGTGTATTGGCTGTGCCAATTCCACAAAGGAATTAAAATAAAAGAAACATAGTATACAAAAGTATTTTTCTTTAAAAATTTTCTAAAATATTTACTTAATCAACCCCGTTGTCTCTAATGAGTGTTGCCCATATATGGATGTGTATGGCGTCATCATCAACTGGAGTACGGGAGTTTACCCGTGGTTAAGTACATAAAGCAAAGTGGCCTCCTTCAGCAGCCATCAACTGTAAATAGCCCCTCAGCCAGAGGTGAGGCTGAGGGAGCCTTCCCGCTTTGTGCTAAATTTCCTTATGTTAAAATCGTCCTTCATGTGTAAACCTGTGTGGTGCTTGCACTTAGCATAGGGTTTGGGACCAAGCCAGTACACAGTGCTTGTTGAATGGAATGAACAGTTTTAGGAGGCTGCTGGGTGAAGTTTATATCATTAAATCAGAGAAACTATCCTTTATCATTGTTCTGCTTTTGTACTGGTTTGTCCTATATAGATCTCGGAGAAAATTGCTAATTTTTTTCCATAATGACTTGGCTTTTACTTTACTCCAGGTAAATAAAAATTTAATTGATAAAGAACTTTGTTTTAGAAGAGCCACTAAGGGCTGGCGGTGGAGCTCAGTGGTAGAGACTTGCCTAGAGTGCACTTGTGGACTTGGTCTTCAGCACAGCAACAACAACAAAAAATAAAGATTAAGAAAAAAGTCAGTGGGGGCTGAAGGAGACACCTTAGCCATCAAAAATGTGAACTGCTCTTGGCAGAGGACCCAGTTGCATCTCCAACACCCACATCAGGCAGTTTACAACTGACTATAAATTTAGTTCCAGGGGATCTGATATGGCCTTCTAGGGCTCCTACAGACACTTTAAAATAATAAAAATAAATATGTTTATTTTTAAAGGAAAAAGTCAGTGTTAATAAAAGATGGTCTTATGCATCTTCAAATAATGATGGTTCTTAAACTATCACAAACAAAACAAGGATCCATAAAAGATTTGACTACGGCCAGCTTTCTTCCACCATCCCTCTTCTCCTTGACAGAGTTTTGATATACCGTGCTGGCTGCCTCCAAATCAGTGGCAATTCTTCTGCCTTACTGTTCCAATTATTGAGATTGTAGGCAATCAAGCACCACACTCTGGCCTTTAGTAAGCCACATGTGCTCTGCTAATGTCAACCCAGGAGCTTTCCTTCTCCCAGTGCTCACCAGGGTGCCCGATTTTACCTTCCACTCATCAAAGTAAACCAGTGTGAACGTGAAACTGCAGTTCCACACCTCACTGTCAGACCTGTGTCGTTACGAAAGTGTAGACACACACCAAGATATAGACGGCAGCATTCTGGGTCTATATGAAAGAAGACACTGAACACCAGAGCAGAGTATTTTTAACCAACAGTCTTGTAAGCCTATACCCGGTGTATACAAAGTTCTCGCTTGCTCTGCCAATGTCATCTGGGGCAGCTACTTCAAGAGGAGAGCTGCTGGAAAAAAAACACATCAACTACAGAAGGCACATTCAAAAATAGAAAGCTCTATCCTTGAACTATGAACTATTTTTGAAGGAAGTTTTAAAGCCTTTACACTTGGAATCTTGAAATACGAACTAGAAAACTTTGAAAACTAGAAGCAATTGCCTTGTGTACTTTAAGGTGTCTAATGGTGCTAACATGGGGATGTGTAGAACAAAGTGAAAGAATGAAGCAAGAGGTAAGAACTTCATTTAAGTTTGCTCTGTAGGAACTTTAGGTGCTGTATGTCGTTCTGACGCTAGAGTTTGTTTGTTTTTTTTTTTTTTTTAATCAATAAAATGGGAAAAATCTACATAAGCAATTTACTTACTTTAAAACAGATCCTAAAGTCTCTGAGTGTAAACTGAATACCTATAAGGCTCGCTTCACTTTGACTTACAGCAAAGTAGAAAAGATAAAATGATTAACATAGCTTCTAAGTTGTGACTCTGCTTTAATTTTGATGCTTGCAAAAACATGAAATTACACTGATAAGGTAATGAAAGTTTACATGGCAAACTGTGTATCTTACATGAGAAAAAGTACATCTCACTGTATTATGGAAAAGGCTCTGGCAACAGCATTAACTGTCCCAGTTAAATCCATTGTTATTTGTTGGACCTCTCTCAACTAACCAATAGTATTTGTCTTAAGTTCGGTGTATTAAAATGTCAAATTTCTTAGGGTGATTATCAAATGGAAATAAAACTATAAATTGACTTTTAGTGGAGGACTGTAATAATTTCCTTGTTGCGTTTAATTCATTCTCCCAGATAGAAACATCCACAAGCTGGAATGGGAAATGTTCTCGATACAGACAGTAAACAAAACTGAAACTGAACAGCTGAAAGTGAAGGAGGAAACGGGAAAACTACATAAATTCAAAGGCTGTCATTTCAGGATGGGCAATTTATGCCAATTTTCTAATCTGGAAAACAACAGTAGGATTTTATGAATAATTGTGAAAATAAATAGTTTGTAAGCTCAGAACGTAGTCCTCCAGCCTCCTCCCCCCCACCCCCGCCCCTTCCCCCCTTATCACTTCTAATACCAACAGCATTTTCAAGACAGTAAAGCAAGGCACATGGAAATTATGTTGCTGGCCTGGAATATACTGAGTTCTTCTTGTAATACTCTCTGCTACAGCAACAGCACAGGAAACAACAGTATCCAGTAAAGGTAAGCAAGCTGCTTACACAACAATTTGTTGCAGGTTGAATTTTAAAAAGAAGCTACATGAAACTCGGAAAATCCAATTATTTAAATCTGACGCAGAGCCTGGCACAGTGGTACCTCCCTGTAGGACGCACTCAGGAAGTCAGAGGTCAGCACAGACCATATTATAAGACCGTATCTCAGGAAGAAATCTGACATAGCCACAGTATTCTAGATTTTACTATAATATATTTGTTCTGTATTTTAAGGATGTGTTTTTGGAGGTTCTGGACCTATACATGTTAGGCAAATGATCTACCACTGAGCTACATACCAGTCCTCACATGTCTGAATCTTAATTTTCAATATGCAAATTGCCACATTAGAAACCTAGCTTTTATCAATTCATAAAATATACCAGTGTAATTGCAGGCTATAAGATCCTGGGTAAGGTTCACAGGCATGAAAATTAATTTTTATTACCAGCCATAATAGACTCATTGATTCCCAGCAAAATTAAGTCACATAGTAACTGAGTTTGTCGCTCCCCACTTCCCTGAGTACTTTGCTTTCGCCTAACACCTGTGTGTCTAAGCAAGAAATCTTTAAAATCAGACTATATAAAATGCAGTTTTGAGCCTAAGATATCTCAAAGTTTTACATACTCACACCTTTGCGAACTACAGAGAACTTTACATTTCACTACATTCGACTAGTCTCCTTTTCTTTTCTACTCTGTAATTTTAAATGGGCAAAGTTTCAATAAGATAAAGAACCAAACTAGAACCATGGCAAGTTAAATACAAGAAACCCACGTCTTCCAGAAGAGTGAGCACTTACTCTGAAGGAAACCGGACAAGCTACGGCAGCACCAGCAAAAGAAAATTCTTCCTGTCAGAGAAGCACTAATATAGAACAAGGTGCAAGGAGGGCGGCTCCCAAAGCCTTATGCAAACAGTCCTGTGACGCAGGCGGAACAGTGCTGTGTTATGCTGTGGGTGACAGCCTTGCTGGCTCTCAGCGCCTCCATACTATTTAGTTTACAGAACTTAACCAGCTGGAAAAACATGAAGGCTAAGAGCAGGTAGCGCAGCACTCCGAGCAAGTGCTCAGCCACCTAAGAAAGAGCTGTTAGGGTTATTCGTAGTAAACCACTCCTTTCCTGTTTCTGACTGCACTGCCCGCGCGATGTGTGCACTCCTCTGGTGGATGCTCTATCTCAAGACAAAGTCAAAAGATGAAGTCTGGTTGCTGGAGCCGGGGAAGGTGGGTAGGAGGCTGTTGCTCAATTGGGCACAGGGGTTTAGTTTTAAAATGAAACAAAGCCGGGCGGTGGTGGCGCAGGCCTTTAATTCCAGCACTCAGGAGGCAGAGGCAGGTGGATCGCTGTGAGTTCGAGACCAGCCTGGTCTACAAAGTGAGTCCAGGATGGCCAAGGCTACACAGAGAAACCTTGTCTCGAGAAAAAAAAAAAAAAAAATTAAAGAAATAAAATGAAACAAGTTCTAAGGGCGGAGTGTGGCGGTAATGGGTACACAATAATGTACATGTATTTAGTGTCACTAAATTGTATGCTTAAACATGACTAAAATGGTATCTCTTGTATTATGTATATTTTACTCCAGTGGGACTTAAGGTGGCTTTTATATTTTCTTCATACTTTCCAGTAACACTTGGTAAATTTTAATAAAACTATGCCAAAAAAAAAAAAAAAAAAAAAAAAAAGAATATTCTAAAACTGGAAAATGCAGGTATAACAGTGTCCACTTCTAGTCTCGGCTATTCAGGATCTGAGGCAGGAAAGTAACTGAGTCTATGTGGGCCAGCCTGGGTAACACAATATAAAAGAGGACAGTAAAGAGATAAAAACGCTTTTATTTAAAAACAGACCAATTTAGCTGTAAAGCTGAGCAGCAGGACCTGCTAGATAAGGTGGAGCAACCAGCTCTCGGGAGCTTTATCATCAGGAGCACGGTTAAGCTGTACACATGTAAATAAGCTTTTCTATTGGCTCTCTCTGTGTTCAGAGAAATCTAATGCCGGGCTATATTTTAGTAATTAAACTTTGTGAAGTAGCACAACTTTTTTTTTTCCCCCCTTTGGAGAAAGGATCTCAATATATCCCTTAGGCTGGGCTCAAATTCCTGGACCCAAGTGACCTTCAAATCTCCTCAGCCTCCTAAGGAGCAGGAACTGTCAACTACAAGGCCACATTGCCATCAGAGCTCCAGAGCTGCCTGTTTGGGGGGATGTGGGTGTGGCAGACGGGGAGCACAAGGTCTCACTGCACAGCCCCGGCTGCCGTCCTGAAATTTGCTATGTAAAACTTGTTTTGTTTGCTCTCAAACTCAGACATTCCCACCACAACCACCGCCCTGTGCTGGCTGGGTGTGCATAGCCACAGGTGTGCTGGTGAAGGCGGGGCCTGAGGTCACCTTCAGGTGTCTCCCTCAATTGCCCTTCTCCTTACTATTGAGAGACAGAGTCTCTCACTTAAACCCAGAGCTTGCCTATTCAGGCAGGCGAGCCAGCAGCGTGACCTGGCATCCTTGTTATCCGCCACCGTGGTACTGGGATTACAGGTAGGCCACCACACCGACTTGGCATTTCCAAGGGTGCTAGGAATCCTAATTCCAGCCTTATGTGGCAAGGGCTTTAGCCACGGAGCCATCTCTCCAGCCCCGGGCACTGCTGTCTTACTATAATAAGGTTTAATAAGGCTCATTAACAAAACATTGCTCCAAGAGGAGGATCTATTACACCTAATTACTGATGGGAATTCACAGAGAGAGAGAGAAAAAAAGCTAACTAATCTGCCCTAAATTACCTCCTTTGACAGAGGCATTTTGGAGTTACACTTCCACACCTTTTCAGAGAAATATTTAGAACCATGCCTGAAAGCTGCAGACAAAAGCATTCCGCTGACACACCTGTTACTGTCTAGTAACTTATCCTAAGGAGGTATGGTTCTACACAAAGACACAGCTGTAAAACCATAGTCTGTAGATTTGCTTGCAATACTTAGGAAACTGCAAGCAGCTGTACTGACAACACCTAGGTGATTCTTCACGTGGGAGAGAGATGGGTGTAGTGGCTAATGCTTGTAATCCAGCACTTGGGAGGTAGAGGCAGGAGGATTAGGGATTCAAGGTCATCCCCCTCTGAAGAGTTGGATACCTAGGCTACAGGGATACTATCTCAGAAACAAAACAAACAAAACAAGGACCAGTAACAAAGTATAAATCAGGTGGGGGCGGGGTGGGGCGGAGGCTGAGCAGCACAGTTTGTTTAGCATGTACAGAGCCCCGGGCTCTATCCCTGGAACTACTAACACAACAAAATTATCAGAGAGGTGAACACATTGTGACACACACATGACATAAAGATGTATGAAACCTTTAGAAGTGATCATTGCTGGACATGGTGGTTCAAGCCTGTAATCCCAGTATATGGGAGGAAAGAGTAGGTGGGTCACTGGCCTGGCTGTAGATGCTACAGTAAGACCCTGTCTTAGGAACATTAAAACAAAATATTATTAGTGGCTAAAATTTACTAGCTTCTGTTGTGGGTGTAGCTCAGCACACAGGGTGACTGCACAGAATACATAGGGTCCTGGTTGGATTCCAAGCAGTGAGAAAATAAATAACTAAATGACATGACTAAATAAACTGTACTAAGTTCTAAGTGTGTGGACATTCCTTACACTCCATGCCTATCACCCTGCATGTCACATGCCACTATTCTTACATTTCCTAAGTGAGGTAAGGTGTATAGCTGCCAAGGAGTAGCAACAGACCCAGGATGTCTAAAATAGGGCAGAGGATAGGATCCACGGCAGCTCTAACAGGTTTCTTTTATAGCCTGAGGTTCAGAAAATAAATGATTTCCTTGGGAAAGACATGGTGTGTTTAAATATCAGCAGCAAGTGGCATTAATCTTGTCCATAATCAAGAAAGCTGAAGAGAATCCTGGCCAATAATGTATCAAGACCTGTCCTGTGATCCCGGTGCTTCACAGCATACCCAGTTTTTCAAAGTTGAGGCAGAAACATTCCCAAGCTCCAGACCACAAAGGCTACCTGGCAATATCTTGTCTAAAACAAAGAAATAGAAATCCCTCCTTGAAGGACTTAGATTTATCAAAGACTGAGTAATGTTTGCTTAGGGCTTTTGCACTGCCAGTCCTGAAGCTCGCAAGAGCCCCTGACAGGCAGTCTGATCCAACGAGGTCAGCCTGAGGGAACCTTACACCTTCCCTTCTTTACAGTGAAGCAATATGGAATCTGGAGAAACAAAGCCACTTATTACCTTTATGTGATAAGCTTTATGTACAAAAGCTCCAATGATTTTTAAAATCATTTTGTGCCACTGTGGGCAATTATGTACACAAGCTTACATCAGAGTGCTTGAGAAATATACTCCTAAGAATGTTTGGCTTCTAAGATGGCTCAGCAGATAAAAATCCTGACTACTTAAGTTCCATCCCCAAGACCCATAATAGAAGGAAAAAACAAAAAACTAACCCACAAAAGGAAATTGTTCTCTGATGTCCACACCATGGTAGTGTCTGTGGACACTCAAACATATATAGTACGCACACATACCCACACCCAAACTCAAAACTGCATGACACAGAAAGTACTGAATAATGACTCCACCTTCCAGACACTTCCAACAGGACTGACGCATGTATGAGCGCACAGAGACTAGCAGCACACACAAGACCTGCCCAGGTTCTAGCCACAAGGGTCTCTCTCCTAACCAAGAAGGTATCTGAAATCGACACCCTTCGGGTGTGAATTTTCTCCAATGTAGCACTTCAGAGAGGGTGTGTGCTCAGGAGTTCAGGAGTAGCTGGCCAACCCAAAACATTCAGTGGTACTGCTGAGGACTTTTTATTCCATTTTAGCCTTTTTTTTTTTTTTTTTTTTGTCTTATTGGTCTTTTGCTTGTTTGTTTTGATTTTTTTGTGTTTTTTCTTTTTTGTTTAGAGAGAGAAAGGGGAAGGGAGACAGGGAGAATATAAATGAGAATAAACAAGAGCAAAGTTGAGTGGGTAGGGAGGTACAGAGGATCTGGTGGAGAGAAGTGGTCAAAATGCATTATATGTAAAAAATAATTAAAATAAATAAACAATTCTGAGGACTGGGGATGCAATCCAGCAGCTTAGCATTCATGAAGCCCTGAATTTGAACCTCAGAACCACAAAACAATCAACACGAATTCAGTGTTCTTTCAAATAGTGTTTCCACTGTTTTCTGAGAAGGGCTAGAAAGAAGCTGGAAGTCAGAGGCAGCAGTGGGATGGACTGTCATGGTGCACTGTGAAGGGCCTGGCTAAAGCCACCCATGTCCCTCCTAATGGCAAGCACTAGGTGAGGAATTCCGATGCCAAAGACAGGACTGCATAGGGCTGGGCTCAAGCATCTGCCAGGGCACTTTCTCCCACTCAGAACCAGGCCCATTTTAAAAAGCTGGGTATGGTGACACACACTTGTAACCTCTGGGGCTGGTTGGTGGCTTGGTAACCTGGCTGGTGGATTATGAGAGCCTACAGCTCCATCTCAACAGGTACTAAGACCTTTCCCCAAACCTCAGTGGCTTGAGACTCAAACTTCCTTTGAGAAAGTCCAGCACATTCTTTAACAGTCTGCACCTTTTCTTTTAGTTAAAAACCTTTGCATGGTTCATGCTAAATGTACCATACCCTGGTATTCCGAGATTTCTATCACTCAAATCCTTGTTTCCACTTAACTGTAGCTGAATGGCTCTCTGTGCCTAAAACAGAACTAGATGGAAACATCTTTGTAACTTGGACTTTCCATAGCATATAGTTTGTACTCTGCTCAAAAGAAACACTAAATGCAGCCAATTGATATTTTGTATAGGGCATATAAGGTAAGATTTTGGCACATGCTATCTGATACACCTAAAAGGAAGAACACAACAGACACAGAGTTGCCTCTCACAGCAAGATTTCCATGCCTCCCAACAGCAACAACACATAACAAGCATGGCTCAGTGAGAAACATGCACGGTAGTTAGTATGCGGGAGGCTCTGCGAAGATTCCAAGCCTGTAGTGGGATGCGGAGACAGAAGGACCATTGATTTACAGGCTAGCTTGGGCGACAGTGAGACTGTCACAAAATAAAAACAGAAAAAGCACAGGAAGATGGAACAGGACTAATTCCACAATAAACTAGACTGAACGCTATACTAGCCAACACAAGCAAATCAGTATCAATAGGTGATCAGAGACGAAGGGTGGGATCTCAGATGACTTTCTTTCATTGTTTTCTGTAGTGACTGTCACTAGCATTACCTGGAATCAGTAACTACCTAAGTTCCAGACAGCTAGAATCAGCTTAAGTTAACAGACAGTTGTGCTAATAATTACAGCTAGACCGTGAGTTAGGCAAATAACGCCTAAGTCCATGCGCTCAGTCCAAAGAGAATCAGTTTCTACTGCTTTTCAGTTTCAGTACCATTGTAGTGTCTTAGATAGGGTTTCCCTATGTAGCCCCAGGCCAGCCTTGCATTTACTACCTTCCTTCCTTAGCCTTCGAGGTGCTGGGAATACCCTATAGGTATGGGCCCTATACCATACCTACTTCTAGTCTTTTTCTTTTCTTTCTGCAAATTACTGTCCAGGAGTTTCAGTTTTACATTTCAGCACGTACAAGGCTTAGCAGTTCTCAAGTGGCTCCAGTCTGTCTTGATAAGAATCCATCTAATAAGACTCATTTGTTCAGGGGTTATTTTTTCCCCTGAGTAAAAGATGTTGTCTTTTCCTCTTGGAAAAAAAAAAAAAAGACTCATTTGTTCTTTTAAAATTGTGACAAGTTTGACAGACAGACCTTGACAGATGTACTAACCAACCATTGTTCCTGAGGAAGCTGCATATAAGAACACAGGGATTTGAGGGCTGGAACAACGGCTCAGTTGTTAAGAGCAGAGGCTGTTGTTGTGGAGGGCTAATTGTGTTCCCAGCACACACATGACAGCTCACAACCATCTGTAACTCCAGTTCCAGGGGATCTGAGGCCCTCTTTTGACCTCCGTGGGTTTCAGGCACACACATGCAGGCATAACACCCATATGTATAAATAATAGTCCTGTACATAAGTAAACCCTTTAAATATGGTGTTTTTAAATAATTGCGACATTTATTCTTTTCTCAACAGGCTCGAGTAATCCTGTATCTTAGGCTCCAAGTAGCTTGAACTACAGGTGTGCATGCCACAGCTGCTTAGATTATGATATTCTTAATGTGGTCTCCAACCTACATTCCCAAATTCCCAAATAGAAGGGCATGTAGAGTAATATAAATGAGACCCTGTGATATGACAAGGCAGAGGAGACAACTGGGAGCACAGAAAGCCTTTCAGGCCATGCTGTTTCCACCTACTTATAAGAAGGAACTTACCAAACAGATTAAGCAACCCCTCAGCCGCTGCAAGAAAGTTTCGTGTCTTTCATATGCTAGTAAGTTTAAGAAAATGAGAGGGAGAGAAGGCAACCAGCATATAAAGCAAAACGACAAAAAGACAACCAAGTCTGCCATAACTGACTGTTGCATACTTGTATACAATTTAAAGCTCAATGGTTAAGTAACTGAGGGTTTACATAAGAGTACATAACCTGCCAGGCAGAGCTGCTCATACCCACAGCCCCAGCACTCAGGAGGCATAATAGGCAGATCTTTGTGAGGACAAGGCCAAAGCTACATAGTGAATGAAGATAGTGAAATACTGTCTTGGAAGGAAGGAAGGGAGGGAGGGAGGGAGGAAGGAAGGAAGGGAGGGAGGGAGGGAGGGAGGGAGGGAGGAAGGGAGGGAGGGAGGGAGGGAGGGAGGGAGGGAGGAAGGAAGGAAGGAAGGGAGGGAGGGAGGAAGGCAGTACATACGCTTCAGGCAGTGACTATACACAAAGGAAAAAAATTAAAATACCTATCACTAGGGTCGGAGGTAGCTAGCTCACTGTACAGCTCTTGCCCCTCTAGCACGCCTCAACCTCTGGGTTCTATCTCCAACAACACACAGGAAAAGTGCAGTGCCCGCTGCGGGAGAAGCCTGCCACCTGCTGACAGAATGCTGTACCGCACAGACGGTCCTGCAGGCTGGGCGTTTTGTTTGTCTTTTAATTGTACTTAATGACTTTTGTTTGTTTATTTAATTAAATAACTAACTCATTTACTTTAGAGACAGAGTCTCACTATGTAATTCTGGCTAGCCTGGAACGCACAGAGCTCCATTTTCTCTGCCTCCCAAGTGCCACCTGCTAGGCCATGGCTGATGCTTTAACGGGAGCAAAACAATCTCTCAGGTAAGGTTCTCACACAACATTTACACAGTGGTGAAATGCCTGTCAGTCCAAGGCACGAAATGTTCGGAGCTAGAGGGCACAGGAGAAAAGAAAAGGCCACCTCACTCTCTTTGTTCTGGTTTAAGTATCTTGCTGACTGACACCCATGAACTTCAACATAATGGCCTAGGCCACCTAAGAAAGGGCAGTAATCACCTTTCTGAGAAGTGTCACAAACCACAGTGCAGTGCCCTGTCAACTATGCACAGGGTGGTTCCCTCCATTTCATGAATCACAGTCCATCTCCCTGTCACCCGTGCACAGGGTGGTTCCCTCCATTTCATGAACCACAGTCCAGCTTCCTGTCACCCGTGCACAGGGTGGGTCCCTCCATTTCATGAACCACAGTCCAGCTTCCTGTCACCCGTGCACAGGGTGGGTCCCTTTCAGTGACTTTTCCTGCTGTTTTGCTTTTACTGCTTTGGTTCTTGTTCTTCTTCCTCCTCCTTTTTACTTTAAGACAGCATCTCATGCAGGAGCGGATGCTAGCCTGGAAGTCATTATATAACCTAGAGTAGCCTAGAATTTGTCGGAATCATCCTGCTTCAGCCTCCAAAGTATTAGGATTATAGGCGTGAGGTACCAACCTAGCCTTGGTAAATGTCTCCTGTCCATCCACAAGCTTGAACAATGTACCTAGTAAGTTTCCTCTTCCAGAACAGAATTATTTGGATAAAAAAAATGACTCTAAGAGCAATCCCCCTCCAATTTAAATTTAGTTGAAGATTAGCTAGCTTTAAAGGACCCAAATCAATCCGAGAACTTGGGGAGTCTGTGAGGATTCCAAGTGTGAGGCCACTCTTGTCTATACAGTGATTTTTAGAACAGTTTGGGGTACATAGTAAGAACCTGTCTAAGAGAGAGAGAGAGAGAGAGAGAGAGAGAGAGAGAGAGAGGGAGAGAGAGAAGAAAGGAAAGAAAGGATCCCCATCCCCAAATCCCAATGTATAGAACTGGTGAGGCACCTGTGGCACCAGCAGAGAGAGGCCTTCAGGCTCTGAACAAATCCCTTCCAAACTACCCAGCTGGCAACAAAACCAGCCCTCAGCAGGCTAAGGCAGGAGGATCACGAATTTGAGACCTTCTCTCAAGCTAAAATAATGAATAAATAACTAAATGAAGATTAAGATAATTATGGGACAAGTGCTCAATAGTAGAGTCCTTGTTTGGCACATGCCAGGCCCTGAGTTCCATTCCCAGCACAACCAACGTTTAAAATAAAGGGTCTCATGTATGTGTGTGAGACCTCTAAATTATTTCAATACTGAAATTACTTTTAAAGCAAAAAAGGGTAAGAAAGAAAAGGATTTTGCAGAAAATCCTATAGGGAACATTTCAGCTATGTTATTTTTGAAAATTAAGGCTAAGCCAAAAACCTTTGTGAAGATTTTATACAGTTCTACAAGTTGAAGTGCTGTTCTTTCTCTTCTCTTCCTCCCATTTTCTGAGACGGAGTTTCATGTAGCTGATGATGGTCTGGAACCTCTGAATGCTGATGGCATTACAAGAGCGTGCCATAACAACTGGTTTATGTGGTGATAGGGATTGGCCCAGGGCTTCCTGCAAGCCAGGCAAATTCTCTCCAACTGAGCTACAGCCCCAGACTCCAAGTTCATTTTAACTTCTGTTCTGTATGTCTAGATTTTAGTAATGCCAACTTAAGATGTGCTCAGAGAAAAACATCAGTTTAATAATACTAAAATTCATTCTGGATTTTATTAATTACTTTTTAAAAAACGGTACAAAGACTCTTCAGCAAATTAACCACCACACTTGCCATCAGAGAATACAAAATAAAACTACATTGAGATTTCATCTTACCCCAGTCAGAATGGCAGTCATTGCAAAACGAGAACAAATGCTAGTGAGGACGTGGACAAAAGAGAACTCTTGTCCATTCTGCTGGAACTGCAACCTAACCCAGCACGAAGAAAAGAAAGAGAATGGAGAGAGAGAGAGAGAGAGAGAGAGAGAGAGAGAGAGAGAGAGAGAGAGAGAGAGAGAGACTATAACCCAATTACACTCTAGTCCCCTTTGAACAGTGCAAATACTTCCAATGAAGAATGCAGGAACAAAGAAAGAAAGAAAAAAAGAAAGAAAATCTAAGAAATGCCTGAACCCCAGATGTACAAGTCCGATTACAAAAACATAAGAAACATGAAAAATCAAAGTTGTATAACTCTTAAAAGTTGCTAACCACGAAAAAACCAACAAAACAAAACAAAACAAAACCCCCAAAATCATGGCGTGGTGGTGCATGCCTTTTAATCCCCACACTCGGGGAGGCAGTGGCAGGCGGATCATTCGAGGCCAGCCTGGTCTACAAATTGAGTCTACGACGGCCAAGGCTACACAGAGAAACCCTGTTTCGAAACAAAACAAAACAAAAAACAACAACAAAAGTTGCTACTCAGAAAGTAAATCGTCCATGAAAAATAAATTAGATGTAATCCTAAAGAAGAAATTCAAGAGAACGAACATCACCCTATCTTGCTGATTAGGAACAGAACAAGCATTTCTCAGCAGAATAAAGGCTAAATGCAACACATTATGGCCAACCTATACCAAAGGGAGGAAAATCAAAGTATTTCCACAAAATTAGGACTAAGACACAGGCGTCTACTTTCTCTACTCTTACTAAAATATAGCGCTTTAAGTCTTAGCTTAGACAAAAGAAGGAAACGAAAGGGACACAAAAAGGAAAGTTAGCAGTCACAGTATCGTTATTTGCAGGAGAAATGATTCTATATGTAAGATTACAAGGGGCCCATCAGAAAACTCTTAGCACAAACACTTTCAGTGAAATATGGGTATACAAAAGTAACACACAAAATCAGTAGCTATTTACCAATAACAATCATGTTAAGAAAGAAATAGGGAGATCAATCTCTCTCACAGTTGCATCAAAAGGTAAAATACTGAGATACTAGCAGCTGAAGAGGTCATTGAGCAGTTAAGAGCACAGGCTGCTCTTCCTGAGTTCAGTTCCCAGCACCCATGTCAGGCACCTTACAACTGCCTGTAACTCCAGCTACAGGGGGTCTGATACTTTCTTCTGGCCTCTGAAAGCATTGCACTTATATGTGTACGTGCTCACACAATTAAAAAGGAAAAAACTTTTAAAGTAAATATCTTGTAATAAATCTAAAAGTAACGTGAAAGTCCCGACAACTTTAAAACACAAGCGATTCTTTAAGCAGAGGGCTGGCTAGCCCTGAGAATGCATATCTGTATGGAATCTCCTATAGGGCAGGAGGAGTTGAGCCCAGCTTAGACTACAGTCCTAAGACTCCTTTCAAAAAACAACAACCAAATGAAAACCAAGCAATCAAAACCTTCAGACTGCTGGTCCTTTCAGACTTTCTGGTTCAGATTGTGTATATGAGCTAGGACTACATAATTTGCATTCTTTAAATCACTAGCAGGTGGGAGAGCTGCATTTAAAAAATAATGCTCCCTGTTCTCTGGTTGCTATGATTTATGTAAGCAGCTTTTGTGAGCCTTGGAAAGGTGGTAAACACTACTCTGCTAAGGAAAGACAACCCCCAATCAATGGTTAGGCTGTTAATACAAATATGGAAAGTAACAGGGTGTAAGGAGTGTTCAAACAAATTAAAGAACATTAGGAACTAGCTTGACACTGGTCACACAGATGAATACAGCAAAAGGAACAAGAAAAAAAGAACAATAATTGTTTCAGGAAGTAATTCTAAACTCACTAGATAAGAGATGAAACTTGTCATCAGGGCTGGAAATGTGGTTAACTGTGGCATGAAGATAACACAAAGGAAGCATGACAAATGTGACTTAGAAGAACAAAGTCATATAGCACGCTATAAACACTTCTGAAATATTTGCTCATTTGGGAGTTTGAGGTCCTCTCAGAGGCTGGGCATATTGCTCAGTGGCAGAGCACCTGCCTAGTATGCTCAGACGATTCCACAAAAGAGAGTTGGCTACAAAGATATGGTCAAGGTCAAGAGTTTACCATGCTTACAATACATTTCCTTCAAACCTGGCTGCTACTCTTCAAATACCAGTGCCATCTCCTATTTCCTTGAAGACATATTCACACAAATTAGATTTGTTTGTTCTTCTTAAAGTCTGTGACCTTTGGGATTAATTTTTATCAGTACTTCCCTCTTGCTCAAACTTGAAAAATGTTCCTCATAAACCACCTTCATTTTTGAAAAGGAAACTCTTATCTTAATTAAGATAAGAGGAAAAAGTTCATAGTTCTTAATTTTCAAACTTTGTTTCACCTTTGAACTCACATCTAGGTTGTATCTTCTGAAAAGCATAATTACAAAATCAGACACACGCACACAAAGCTATTGTTAAAACACGCAAACCTCTCTCAATCTCCCCTCTTCTCTCTTTACTCCTACTTAAGTCTAAAGCATGTGCTATCTTTTTCTTAAGAAATCCAACTCCCAGTTCCTGCTGACCCATCCTGAAGCTATTTTCCTTGGTTTAAGATCCTGGCTTCAAGGGCCAGGCATGGTGGAGCATGCCTGTAATTCCAGCACTCGGGAGGCAGAGACAGGTGGATCACTGTGAGTTCGAGGCCAGTCTGGTTTACAAAGTGAGTCCAGGACAGCCAAGGCTACACAGAGAAACCCTATCTCAAAAAACAAAAAACAAAACAAAACAAAAGATTCTGGCTTCATGTGAATCTCAGTGAGTCCCTCTACTTAATATGAAGTGAATCATATTAAAAACACACACAGTGTAAAATCCTGGCACGTGAGAGGTAAGCTGTAGTAGTTACTTTTCTGTTGGTGTAACAAAACAACATGGCCACGGCAACTTACAAAAAGAAAACATTTAGTTTGGGGCTCGTGGTTCTGGAGTGGGAGGGCCCACGACCATCACGCCGAGGAATACAAGATGGCAGAAGACAGGCAGGCAGGCCAGCATGGCTTGCTGGAGCAGTAGCTGACAGCTTATATCTGATCCACAAGTACAAGAAAGAACTTACAGGAAATGGTGTGGACTTTGGGAACCCCAAAGTCCATCCCTGGGAAACGCTTCTGTGAACAAGGACACACCTCCTAATCCTTCCTAGTAGTTCCACCAACTGGGGACCAAGCATTTAACATATGAGCCTATGGTGCCATGCTCATTCAAACCACTGCGTAAGTTGACATGGATATCTTTGTGAGGTGTCTACCTCTCATTGCCCCTACTCCTGACTGGGCCTTTACCCTACTGTTGGGGGTCCTGATAGTTCCTCAGGTTTCCCCAGGGTCCTGGTAGTCTCTCAGGGGTCTTGTTTTACTGCCAGAGTTCTGGTAGCCTGTCTTGGCTCTTGGCTTACTACTGAGGTTCTTGCCTTTCCTTCCTGAGGCTTGAAAAATTAAAGACCTGAAAGCAAGGGAGATCATGGTGTATCAAATTACAAGCGGATCTCCTTCATCTTCATCAGATATCACGCTACCCAGAAGACATGGCCTCCTTTAAAAATGCTCATCTCTAAACCTCAGTTTCTAGGACAATACCTGGTCCTCCTCAACATTCCTACATCTACTAAACTATCATATCTCAGTTCATTTTCTAGGGTAATAAGAAATCATGGCCTGTAAGCATAGCACAAGGAACTAGAGTTAGACATGCCTCTGTAAATCATAACTTGGCTCTGCAGTTATTTGTAAAACACATGCCTATTAATAGATAGAATATGGCAATAAATTTCACACTAGTTCTTATGCAGAGAAGAGCTTTACAGAGTTCAAATGTGTCAAGGCAGGTAAAACAAAAAACAAAGCGAGGTATGAAATAACTAATCATTGGGATAAAGCAAATGGGAAAAAAATGAGGCTTATGCACACGGAATGGAATTGTAACCCTTTAACCACTTGGATCAGGCTGAGAAAAGCATGTATGCATACATTCACTGCTCTCCATTAAAAAAAGTATGTGTTTAGCTGCATTTATGTATGTGCCCTATGTGAATGCCTAGAGTCTTCAGGAACTGGAGTTACAGTTACTGAGCTGCTACGTGGGAACTGGGACTAGAACCCGGGTCCTTTAGAAGATCAGTGCTCTTAACTGGCTGTGCCATCTCTACAATCCCCTTACCATTGTTTTAATTTGTACTGTTGGGACTGAACTCAGCAGCATGCCTGCTAGGCAGGCCCTCTGTTACCAAACTCCCCCATGCTCTTTCCTTTGGAATTCGGCTCATCAGGCTTCACAGCTCACATGGCATGGCAGGAAGCCAACTTCTTGTTTGTTGCTTTTGTTGTTGTTGGCTTTTTTTTTTTGTTTGTTTTTTGTTTTGGTTTTTCAAGACAGTGTTTCTCTGTGTAGCCTTGGCTGTCCTGGACTCTTTATAGACCAGGCTGGCCTTGAATGCACTTTGATC